>NC_092796.1:58819857-59419857 GCF_918797505.1 Bemisia tabaci
AAATTACTATCGAAGAAATTCTTATCATTCTAGGAAATATACTTCGCCTGGCGTTAATCTATGCGTTGCGTCCGGGCAGCATGAAGCGAAGATTTGTCATCCACACTGCCCTCGCTGGCCGCTAGGTACCCTGGTACCTGGTGTGGGCGCGCGATCCATATGCGTAAGCGGTGGCCTGGTTCTTCGATTGTCAGAGGGAAAGGGGAACGGGTCAGGACGTTACGGGGAAAGGTTCAGGGCTGAAACCGTTCAGCACAGCGCCAGCGTCAGTCACGGGTGGGGAAGAGGCGGGGAGGGGACACTTCCCCTCGAGTTGAAATTAGAAAAAGGCAGAATCCTTCGAAGTTTTTATTACTGATAGTGAAAAGTAAGTTGCGTGAATCATATCTGGATATAGTTATCAAACAGCCGCACTCGTCTCTTGTTTAAGGCGATTACAGCTAAATGATGAACTTGAAAAACATTACCTATATGAAACTGGACTTAAAACATCGGAAATGTATGGATATTCAAGGCAAGAGGGGATTACTTATTTATTCTTAATAAGTACTCGTTTAATACTGAAAGTAAAACAGTGTTCACTTTGTAACTTAATGGAGGAGAGAGCACTTTTCATTTTATCGCAAAATGTCCGATATTGTCGGCCTTTCAGACGTTTGTATTTTAAAAAGGAAAAGCTGGATAAACTAGAGTTTTTAAACTTATTTTAAAAAGGAGAATTTAAGAAAGCTGGCATTTCTATTGTAAAATACGCGTGGAATTATCGTTACGATCTTGTGCAAGAATTTAATTATTAAGGCGGTACAGCACTGTAAATATTAAATGAAAATCTTTTTAGAATTAATTTTTAGGAAACTTTTGTAAGTATAAATGAAATCTTTTTAAAAATAATTTTAGAAACATTTGTAAGTATTGTACTTTTAAGAGAAATTTTAAAAAGTGTGTTTTTTTATTGAAAAAACTATTTGTATGAAAGGAGTTAAATATTTATAAATGGAAAATTTAAAGTATATAAACATATCCTCACCCAGACGGTGGTCCTTCCACCACGGGATTATAAGCCATCAGGAATTTGAATGTAGCCAATTTATTATTTAATAATTTTTTAATAAAGGTTGATTTATTATTATTATTTTTTTTTTTTTTTTTTTTTTTTTTTAGTAATCAGAAGAGGGACACTTCCGGCACAAGTCATTACTGACGGGCCACAGGCCAAAGTCAGTAACACATACTATCTTGCTTGAAAAAAAGGGTAAACGTTATTTTAAAGTTAAAATTTAAAAAAAAAAAAAAAAAAAAAAAAATAAAAAAAAAAAAGAAAAAAAAAATTTAAAAAAAATTAAATTTTAAGCGAAATCAAAAAAATTATTCGATATTAAGAAAACGACCTGACAATACTTGACGTGCTTATAACGACGGACTTCTGCATTGAATGAAGCAGGTAACTGTTTATTCCGAGGTCTCGAAGATGTTGAACTAAACTTTTTGGAACTATCCCGTTACTGACATTATCAGGGGCTTGATACAAACAATATTCAGGTTCCATAATCGCTTCATTTCTGCAGCTAAGGGCAGATATTTTACCATCTTTTCCTGATACTTCAGCTCCAAGTTATGATTATTAGGGATGCTAATATCAATGATGTAAGCGGGTGCGATCTCGCTTATCAACAAGCACTATGTCCGGTCTGTTTGCATGATGGTTTTATCGGTTAGGATCGGGTTATCCCAATAGAGCCGGAAGCGCTGATTCTCCAGGACCGTGGTGGCAATATTTGTAGTAGGGTTCAGCAGTATCACATAGTTCTCGATCGTTGGCCAGCGCTAGATGGTTATAATTTTAGCCATGTTGTTATGCCGCTCGGTATATTCCTTCCCTGCAAGCAATGCGCAACCAGATGTAATGTGATCTATTGTCTCGGATGCAGCATTACACTTCCTACACTTATCGCTCTCGATCTTCTCCTTCAGTATATATCTCTTGTAATTCCTGGTACTGATCACTTTGGTCTTGTATTGCGTGGAACAAATCCTTCCGTTTCTGGATACAGCTGCCCTTTCGATAACCACAGAAAGACTTTCCTTCACTATAACATGATCCTGCGCAAACTGGAATGATAAAAGCGTCCATGCAGCGGCTTGGAGGCCCATGCCCTCCAACTGGCCAGCAACTGGGTCTGAGGGTTGTTCTTCATTCAGATCGTGACAAGCGAGGCGCAAAGGCGTGTTAGGATTTATCTATGGCATTTACTGCAGCGTGCAAAGTGCTGTCGTTTCTACTGAGGAAGTAATTTCGCAGGTTACGGACTTGGCTGTGGCAGACCTCCTTCACATCAGGATACCTCTTCCCCCTGTTTGCGGGGGATGTGTATTCTCTCCTTCGCGGCTCTTGGGTGATGCTTATTCCACTTGGTCATCAAGGTTCTGATCTTTCCTATTAAGCCCCTCAAGCTCCGTGTCAGACCATGGGACAACGCCAAATGAGTACGCTAACGCAGGAATGGCGAAGGTGTTGATTGCCTTGGTCGTATGTTTTGAGTTTAGAGAGGTCTTAAGTATCGCACTCAGCCGATCAACGAAGGTGTTAACCAGGTGCTCTTTGACTCTCACCTTCTGGATGGAAGAGCTCTGCCACTTTCCAAGGTATTTATAAGCATCCTCCATTGTCAAGCTATTGATGACGTCACTCCAGAATTGGTCCACAAAACCATCCTCCCGCACTATAACGCCGTTTTCTATATGGAGCGTCGCGCATTTAGGTACTCCAAGCATCATGCCAATATCATCACTGACCTCTTCAATCACCTTGAAAAGTTGATGCAACTGGTCTCTTTGGGATGCATAGATCTTAATATCATCCATAGTAGGCTAGGTGGTTGATGACGTGGAGTACTTGTCTGTTCCGACGCAGAGGGATACCCTACCTTCATCTCTCGAATGCAATTTGAGAGGGGATTGAGGCCTAAACAGAACCACAATGCACTAAGACTGTTCACCTTGAAAAATACCTCGCAGGATGTGGATGACCTCAGTTTCCAATTCACTCGCCGATCCTTGTATTATGATTCTGGTGCGCCAAGATGCCAAAATGCTCTTCAGGAAATGAACAATGATCAGGATGGACTCGGTAGATATTTAAAACGTGAATTAGCCAGCTGTGCGGCATTGAATCAAAAGCTTTTTTGTAGTCGATGTAACCCACATGTAAGTTACGACGTTCCTTTACTGCCTGCTTGAGCACAACCGAATCAATTATTAACAGCTCTTTGCACCCGAAGCTTCCCTTGCGACACCCTTTCTGCTCTTCACACAAAATTTTCCACTTAGCTACATGTCTCCCAATTAATGGGTTACAATGGATGTGAGACTTTATAGAGCGTGGAGAGACATGTAATCGGTCTATACTCAGATGGGTCCTTCGAATCGCCTCCTTTATGTTTCGCAAACGTCACTCCTTCAGTCAGAAATATCGGCATTTTGTCAGGATGAGTAATAATATCTTGTGAATGCTTCTGTGAAAGCTGCGTATGCACACATGTTAACTTTTTCAGCCAGAAATTGTGGAACTTTGTCTGGTCCGGGAGCCTTCCAGTTATGAATATGCAATGTTGCTCTCCGCACATCTTCCTTAGTGATTTCAACCTCACCTTTCATGTGTAATGTGGGCATGACGCACTGTTTCTGCTTCAATCCAAGGAGCTGTGCTATTATGCTCCTTGGCCTCTGACCAGATGGATCGCCAAAATCGCGTTACGTCATCTTTACGATGGGATTTCTTCGGGAGCGTTTCTCACATCCACGCGGCGTTTCCCATCCTTCGATAGAAGGCTCTCTCTCATTACGCTGAAACAGAGCAATTATCTAAATGGCGCGTGTATGATTTTTTATATCTTCTGAGTCGGGCAGCTTGAACTTTTAACTTCTGCTTCAGTGTATCAAGATGGGTTAAAAGGTTTTCCTCATTCACCATGGGCCATCTTCGCCCTTAACCTCTTTGAGGTATTCCCTTGACACACTGGGTGACTCTCCCAATCTCCTGCCTTAGGTTGGCCACTTTCCTTTCAATCCTAAGTTGCCATCTTGGTGCATTCAGTTTGATTCCCCTACGCCCATGATTTGTGGGGCCTTTGACGGCTTGTGTTATCGCCTGAGCTGCACAATAGATGATGCAATGAACTTCCTCTAACGTTGATTCTTCACGAATGTGTGCTGGTATAATTCGGTTCATCCTCTCAATACACGCGAACAACTTAGGAGTGTAAGGAAGTTTTGGCAGTGACTGTCTAAGATTTGGACTGACTCCTTGCCATTTGATCATTTCAGCAATAAATGCAACCTCTAGCGTATCAGCTTTGATAACGTTCTCGTCAGCAGTATCAGTTGCACACTCATCATGCTCCGCATGTACGATGCCTTCATCAGTGTGTAATCCCGGGTACAATGTCTCGCTGTTCCACCGGACCGTCTGTGCAAGAAACTGACGCGGGATCAGCCTCTAGTACGTTTTTCTTCGTCTTCACATTCACCGCGAGAAATTTCAAGTTGGACTTCATCTTTGATATTCTGCAGATCATCAGCAGACATTTTACAAGACTTCAGTATCACTCGCTTTTGGTCCATTAGGCGCTGCTCTGAGACATTTTTGCAGTCAGGGAATCTATCAAGAAAAAGTTTCCGCATTTCCGCCCGGTATCCAGGAATCGTTTCCATTTTAGACGCGAGGTAATAAACAACGCATGACGTGTTGATTCATGCTTAGAGTCCAAGCCATGCGTTTGCCTGAGTTTCCCTGCTTTAGTGGTCGTCGGCTGACTAGTCGACGAAACACTTGGAGCAGGGTTGGTATTGTTGGTTGGCCGTCGTGCCATACACTGGGACGATCCACGACCATCTTCGTTCCCAGCGTGGGGACTATTATGCGCGCCATGTTCCCCAACCTTGACGCGACCGAGGCTCTTCTTTTATCGTCTTGTGCAAGAAGATCACTGACTGGGGGCTGCAAACCCCCAACCAGGGATGCGCAGCTGGTTTTTCAAGTTGGGACAAGCACAACTCTACTTCCTCGGACCGCCCCTGGCGATGTTTTGGCCACGAGGATGCCCAGCCACTTGCTCGGGTACCGCGGGGTCGCCAGCCCTCGAAAGGGCCTCCCGTACGACATTGAGGTCGCCCCTGAGGTATTATTATTATTATTATTTGTATGATTGAAATTTTATCCAATCAATTTTTAATTAATTTCATTCATAAAATCCATAAAAATAAGTATATTTTAAACGTGTCGTATCCTTAAGATGATTCAACGGACGCAATTTTTAGTGCCAGAACGACGTGCGATACATCGAATCGATTTGTTCTGAAATTTCAGCTACCTGTCATTTTTTTCGAATTTTGAGATCGTTCTTCTTTTGTCATGAGTCTGAAGAATTCATATTCCAAATTTGACAAACAAATTCAACGTAATAAAGGCGTGGTTTTTTTAGAGGAAAAATATGGCATTCGATACTGACACCGAAACTGCACTCGAATTCGATATTTTTCCTCTAAAAATACCGCGCCTTTGTGAAGTTGAATTTCTTTGCGAAATTCGGTACATGAATTCTTCAGTCTCATGAAAAGAGAAGTGAGATTTTAAAATTCGCAAGAAATGACTAGCCCATGTAGCAGAACTGAAATCTTGATTGGTGATAAATTGCCCATTTATGACCCATTTATTGGAAACCAATAATATTGCCACAAAATGGACATATTTTAGGAATTTAATTGCCATTCAATTGCAATTTAATTTGTGTTAATCTTATTATCATATGATATTGCTGATTTGTTGCTATTACTTGTACGATGATATGGCAAACCGATTTGCGATGAAACTTCATCTACATTCATCAAACAGGGCTGATCTAGGCTGAGCCCCTGCGTGACATAATTTAGGAGTAAATTTGAGGTTTGAGGAAAATTTAGGTGCAATTTTTTTTACCTTCAATAATTTAAGTTAATTCGGATCTCCGTAAAATTTCATCTCGCAATGTTCTAGCATGTTACAAAAAATAAACCCTCGTCTGGTGATGAAAAAGACAATAATCCGACAACCACGGACGGCGCCTCGCAGCGGTGAGGTGGAGGGTGGAGGGGGATTGTGCACATGCGCATGCGCCGCGCCACATACCGGCACCTGCAACGGTCTGATCCATCCAAGATGGCGAATTTCACTCTCTCGACTTACGAAGCAACAGCCTCGCGGTACATCCAGTAGTAGTGAACAATTTAGGTGATCGGAAGTTTTTGATTAGAGATTATGGAAGAGTTTTGAAACTGTTGAATGTAAATTCTGAAATGAAGTCGTGATACGTGTCGTGTTAGTTCTAATTGAGGTTTATATCGAAAGTTATTTGTGTCCCGTTCCTGTTTTATCCCACGTCATCGTGAAGGCACTCTAAGTCATGGCATCTTCCTCATCTTCGAACATTCTGAACAAGGTTAGTATGAGTGAGCTAAAATCTTTCTCTTTCAACCCAATCAAGTTAATACTGGATTGCACCATTACGCCGCCTACTCCTTCAAACTTCACTTTACCGCTGGTTTTTCTTGGAGTCAAATAAAATTATGTCTCGGTAAATCACCCAACTCTTCCCTGCTCGTGGCAGAACATCGAACAATCCATCCTGGGAGTTGGTGTTGTTTATGTTGTAATTCTAACGAATAATTCCAAAAATGGTCAAATGAAACGCACGGTTTACTTGGTGATGCCACTGCAAAGGATCATCACTCTGTTTTCAGTGATAAATGCTTCGGAAGGAAGCTGAACAAGCCACAATATCAGGCACTGAGAATACCTTACCGATGAGACTCCTACGAACCATTACTATTGTCTAACAGTAGTTTGTCTGAAGTGGATTCCAGGCGTTGCAACTCAGTTTGATGGGATTTTGTTAAATTTCAATAGTCTAATTTAGTGGCTGCGTCATTTGATATAATATCGAACCCTTGGCTCAAGTGTGAGCGAACTCGAAACTTGTTTCTGATTCACGCCCTTTGCGCCATGACGATAAAATGCATCCAAGTGGTCATTACAATCTAACTTTCTCGTGTTTAATGAGTCTTTAATTGATTTATGACCAGTCAATGACTAAATTCTAATAATCTTCACATTCCATCACACATGTCCTGATCTAAAGGGATTTTTCCGTTGGCGATAACACTTTCTTCTCAGGAGAGAAACTGGAGCATTTTTTGAATTATATTAATGGAAGTATAAGACATTTCTTAATACTAACATGTTAAACGTTAACTTCACTCATGGTGCAAGTTTTGTTTTGTCATTAAGTACCTACGATATTTTTTTTTTTTTTTTTTTTTTTTTTAAGTGCTAGATGTTTAATCTAATGCTCAAACAAAAGTTAAAATGTTTACCTTTTGTAAGTATTACAGGATCCTCTTTGTGTTTACAGTGTCTATTGGTATAATCTCTGATACTTGGGTAATATTTAGATCTCACCTAACCTGGCACAAGCAGAAATAAATTTCCCTATGATATTTGAATCAGCAAGCTAAAATTCTAACTGCGAGCTAAAACAAACCGTGTAGATGTCCTAAGATTTTTGCAAGGACAAATACGACTGTTCCTTAATTTTGTTCTTTTATTTCAGTCTTCTCATCACACCTAACATGTCAGACTCGTCAGACAGTAGTCAATCGGGGGGCAACCGCCATCAAGGCCTCAAACATCTAACGCGTTCGGGGAAATGGAAACGCCTTCGACGACAGTCTGACCAACAAGATAGCTCACTCAACATGACTGCGGAGTCAACCAAGTCGGATTTTTCCACGACAACATCCGATGCTACATCGCACAATTTCTCTGGAATAAGGCAACAGTCGAGTGATTCCCCAGAGCCTGCTCCTGAATCACCTTCTGAACATTCATTCTTTGCTTCCTCTCCTGTTGGTGATGTTCCCATGCCACCAATGCCCAATCTTCCTCCTAGTCCTCCCATCCTCATTCCAGGTGATATTAATCCCCCACACCCTTTTGGTAACGATGATGAGAGTGGTGCTGATGATGATAACAATGTCGACGATGATATCAATTTTGACGATGATAACAATGTTGACGATGATTTAGTCAATGATGATGATAGTAATGTTAGCGATGATAGTTTTGGTGAGATTGTTGATGATGTAATTTTTGATTCAGATCAAGATAATGAAGTTGACGATGATGTTGAAGAAGTTGAATTTGATGCTGTTAAAATGCTTGAAGAGAGGTTACGTGTTTGGGCTTTAGAGCAGAATGTTACACACAAAGCTTTAAGCAAACTTTGTAAGTTGTTAAGAAGTGTCCATCCTGAATGTTATAGTAGGCTCCATGTTGATGCTCGGACGATCTTAAGAACCCCTGTTGAAAAATTGGACCCCATCCCAGTCCATCCAGGACATTCATTCAAAGTTGGGCTTAAGAATCAACTTGAGCTAGTCGCGCCATTGCTTCCAATTTTTATCACAGAGCTCTTTGCATTGTTCGGCATGGATGGGCTGAATGTCTCTGAGAGTCCTCCCTCTGAGACATGGCCCATCATGGTAACGTTCCCAGGAGTGAAAGAGGTGCTAAATAGGGTGTTTCCAATTTTGGTGTACTATGGGTCTAGTAAACCAGCTAGTTGTGAAGCCTTCCTGCGTCCTTTTGTCGATGAGCTGCTAGAGATTTTAGAAAATGGATTTGTTTACGGTGAACGCACCATCAGATTCAAAACAATTGCATTTTGTTGTGATGCCCCTGCGAAAGCATTTATACTAGGAATAATGGGACACAGTGGCTATGGGTCGTGTACTCGTTGCATTGTTGATGGTAATCATGTTATGGGCCATAGAGTTTTCTTGGAATTTGACTGTCAAGCCAGAACTAACATTGGTTTTCGAACAAGAGAATATCCTGCCTTTCATCATGGTCCAACTCCTTTGGAGGAAATTGAGTCTTTGGACATGACTTTGGATATTGTATTAGATGTTATGCATCTAATTTTCATTGGTGTACAGAAATCATTACTGACCACTTGGAATAGTGGGGGTGTAGGTCTCATGTTGTCTCCCATGCTACGAGGGAGACTTTCGGATACTTTGATTTCGTTGCGGCGTCATGTGCCTAGCGACTTCCCTCGGAAACCTCGGCATTTAAAGTCTGCCGCCAATTGGAAAGCGACTGAATCTAGGTTATTCCTCCTTTACTTGGGCCCTGTTGTGCTAAAGGATATTTTATCTCCTGAGAAATACAATCACTTTTTATCGCTGCATATAGCATGTATAATTTTGTTCAATCCTTCTTGGTGCTGTCAAGAAGAAGGGCGGCAGTACGCACGTCAGCTGTTGCACCATTTTGTGAATGAAACCAGAGTACTGTATGGAGACCATCTTATTGCCCACAATTTCCACAATCTTTTGCATGTGGTCGATGACGCTGATCGATTTTTCTCCAAATGCCCAAATTTTACGCTTCAAATGATCTCTGCTTTTGTGTTTGAAAATTACTTGCGGCTGTTGAAGAAGTTACTCCGAGGGCCCACCAAGAAACTGCAACAACTGGCTAGACGTTTAGGTGAACTATGTTCCCCCAAGTATTGTAAAATGTACAGACCATCCTCACAGCAGGTTCTGCAATTGCAGAAGCAGCATCACGATGGCCCACTCCTTCTTGCATGTCAGGGTCCCCAGTACAAAAAAATCAAAATTCCTGATAAATTTGAACTTTCGGCAGACTCAGTAGCTGACTGTTACTGTGTTTTAAATACTGGTACTGTTGTCATGGTTGAGAATATCGCCTTTTGTCGAGTTTCTGGAGAAGAAGTGATTATTGGCAAAGAAGTTCTGCAAGGAAATGATAGCATTTACCCTCACCATTTTTTGAGCAGCAAATCATTGGGAATTTTTGAATTTACGAGGCTCAATAGGCGTAGACAGTTTTGGCCTGTCTCCAGAATCACTCAGAAGTGCATGGTCTTGCCTAGTGGGGATAGCTTCATTGTTTTCCCTCTACTCCATACACATACCCCTACTTAAACTTGTTCTCCGCTGCTATGGAAGCTGAATAATGTATTCAGGAACTAAGGAAGAAATGATTTTACCTATTTCCTTGTACCTATCTAATGTTGTTTTTCTTACCGTGTTTCCTTCCATTATTCATTTTGTTTTATTTACCCTTCTCCACTCGCTGTTGCTCTTATTTTTTGAGCTTTCGTCGGTGCAAAAGTAAGCAATCTTTCTTGAAAAATAAATCACTTCCAAATAAAACAATTTTTCTACATTGTTTTAATTGGAAGCAATTCATTTTTTTAAGTATTATACATAATATTATATAATACTACGAAAAATCGTATGATATAATATTATGAATTTTTTTTATTATTAAATTGAATTGATTTACCTAATTAGTCAATGCTGATTCTTTCATCTCTCTACGTTAAATCATGGTCACATTCAAGTGGAACTTCTGATAAACAAGTAAATAGTGAAGGGCTCATTCATTTTTTAAGTCCACACCCTTAAGTTTTTTTAAAATGATAAACACTAAACTATGGTTGGTCTTTGGTACCTAAAAGGAAATAAATCCATGTGAAATATTTTTTCTTCGCGTGGTATCTTCCGTATGCTTGAAATGGTTTTTTACATGTTTGGGTTTTTCTTTCTTGTGTGTCATTTTTTCACCCGTTTGAGAGAATTTTTTATTTGTTTGGTGAAATTCGAGGTGCACTACGATAATATTTTAAATATACTTTTCAAAGTACCTATACTTTCTACTTTCCTTACCGGCGACAAAATAATATTAGCAAAGAATCGATTGCTCGAACGATTCTAGGTGGCAGTAGCCACCCCAACCCAATCCTGAAAAACTCCATCTAAAAAATTGACAAAAAAAAAAAAAAAAAAAAATTAAAATAAATCAAATGATAGGCCAAATCTTAGCCTGCAATTTAGTAGTTTGGCAACAGTTGCTGGTCTAAGAAAGAAAACCAAGTGAAGTAATATTTTACAGACTGGGAGAAAATTCCCACATACGTATGCGAAGAAAATCTCACAGGGGGAATAAATATTTCACATAGATTTTTTCTCTTTCAGGCACAAATAACTAACCATACGAAACTCACACGCAATAATCCTTGGCAGGAAATAGCACGAGAGTTGTAGAGAGAACATACTGTCCATTGCATTTTCCTGTATTATCAAGAATGCAGGAAGCTCTTAAATAAGCCTTCAAAGATAAATTATAATTTGCCTTTGCTGAAATCAGATGTTTTGCTATAATTGCTTCTATAGGTAAAACAACGTGTTTAACTCTTTCCTCCTCCAAAAGTTGTACGTTTTCTTTCGGAAAGGTAGCGTAGCGCGCCTGAATGACTACCATCGCCAAAAACAGCGCGTTTAAAGTTCCCGTCCCCAAACACAGCGCGCTTAAATTACTTGCAGCATGAAATTCAGCCGAATTCCTCATCGCATTTGCGCTTTATAAATAAGTTGTCTGCAAAACCAATCGAGATGAGTGAAAAAAAGCACTCCTTAATTCTTACTCGAGCGGCAACGTGATCATGATCGCAAGATCGAGGACATTCTGCACCCCTGTGTAAAATAACTATACTTACTTCTCGTTGCAGGGTCCTAAGCCACTGTGGTGCATCGTGAAATTAATGGACACCGGGGAATTAGATGTGCTTCCCAACAACTGGATCTTAGTCGGAGAGGGGAAATCGTACTACCCAGTCGGAAATCGTACCCTCGTGAACAAATTTGCAAAAACCTGCGAAGACCCACATGTAAACCGAAATCTTGAACTCGGAGGTGTTGAATGGGACCTGGTTGAAATCGAAATCCTTAAGGAAGATATAGGTAAGAAGTAGTTTTGAAATAATTACTCCTCAAAAGTAGGGCACATAATTAAGGGAAGGAAAACAGTGAGCTAATACAAAATGTCAAGTTGTTAAATAGTCATTGAAAAGGTGGAAAAGTCGGAAAATTTCGCCTGACCGTGAAACGATGGAGAAAAGTCAAATAATTTCACCCTAGAATTCTTACTTTGGTCGAGTGTGAAGTAATTAAGTTTGTAATTTTCCAAGACTGAGTGCCTTAAAAATCTTGATATGAAACATTTTTATGAGACATCTTACTTAAAAAGCATTGTAAATTCCGGGTATTTTATGTTCACCCAGATAAGCCATAGCACAGTCAGGTTATTTTGCAATGTATTAAACTTGCCACTTTGTGATACCTGTTTTTGGCTAAAAGCAACAACAACAACAAAACTTATTTCACCTGGCTGTATGTTGGAACCTTTTGGTTGAACTAGAAGGGTGTATTGAGGAGAAGTATTATCTTGAGTCTGGTCTGGTTAACCCAATTTTTTTTCTACTAAAAGACTTATTTTTGTGTTAGTCATCAAGTAACTCTTCATTTCAAGCAAATTATGCGAATTTTGAGTTTTCCTCTCACTTTCATTTTAAATTAATTTTTTTGTTTTTTTTTTTGTTTGTTCTTCTTGGTAGATGACTTCACGAAAGCCATGAAGGATGCAATCAGGGCGACTCAAGGAAAAAGACCTTCAGCTGAATCCGAAAAAGATGTAGGGAGAGGGAAGAGGCTAAAGAAAGTGAAAAAACTTTTCTCTTCTGAATCAGATCGGGAAAGTTCATCAGCTGAAGGTAGAAAGGAACCCATAAGCAGCAAAAGACTGAAAAAAGTACAAAAACTCACTTCCTCCGAATCGGAAGATTGCGAAAGCTTATTAACTGAAGGTAAAATGCAACACAAGCAGCCGACAAGCAGCAAGAAAATGCAGAAACCTATACCGCCCATTAAACCTTCCTCCGTACCGACTATTCCTACATGTTTTTTAGCCCCCAAGCATAAGAAACCAGAATCTGCTCCCAAAAGTCCAGAAGTACCTCAATCTTTCGAGGAAAGTACATCCATCCAATCGACCGAGGAAAGTACACCGAAGAGACCGTCATCATCCAAATCTAGGAAATGTAGACAAAGGCAAAAAAAACATAAATGTGCCGTTTTGAATCCCATCACAATTGAAGAATTGGCTCATGCGCAATGCATGCTGTCAAGTAAGTCTCATGAATATTTTTAGAATTTTTTCTTGATCTGTGAGCAATAGCATTTGCTCAATTTTAAATGAAATTTGCTATTATTTATTAGTCCAAAAATTTTGAATTTTCAGAGTTCTTGCATTGTTCACATAGCTGTAGTTTGAGTCAAAGTCGTTGTACAGAAGTCATACCTGTCCCCACAGAAAGCTTCTTTTGTATTCTTTCCTGTCATCCACTACTGATACATTTTTGGACCTAAAGTCATTCTGACCACATTTTCATTTCAAACGGTTTAGACCTGTGATCCGAAACGATAAAAATTGGTATTTTTCTTTTAATCATCAATTCAAGAAAGTTTTCACGAAAAGTTTGCTGTTTGAGGATGCACTGATCATCACATTATTGAATTTTTATATTCTTCAGTTTGAAACAAAACATTTTTACACTTCAGCATGACGTATCCTCTATGCATTCTATGCATCATTTAAAATAAATTTCATACCAGGGTTCCAGTTATCGAGCGTATCTTTTATGTGTAAAATAATTATGATTACAGGAGAGTTCCAAAAACTCAAAGAAATGTTGCAGAAATCCATGAGCGAAATCATGGATCGGCTGGATGAGCTGCTTCGAAACAGTCAGGAGACTTCTCAATCAGATGATGATGAAAGTAAAGCAAAAATTCAGGAATTACTGAAGGATGCGCCCTTCAAAACAAAAGAAGCCTTCAACAGCTTTGACAAAACCTTATCTGAAACCAGTGATCTCGTGGCTGGGTTGGTAAGTGTTTTGGTCAGTCTTCTGTCAATCAAATTTTTAAATGCTTGGAGGGGATCTGAAGTATTTGGATATGTTTTAGGCTAATAGTCAAAGTAGGCATTTGGTCAAACTTTTGAGAATAACAAAGTTTTAACATAAAAGTTACAAAAAATTCTCAATGTTTTAATGTTCTGAACAAATATCTCCTTCATGTTGAGATTTTTCATGGAACTGTATCATTTAATCGATTCCTGTTAAATTTTCGAATTTAAAATTGTAAATATTTCGTATTTTATGCGATATCATTGTTCATATTCGGTATAGACATTTCTTAAACGGTTCCCGAAATTGTTTAGAATGCAGCTGAGAATCCTTGTTTGCATTAAATTGAACCATCATTATTAACCGCATTGAACTGGCAAAATTCAGTTAAAGATTTTTAATTTCAATATGATTGAGAATACTTGCTCAGGCGTTTCACAAAATGCCTGATTTAACATTTGGTCTACGACAAATGTAAGTCCCTTTAAATCCCCCCTTTTTTTCTTTTTTAAATTTAATTTTTTTATCATTTGGATGGGTCATGATTAAAGCTTCTTGACACGGCTCTGGTTTTAAAAATACCAAACCTGAGCCGTGTCAAGAAGCAAGACGATCCAGGTATATCAGAGTGCAATTATGTACAAGAAAGGCAGACCTTCATTAATATGTGTCCAAAACCGATAAATGCGCACACATGTTTGCAATGTTACGAACTTCCTGTCATAATTTATGTTTTCATAGAGAAACCTTTCCTTCAAACTTCCACGATTTTTCTTTATTATAAGCAAATTAAACTGTAGAAATTATTACAGTTGTACATTCTTATTTATCGTGAAAAACTTTATGAATTTAAGCTTAAGAATCCATCCTCAGAAATTACAGTCACCTCTGCCTTTAAGCTTGAAGAATTCGCCCTATCGACTTCTGCAGAATATGTTGTAAAGCAGTGTCTCATTCGCATAATTTTGCTATTGCAAGTACACATACATAAAGTCGCGATTATAGCGCCGCCTCGCGCTCTGCGACGCCCAATCGCCATTGCCCCCTATCCTCCCAGAGATCATCAGGCAATTGGCACCTTCTGATCTCCTCCTCCACCCCTTGTCGCCAACCTTTCACAGGACGTCCACGCCGTCGCCTTCCGGGAGGAACCCAATCGAAGACCTGCTTGGGCAACCGATCATCTGCCATCCTTCGCACATGTCCATACCAGACCAACTGCTTGGACCTGATATCGTGCACGATGTCCTTTTCCACACCCATTATCTCGCGTACCCTTTCATTGCGGATACGCTCTCTTCTCGATATCCCAGCAGACCTTCGCCAAAAGTCCATCTCGGTTGCCCTAAGCATGTCTTCAGTTCTTTTCTTAAGTTGCCAGACCTCACTCCCGTAAGTTACGATACTCTTCACGATGACGTTGTAAATTTTCCTTTTGGTCTCCTTGGAGATACTCTGGTCCCAGAGAACCCCATTTAGCATCGCGATAGCTTTCCTGCCTTGCACATTCCGATCTTTAATGGCCCGATCCAAATTTCCGTCCTTAGTTAACCAAACTCCGAGATATTTATACTCTTCACAGTCCAGGATCTTCCGGCCATCCTCCAGTTCAATGCTTTGCTGATCACCACCGATAACCAACTTCTCCGTCTTAACCACATTTACTTCCATTCCCCACTTTCGGTATACTTCCACTAGCTTCCGCGTCATGTAATTCGCATCTTCTTCGTCCTGAGCTATTACCACCTGATCATCAGCAAAGCACAGAGTATAAAGGGTGCCATCTTCACGTAGCGGGACGCCCATTCCCGAACAGCATCTTTTCCATTCCTTTAAAACTTCTTCCAGGTACACTTTAAATAAGGTTGGCGACAAACAACACCCTTGTTTCAGTCCTTTAGTAATTAAAAACCCCAACGATAACTCCCCATGCGATTTAACCCTAGAGAAAGCCCCACCATAAAATTCCTTAATAGCACTAATTAGTCCCCCACTAAAACCCCTTTTGTTCAAGGCTTCCCAAAGTTTCATCAATGGCACACTATCGTAAGCTTTCTGGAGATCCACAAACACTAGATGTAATTCCTGGCCAACTCCCTTCTTTTTCTCTATGACGTGGATGATGGTAAATAAGTGATCAATCGTTGACCGACCGGCTCTGAAACCTGCTTGCTCTTCCGCTTCATGTTCTTTCCACTCCTCTTCAATTTTTGCTTTCAAGATTTTTCCATACACTTTGCTCAGGGTACCTGCAACCGACAGTCCTCTATAGTTATCACACTCATCTTTTCTACCCTTCTTCTTGTATATAGGTGACACCCAAGACTCTTTCCATTCTGTCGGTACCTTTCCACCGTCCAAGCAATCTTGCATCAGGTATCTCAACCGTTGAAACAGCTTGCAGGTTCCACACTTGATCAACTCAGCAGGGATATTTCCCGGACCTGGAGCTTTATCGTTCTTCAGCTCTCGTACGGCCTTTACCACGTCCTCCATATGGATCTCCAAGTTATGATTATCGTTAGTATACTCCAAGCTTACGCCTCCATCTTGAAATTCAGGTCGCCTTTCTGTCAGTAAATTTTTAAAATACCCCTCCAGTTTATCAATGGATATCGGAGATATTAAGTCACGCTTCATGTCCATTCGCAGCCCTTTCAGCAACTTCCAGCTCTCAGTGCTTTTCCTTCCTCCTATGTACGTGTCTATTTTGTTACAGCTCCTCTCCCAAGATTCGTTCTTTTTCTTGGTTATGAGCCTTCGTACCTGCGTCTGAGCTTTTTTATACGCCTCTTTGTCTTCTGTTTTTTTAGAGGAAAGGAACTGATGATATTTTTTCCGTTTCTCCTGAATCTCCTTCTCAATTTCTTCGTCCCACCAGTAAGGTTTTTCGCTAACTTTCCTATCATCAGCGACACCAAGAGCTTCCATTGCTGCCGAGTGAATGCAATCCTTCAGGAACTGATACTGCTGTTCGGTATCACCGTCCCTTGATTCGCCCAACTTCTCATCCAAGCGCTTTCCATATAAAGCCCTTACACTTGGATGCTGCAAGCTGTCAATGTTATAGTTTACAAGCTTGACACGATCTTTTTGTTGGTGAACTTCTTCCTGTGCTTGCCTGGTCTCCTGGCTCCCTTTCACTGGGAAAGCTATTTTCGCCCCGAGGAAATAATGATCACTGCCGCAGGAAAGACCTCTCCACACTCTAACTTGCTGAATCTTCATTCCCGTGTCTTGTCTGACAACCACATAATCAATGATTGATTTCAATCCGCGAGTAGACTGAACCCAAGTAAATTTATGGATATCCTTGTGTTGGTAGAACCCATTGAGCACCTTCATGTCCATTGAGATCTCCCAACACAATGATTTCCCTCCTGGATCCAATCTTACCAATTTCCTCGTTCAATTCTTCGAAAAATTGGTCCTTCACTGCGACAGTGGAATCATCGTTGACTCCATACACTCCCAAAATGGTGATTTTATGGCCAAACACTGTCATATTCATCTTTATCATTCGGGGGTTAACAGCTTCCCATGTAGTGATGCACTTCCGTAGGCTCTTGCGAATAAGAATTGCAACACCCTGTTGAGCTCGCTGATCTTTTTCCACGCCACTATAAAACAAATCGTATTCCTTTACACTTACAGAGCCTTGTCCTTTCTTCTTCGTTTCTGTTAATACCGTGACATCAAATCCGCGACTCCCTATCTCCGATACCACTTGCGTCATTTTCGTAGAAATTCCTTGTACGTTCCATGTTCCAAAAACCATCATCCGTTTACGTAATTTTTTCCGATAAATCCGTTTATTTCCATTTGTACCGAGGCAATTGTTATTGGGTCTTTTAACAGTATTCCTTTTTCCGAGTATCGGGGAGTTAGCCCGATGACTCAACCCCCAACCTGGAGGACCGGGGTTTGATTTCGGAGTTTCCTCTCCTAGACAGGTTGCTTCCACTACAGCTGAGAGCCCTGTCTGCCCTTCCAATGGGTGGTTCATACGCCTTGAAGCCGGTGACCATCTCCACTACCCCATGAGGCAGGGGTTACCAGCTGGGGTCCGCAGGATTGCTAAACCTGTGACATCAGTCCCCCATACGGCTATTGCAAGTCCCTTCTCTATAATCATGTCATTAGACTCCTCATCAACTTTAGGTAGAATGAAGTTTCATGAAATTTTTTATTACGCAAACACCAATGCTTTGTTTCTTTTGTACATACCCCAGGTTCTACACTTCAATAATATTATTCAAAGCCAGAACAAATTGTCCCATGCTGCCAGGACTATCGTTCGGCAAGTTCTTAGTGAAGAGCTGCAGAAGGAGTCTTCGTGGATGGGGCTAACTTCCGACAAAGAGGGAGAGCTGAAACTTGGATTTGGCAGATCAGTATTCTGCAATTCAGTGCTAATGAGTAAGTTCGCATTATTATTAATTCTCTCATAATCCTCCTATGATTTCACTTTCAGAAGGCTTCTTAAATTTAGAAATCAATGCATCTGAAATGTTAATTTTTAGTTACTGAGTTCCCAAAGGTGTATACAGTCAAAATGTATAAAATCGCACTCATCGGTCAACAATCGCTCGCTCCTTGAATCACAAGGAACCCGTTACACTGCGTTACGTGGGAAATAAAATAGCCCTGATTCCAAGACAAGCTTTGACTCGAGAGATCTATTTTTGCAGGTTGGTTTAATGTCACTCTCGTAATCATTTTTGAACATGTTCCCTCACAATTGGTTTTTTTTTTTTTTTTTTTTCTATTTTAAAATTTGTTTTTGTATTTTCAGAAACATTGAAAAGATCGAAGAAATGGAAAAATGACAACATCGAAACGCTTGTCAAAGACACCATCTCAAACATGCTAACAATGTCGCAGTCTCTGAAGAAAAAGCCAAGTGCGGCCAAAGCAAAACCCAAATAGTGTCACCCTGCTCTCAGTCGTCAGTCGCTGCTCTGTGATTATTTATAGATAGGCATTTTTTTAGATGGCCTTTTTTCTCTTTTTCTGCATTTTCCTCCTTTTTATTAGTATTTTTGTCAATGAACAGCTCTTTCGCTTTTCTCTTTATCTTTTTATTTGTATTTGTTCAAATTAACAGACCTATTGCTGCTGTTTAATTCGCAGCTCCCTTTCACTATTCTCTAATGGAGATGTTGCATGTGTGAGGGATTTGCAATTTGACTGTTGTTTCCTACGTAAAAGTTTGCGAGAAGCACGATGGTGCCACTGGTTTTCTCTGAAATGGATGTTTCAGGAGAAAAAGCTCTCAAAGTGAGGCCAAAATGGAGGGGATATCCCGCCCTACCCTGAGAGTCCACCTCTCCATCAAAACGAAGTCTCCATGCAAAGATAGGGAGCAAATACATTGACAGGGCTGCCACTTCATTTGGGGACTCCAAAACTGAAAACACGGCAACCCTGCTAATGTATTTGCTCCCTATCTCTGCATGGAGAGTTAGTTTTGATGTAGAGGTGGACTCTCAGGGTAGGGCGGGATATCCCCTCCATTTTGGCCTCACTTTGAGAGCTTTTTTTGAGCTTGGGAGATGATTTCAGAGAAAACCAGTGGCGCCATCGTGTTTCTCGGTTTCTCGCGAACTTTTATGTAAGAATCAATGGTCAAATCGCAAATCCCTCACACATGCAACATCTCCATTAACAGCCCTATCGCTGCTCTAATTAATTATAGTGAAGCATTTTCGGTCATTTGTTCCTCTTTATTTAAATTTATCTTCTTTTTATTTGTTTTTGTTCAAATTAACAGACTTACTGCTGCTGTCTAATTCGCAGCTCCCTTTCGCTATTCGCCAATCAGCAGCCCTACAGCTGCTCTTTATTTAAGCAGCCCAATAGCTGCTCTCTAATTACCTGCTCTCCAATCAATAATTGTGGAGCATTCTTGGCCCCTTTTTTCTATTTTTCTAAATTTATCTTCTTCTAGTTTTTTCAATAATGGTTAGACATTTTTAACCACTTTTTTCTATGAATCTGTCACTTTGATTGTTACCATTTGTTGTATGTAATATTATAATTCATCGTAATATTATAATATACTGAATTTTTTTAAAAAAAAAAAAAATAACGTTTTTACTTTACCTACTACGACCATATCATTTTCATGAAATTATTTTTAAATTTATTACATAGTAAAATTTTTCCCCCAAAATGTAAGGAAAATTTTGAAATTCATTACATATGACACTATATCTCTTCCGCAATACATGTCTATTATCTTCAAGAGCATTTTATGCCTTTCTTAGTAAGTAAGCAATAATGTAACTCGCCCAGAAGATATTCGCAGTTCCACAACAGTGTTTTTAAATGAATCGTTTTCCCCGGCATCTAAAAATAAAAATATGTCAATCAAAAAACTTGAAGTATTATAAAAACGACTACTACTTTTTCAGGGAGGAAAGACTAGACCTAGGAAAACGATTCTTATAAATTTACTGTTGTGCGTATCTTTGGGGCAAGTCAAGTTAACTTCCTTTCCTTTTCTTTTTTTGACTCTATTAATCCTCAATTCTTAGTATTCTTTGCAAGTTTTGCAGGGAGAAACTATTTTCAACCTGATACAGGGGACAAAAAAAAAGTTGAGATATTGATGGTTTATTGCTGTTTTATTACCAACATATTCCAATTTCATTGCAATTCGATTGGCAATAAAATGGACAAATAATTGGTCGACCGATGATTCCCGGATTGGTCGATTATTGGCAATAAATGACCAATAAATGACCAATCGATGGAAATCAAATTGGAATAAAATTGGAAATAAATGATCAATATATTGGCAATCATCTTTCAAATTTTGCTACATGGGAGTAGCTGAAATTATGAAATGAATCGATGCTATATATCGCACGTCGCTCTGACACAAAAAATGGCGTCCGTCGAATCACCTTAACTTGAATGCCCTCAGCTGTTTAAAGGGATATAAGAAGTATTTGCTATTCCTTCCAGTTCTGCGCATGGTTCTCATTTAATTCAGTCAAATAATATTGCATTTAACTGGGAGAAATTAAACTGCATTACGCAAAAATAAATTATCGTTTTCGGTTCACCGTAGAAAAAACACGAGTTTCATTTTTCCAACATAAGTAGGTGAATTTTGAAGAGCCAAGAATATTAATTCCTTTTTGCGTAATGCAGTTCAATTACTACAACTGAATGCAAACTTGTAATTGGATTACACTTTGTAATAAGGAACCATTATTTCTTGCCAATTTAAGAAATAACACACATGCCATTGGTTTCCCTATTCAGATATGTGCTTTTATGAGAGCTAGAGATAGTGGTTTCTCATTGCAAAATGTAATCCAATGATGTTGCAAGTCCAAAGAGAGTATGAAACTGCAATTCAAATTAAAATTTGGAAAAATAACGTTTGATTCATTATGGCATAATGCATCGACTAAAATCTTGGCGAGAGAGAACTGGACACATTTAGGCTAGAAGCAACTATGTTGAAGGCAAATCCTAAGCACATAGTTCTTTTTAGCATACATGGGTCCAACTAATTTAATTGCTAATAACAAGAAAACTTCTAATTATAATGAGGGGTTTAATAGAGAATTCTAAAAGCCAGTTTTGTCACCCATTGCAAACCATACTAATAACTCTCGATCTATCTTGTTTGTTCCAGAAGATGCGGCAGAAGAAGCGGGGGCTTTGGGGGAGGGCTCGCTGAGGGGGGAGATTCCCGGGGAACGGGGGGTTCGTGGGGTTGGGAAGAACCGCGAGACGAGGATTCCCAAAGGGGGGAGGGTTCCCGGGGAAAGGGGGGCTCGTGGGGTTAGGGGCGGAATCGCGGAGTAGGGTTTCCCAAAGGGGGTTCCCGGGAGAGGGGGGACTCCGTTGGGTTTATGTAGGATCGCGGAGCAGGGTTTCCAAGGGGGGAGGGGCCGCGGAGTAGGATCACGGGGGGAGGACTAGGGTTTTTTTTTTTTTTTTTTTTTTTTTTTCTCCGCGACTGGCTTGCTGAGATCCTCCGGGGCGTTACGTCCCGGGGTCTGCCGTCGCCGGCAGGGGCGCCCGCCGGGACCCCGTGGGTCCGTTGGGTGCCCCTGCCCCCGACCCCCCGCGAGGGGGGTCACTTTGCCCCCCCGCAAGGGGGGGCTTTTTGACCCCCCTCGCGGGGGGTCGGGGGTGGGGGCGCCCAGCGGACCCTTATGGGGTCCCGGCGGGCGCCCCTGCCGGCGACGGCGGCTCCGGGGCGTTACGCCCCGGAGGATCTCAGCAAGCCACGAGTGGAAAAAAAAAAAAAAAAAAAAAAAAAAGGGAGGAGGTGGGAAAGGAACCGGGACGCTGGAAGCCGGGGTTGGGGGAGGCCGCTGCTGGTGGACACCGTCGTACCGGGATCGTCGCATTTTTTTTTTTTTTTTTTCCTTCTTTTCTTTCTTTTCTTTTTTTTATTCTCTGTTTCAGGTGCTGCCGCTGGGTGCCATCGTACCGGGATCGTCGCATTTTTTTTTTTTTTTTTTCCTTCTTTTCTTTCTTTTCTTTTTTTTATTCTCTGTTTCAGGTGCTGCCGCTGGGTGCCATCGTACCGGGATCGTCGCATTTTTTTTTATTTTTTTTTCCCCTTCTTTTCTTTCTTTTCTTTTTTTTATTCTCTGTTACAGGTGCTGCTGCTGCTGGATCTTCCCGCAACCGAAGGTAAGATACTGTTTTATTCCTCCTCCATAATCAGTTGCGGAGGGCGCTACTTTCGTCTTCTGCGGGCACAGCTGTTTTTAGGAGTATCAAAAACGGTATGGAGAAGTGACAGGTGGAGATGCATCGGCGTTGGTGAGTGTATTTTTTTGTTTCCTCTTCCCCTTTCCCTTTCCCTCTTCCTCTTTCCTCTCCCTTTTCCTCTTCCCTCTCCCTTTTCTTCTTCCCTTCCCCGTGGATTAGGGCTCTTGGCGACACCACGTTAAAAAAAACGCGCCGTAAGCTCTACCTCTAGGAGCAGCACCGTATCCTCTACCTGATCGGGCTTTCCTAAGGTGGTGTGGAAACGAGCTTGTCAAAATATGTTCCTCTATTCCTCCTCTGAGTAAGTAAAATCAAAACCTGAGAATCTTTTCATCAAGTGCTTTTTTATCTTTTTTATAGGGAGAGCATAAATTCAAAACCTGGCAAGTGCCCCCAGGTGTTGCTACGATTGAGCACCAGTTTCTATAAGGTCAAAGTTCATAGAACATTTCTTCACTAAAATTTAATGAAGGGAAGTATTCAGGTCCTTTTACGCTACGGAGCAAGATGCACAATTTTAGCAATACCGGATGACACTTTCCAGATTTTGAATTTCCACTCTTCACGTATCAATGGCTAAAGGCGAAAAAGTAAAACCTCAATTGTAACGCTTAAGGTGATTCGGCGGTTGTCATTTTTTGTGCCAGAGCAACGTGCGATACATCGCATCAATTCGCTCCATAATTTCAGCTACTTGTCATTCGTTTCGAATTTTGAAATCACACTTCTATTGTCATGAGACTAAAGAATTCATGTATCCAATTTCACAAAGGAATTCAATGTATTAAATGCGTGGGTTTTTTAGAGGAAAAATATCGCATTCGACTGCACTTTCGATATTAGTATCGAATGCTATATTTTTCTTAGTCTCCTTAGAATTCTTTAGTCTCATAATGACAACAGCAGTGCGATCTCAAAATTAAACAAGCAGGAAGCTCCAACGCATTCGCGTCGGAAAGCGGCTCTGGCGACGGTAGGTAGTTGTTACGCGTTTACGGTTTCCTTGGTAACCTTTGTTTGCTATCATCTGATGTCGAGTAGTATGACTAGGAAGCTCCAACCACGGCATTCTTCGAAAAAAGCGCGAAAACTTATAGATTTGAATTTTCAAATTTTAAACGTAAAGTACATTTTTTCCAGTGCGAGATTAAAGCACAGACCCGTTTTGAATTATTGACAGTATCACCATGATTCCAAAAATACACTACACAACATAGCATTCGCTCACAGGAAAAAGATATCAATTAAAATAAAATCAGTCCCCCCTAAACAGCAGAAAATGGCGCCGATTCCCATCAACCAACACGCGGTCTCTCCAATGTAACATGGTCCGTTGATACTCCCCAGCTGGGACCGTCCGGAATAGCAGCTCTAGTGCAAGCACCAGAGCCGCTAAAAAAAATGATAAGTACCTTAAATTATGAAACGAATTGATGCGATATATCTTTCGTCTCTCTGGCAAAAAATAGCAACCGTCGAATCACCTTAAAAAACGTCCGACTCGATCTTAATCAAAGAAAACCAATTTAAATGTTTCATTGCAATGGAGAATTTGTATGGGTCTGAAATTTGATGAATTTCGTGTTTAAGTGGAATCTACAGATTGAACTAAACACAAGGATACCCTTCATTCGTAAATTGAGCAATTATTAGAGGAGATATGATAAAATAACCGATTCTGCTAAAATACATGTGTTTAAACGGGAAATGCCGCCAGATGACGTCACTAGGCGGTGCATTTTCTCCTTTTTAAATATATTTTTATACTATTTCCTATATCAGAAAAAAATTATGAAAAATACTGTGAAATCAGCTCTTTAAGCACTTTTAGATGAAACAATAAAAAAAATTCGTGCAAATGCTCCATTGGCTGTGATTTATTTAGAGAAAGCGATGAAAATATACAGAGAATTTCAATAGGATCTAGTGGTTGGTCATCCTTGAAAACATTAAAAAACATTGAAGACTTTTATCATCGTAATCTGAAAAACGCATTTCCGATTTTTATCAATGCGTAACCGTCAATAGAAAGCGAAACATTAGTCGACGAAAACAAAATGTTTAGTGGAGCAATTTTTGTAGAGTTCCTTTGAATAATCAAAAATGGAGAATCCCACATATAATTTGGTTGAAAAATGAGAATCCCGCATATAATTTGGAGACATCTAAGAGCATTTTCTCTTTTTTTTCGTCTTACAAATTTTAAGATCTAGGCCTGCTTATTTTTTTCGCAAACTTACCCTCATTCTCGTACCTTCAATTCACCGATATTCCCTAGTATTAGGTTAGTTGCTCCAGGTGTTCAGACGTAGAAAAAAAAGGAGATTGTTGCATTTTTAGGATTTGTTTACCCCTTGACGTAGGTAGGTACTATAAGGCGTCGATATTCCAGCAAAATCCGAAATTCAAAGTATGTAAAATGGACTATATCGTCCGTTCTCTTTGCTCAATTCAATTCAAAATATAATTTCAAATAATTTATATGGAATAATTTTTTCTATAAAATACACCAGTCTCAAGAAAATCGATGATGAAAAGCGTCTGTCCCTACTTACGTTTTCGAGAAGCCTCAAGATGCCCGAAATGCGACCACCTCCTTTTTTTCTCTACGCTATTCAGAAGGTTCAAGATTATAAATTGGCAAACACAATAAGGCCTTGTTTCCACGAGCCGTTTCACGAGATTTGTCCCAGGGAAAAATCCCACTTTCGAAGTTGGGAAAAATACTGAGTTAATCAATATTTTTCCCAGTACCAAGTATGGCACTTGTACTCCTAGGACCCACTGAGAGAAGCAGAAGAAGTGAAAACGAATTGTGCGATATTTTATTCATTACTACATTGTTAATGTTTGTTTAGTTAAAATAATGTGTCTAATTGTCAATTGAGTGCAATTATTATTTTAATCCCGGTTAAATACTCGACTTTAACCAATTTATCTTCCCGCGAAAACTAGTCGCAGGACTGTATGAGCCCCGTCCCGTGGAGACGGTAACTGGGAAAAATCCCAGAAGTTTCATTCCTGCGATTCGAACTTGGGACAAATCCCATGAAAACGTCCCGTGGAGACAAGGCTTAAGGTTTGTCCAAACGTTAAGTTTCTACATCCAATATTAAAGAAGATACCGCTCATCAAAAAAAATTCGAAGTGTGACGTCATCACCGCAAGATTGCATACTGCATGAATCCTTCTTCCTTGGCTTCATATATCGCCGATACACCCATATACACCCGTGTGTATTGGTTGCATAACGTGAAACATGGATGAAACAGTGTGGAAGATACCACGGTATGCACTGCCACGGCTATACCTCGCCGTTAATACCTCCGTTATTGTCGGACGTAGAAACTTGGCGTTTGAACTGATTTTATTACATTCCTCATACATTTGAATAACCTTGAAATGTATGAGGAATGTAATAAGATCAGTTCAAACGCCAAGTTTCTACGTCCGACAATAACGGAGATATTAACGGAGGTATAGCCGTGGCAGTGCATACCGTGGTATCTTCCACACTGTTTCATCCATGTTTCACGTCATGCAACCAATACACACGGGTGTATATGGGTGTATCGGCGATATATGAAGCCAAGGAAGAAGGATTCATGCAAGTATGCAATCTTGCGGTGATGACGTCACATTCCGAATTTTTTTTGATGAGCGGTATCTTCTTTAATATTGGATGTAGAAACTTAAAGTTTGGACAAACCTTATTATTTTTCAACCTTATTTTTGATAGTAAAAAAAGCAAAGCCAAAGTTTGTGTGCACGGTGCTATCTTCCCTCTAATTTATTGATGAATTAGCCAATCAGAAAACGTCATTGGAAGAGCCAAGATGATATCATCTTGGCCAGAAACTTGATGTTTGAACTGAACTAATTACTTCCCGCTAATCTATAAACTTAAACCACGGGAACAGGATTCTGTGAGGAGCGTAACTGGCCTATTCATGTTTTAGGGAACATGAGAGGTCCTATGAAACGTTTTCGATCATAATGGATAAAGTATTGATCAGCTTTTAACAAACGATATTGCCAAAATACGACTCCGACGACCTACGCGAAGCTGTGAACTCTTGATTCGTGATCATGGAAGAAACGTTAAGTTGGCGCGAAGCTCCGCACTTAACGCTAACAAGCTGTCGTATTATTTAAGAGGGAAAACCCAAAACCCGGCCAGGCGTTGAATTTCTGAATCTGGTGAGGTAATCTACAACTCGCAAGGGTCCCTATCATCTTTAACGGGTCAATTATTCAATACAAAATATCGACAGACGATAGGTTAGAAGTGAAAATCTAAAAAGGCATTGTATTCTTTTAATATCCAAGACAGAAAAAAGAAAGAGAGGAAAGAAAAGGCGTTCCTTCGAGTCACTACTCTGCGGTGGTGAGGAAAAACGCATTTCGACCCTTTAGGCGTTGCCAAATTTTCTCGATAAATTGCGAATTCGTTGGAAAACTGTGGATATTTTTCTCCCAGTTTTTCACAGAATGCCATTCGCAATTTAATCTACAGTATCTGAAAAGTTCAAGGACGTTTCTTCAGAGCTCTCCGTAAAAAAGGCATTATATCGGAGGAAATTTGGCGACTCTCGAATGTTCATACGATGCTTCACCTTAGCATGGCAGTTTCCTTTTTTTTTTTTTTTTTTTTTTTTTTTTTTTTTTTTTTTTTTTTTAGAATTTTTTCTTGAATTACTATATGTTGGATTTTGTAGCCAACGTGCGTTCAAAATTGAGCATAAAGCTGAAAATCTCAATACAGACGAGGGAAAAAGCTCGTTCGAGCACAATTTTCCCTCAAAGAGATGTGCTGTTTGGAGCGACACTACTTACGTCCATTTCAGGGAGGCAACAAGGCCCGCCAAGGCCGAAACGCGTCTGTAGTTGCCTTCCTGAATGGACGTATCTAGTGTTGCTCAAAACAGCACATCTCTGTGAGGGAAAACTGTGCTCGAACGAGCTTTTTCCCTCTGTATTGAGATTTTCAACTATGTGCTGAATTTTTAACGCACGTTGGCTAAAAACTCCAACATACTGTCGTACGAGTGCGTCTACCGCAATCAGTTTGTGTTGTTGATTACTCTTTTTGAGGTTGCACAAAGGCCCATTGTCCACAAGGAAGTTTGAAATCCCCGAAAGTAAAAGTTTCCACCTATCACCGACAGGCCAGTGGGGTCTCTTGTCTCTGTGCAGCTCGATGGACAGCAGAGCTCCCAGACGCAGAGTTATAACATCGACACCTCGGAAAACTCCAAGATAACATTGCCGTAAGTACCAAAGAACACCGGGAATTTTGTGCAAAGCGCAGCATGGAGATCACGGAGTTTGGAACGTTTGAAGGAAGATGGCGATGTAGACATAAATTAAGGTGGGTTCCTGAGGGGTGGGACATTTTGTCAACCCGCACACTATGCATGGCTGAAGCGTCGCGTCGCGTCGCCTCGGTGTATCTTGTCCGAAATCTCAGCATTTTCAGGGGATCGCGGCGGAACAATGCCTCGGGTGTTGCGGTGCGCGACGCGGGTTTCGATCACAATGGCGGGTTTTTGCCGGCTGAAGTGAAGGCAGGCAAGGGCAAGACTAAGTGCATTATGCGAAATTATGTCGACGAGCGCTTTCTAACCTGAGTTGCAGTGCGCAGCTGCCGATTCGGAGCCGGCACACCGATTTACTCGACCCGGAGGAGGAAGATTCCTGCAACCTTGGCAATCCCCCTTCCGGGAATTATAATAACGTCACTTATCACCGAGGTTTTCGTGAGATCTCCCGGAAACAATTGCACAAGCGCGTTGCGTTGGTCCTAGACCGGCAAATAACTCGATTAATTTAAGTGGGTTGTACACAATTCAATTTCCTTCGAATTCTCCTTGTATCGGTATGTTTTGTCTGCCTACGCTTTGCGTTCATTCCGTAGATTTAAGCGCGCATGCAGAATACAGATCAAACGTGGTAACCGAGTTTGTTCCCGAGCAAATGACTCATTCGGAACAGGGCTTGTGGTTCCATAGGTGGGTTCCATACGAACCGGAAAAGGGAAAAGGTTCCCCCGAAAGGGCTCGAAAGGGAGGGGGATGGAAGGGCGGTCTGGGGGCTCCCCCTGGAAAATTGTCGAAATTTTAAAGCATCTTATATGCAGTTTGAGTCGAATTCTTCCTGAATAGGTAGGTAATTACAAAATATCAGCGATCCTCCTTTCTCTTTCCTCCTTCCCTTCCTTCTTTCTTTCTTCCCTTTTTTCCGACGAGTGAGGCCTTCCTGCATCCTTTTATGCGTGGTTCATCCGATGTTGATTAGATTTCACAAATCTCAAGTTGTTTAATACTCTGTAAAAGATGTTTTATTTCTGTGACATTTAAAGAAAAGATTATCCTTAAAGTGGGAAAATTATGGAGCGTGTTTAAGGGGTTACTCTTTCCAATAATATAGAAAAAAAAAGAAAGTGAAATTTGAATCAACTGAAGCCATTTACATGAATGTTATCGTGTTCACAACATATTTGCTGACAGAAACTGTCTGATATGATAACTATATTGGCGACGATACCACTATTCGACCACGTGGGAACTCGCGTTGCCTACACTAAAAATTGAAGGCACAGTGACATGACGTTTAGCCGTTCGGTGAAAAGCTGAGATATGAGTTCGAAATAATTGGAATTTTGCTCGACTTATATGAGGAGAGATTTTGAGCGGCGGGCAGTCGGAATTTGTTTTTTCCCCTGCCAGAGTCGCCCTCTTCCCGTGCATCATCGGATTTTTTGACATGCGAGCATATAAAATCGAGCACAATGGGGGAAAAGGGAAGCACACAATTTTGAAATACAAGAGGTACAGAAAAGGGGGGAAAGCGGGCGTTCACGGAGGTGCGTCACGTCACGCCACGTTGTGCGTATATTTCGGGGCAACGAATTGGGCCTGCCGATAAATCTGCCGAAGGAAAACAGACTGTAATGTAGTTTGAGGGTGGACGGAAAAATACGGACGGACATCAGGAGCCGGCGAGAGGCGTTGAAGTGTAGAGCGAAAGAAACTCGGCCTGGCGACGGACCCAAGGAAAAACTAGAGTCCCTTTATACTGAGAGTCAAGACAATTCGGCTCATGGATGTCACAAACGGGAATAAAGATTACAGAAATTGAACGTTTTCGTAATTTGATCGGCCATTCTCAATGCCTTTTCGTTCCTCTCATCGTTTGTTCCTTGCCGAACCCGTATTTCCCTGGTCCATTCCAGATTATAATCTTTGCAATTGGTGAAAATGTAATCTTTATTCCCGTTTGTGACACTGTGGAGGCCTAAAATACGGGAACCAATCAGAAATGGATTCAAATTGTCTTGACTCATAAAGGGACTCTAGGAAAAACGTCGCACGAGCATTCGAATGTTGCCAAATTTCCTCTTGTAAAATATGAATTTTTGAAGAAAGTTATAAAAAATTGTCCTTAAGGTGATTCGAAGGACGCCTTATTTTGTGTCAGAACGGCATGCGATATATCGCATCAATTGGTTCCATTTTTCAGCTACTTGTCATTTGTCTCCAATTTTGAGATCAATTTAGAGGAAAATATCGCATTCAAGTATGGTTTCGATATCAGTATCGAATGCGATGTATCTCTCTAAAAAACCATGCCTTTATTACGTTTAATTTATTTGTTTAAATTGGTAAGTGAGTGCTTTAGTCTCCTGACAACAGAATTGCGATATCGCACGCCGTTCTGACACAAAATATGGCGTCCATCGAATCACCTTAAGATTTTCAGAGACTTTAGATCAAATTACGAGGAGCTTTCTCTGAAAAATTGACGGAAAACTAATTGCGGAGTCCTTCGAAAATGCGTGTTTTTTCAAAGAAAATTTGGCAACGTCTGAGGGCGCATACGGCGTTTTACCCTAATGCGGCAGTGTGGCGGTGGCGAAGCTGCTCGATGCGTGCGGGACGGGATGAAGATGAGATTCGAAGGTGTACTCACAAGCGGCTCAGTGCGGCTCGCTTGTTCTCCCGTGCTGAGGAAAACGTTGTACAGGGTGAGCGAAAAGTCCCCGACCCCCCTCTAACTTTTGAACGAATTGAGCTAGGGAAATGAAACTTTGGGAATGTTCCTATCTCAAAGGGGACCATCTTTTGGGGGGGTCAAAATTTTGGTCCCCCCCTCAGGGGGGGACGGGGGCCCCCCAACTTTTTTTTTTCAAATGGCAACCCCTATCTTGTGATACCTCATTCGAAAGAGCATAAAAAACTAAGAATTTTGGCGCAAACCGCAGATCAATATCTTAATTTTTGACCGAGTTATGATAGGTCAAAGGTCAAATTTGACCTATTTTCAAAAAATCATAACTCCGGTTCAAATTATCGTAAAGAAAAAAATAAAACGGGAAAATTTACCAAATTGTGTCCGCTTTTAAGTAAAAATTGCAAAAATCACTTCGATTTAATTTTAAGGGGGGGGGGGGGGCTCGGACCCCCAAATACGTCAATTCAAAGGTCATTCAATTTTCCCGCGAAATAAGCCAATTTCCCCTGGATTTGCCTCCACATTATCTCAGTAAGGTCAAAATCAGTTCAACATTACGTTGGCAAGTCCCCAAATTTCGGGAAAAGTTAAAAAAAAATGATATTCAAACGGTTAAATTTAATTACCTTAAATTTTGTTTTTTTAACTTTTCCCGAAATTTGGGGACTTGCCAACGTAATTTTGAACTGATTTTGACCTTACTGAGATAATGTGGAGGCAAATCCAGGGGAAATTGGCTTATTTCGCGGGAAAATTGAATGACCTTTGAATTGACGTATTTGGGGGTCCGAGCCCCCCCCCCTTGAAATTAAATCGAAGTGATTTTTGCAATTTTTACTTAAAAGCGGACACAATTTGGTAAATTTTCCCGTTTTATTTTTTTCTTTACGATAATTTGAACCGGAGTTATGATTTTTTGAAAATAGGTCAAATTTGACCTTTGACCTATCATAACTCGGTCAAAAATTAAGATATTGATCTGCGGTTTGCGCCAAAATTCTTAGTTTTTTATGCTCTTTCGAATGAGGTATCACAAGATAGGGGTTGCCATTTGAAAAAAAAAAGTTGGGGGCCCCCGTCCCCCCCTGAGGGGGGGACCAAAATTTTGACCCCCCCAAAAGATGGTCCCCTTTGAGATAGGAACATTCCCAAAGTTTCATTTCCCTAGCTCAATTCGTTCAAAAGTTAGAGGGGGGGTCGGGGACTTTTCGCTCACCCTGTATGAACCTTCAGACGTTGCCAAATTTCCTTTGAAATTCATGCTTTGGAAATCATGAAATTTGACACGGAAACACCAATATTTAAAAAACACAAATTATATTATCATTCTCCTTTGATAAAATTGATACATATTTCTTCCCATCAATTTAAATGAGAATAATCAATGCAGAGTGTGCTAAAATTTCAAAATCGTGAGTTAAAAAACGCTATCTATGCGAGTATAAATATTAAAGCCGAACAGAGCAGAGCGGCGTGCTGCCAGCGCGAGCGGCTCACTGGCGCCTACAAACCTAAGTGGATACTTCACGCATTGCACAATGCTTGAAGTATCCACTTAGGTTTGTAGGCGCCAATGCGCGTTCCGCGCTGGCTGCCCGCCCGCCGTGCGGCGGCGCCTGAAGCAACTATTTCACAACAGAAGTGTTGTACAGTATTATGCGAAATTGAACGTATTAAGAATGTCAGGCATCCTTTAAAAGTACAGGTCTTTCCTCGCAAAATAAATCAAGATACTTATCGTACACAGGAAAAACCTAAGAGCCTTTAGCTGAGGCAAAAATAGAGGTTCATCCGGTTCAGGTGTAACAAGGTGGGAATTTCTTGAAAGATAATTAAGTCCTGTTACACCAAAGAGGTGTAGAGAATTTTAGTGAATTTTATCTCATGAATTGACGCTCCCCCATTTTTATCAAAACTCTCAACTATTTGTTACCTATTCTCCGTTGGGCCAAACAGACAAAACAAAAAAACAAGCAAACCCTCATTCTTCCAAGACATTATACATTTTCATCCAAAAACGTCGTGAGCAATTGTCGTTTGTATTTACATGTGGGCCAATTAACTTTGGGTCTCAACTGGTACGTGGACCAAAACTCCCGTGCCGAAAAAAAACGCGTGGACGTAAATTACTGGAAAAAACAGGTGCGCAGACAAAAAATCGTTGGCGAAATGTCCTATAACCGAGGGTTCAGGAAAGCGTTAAGTTGTTTTTTTGAAAGCCGAACACGTCCAGGAGGAAATTTTATATTGGATTCAAAATGAATTTCGATTGAATATTTCCCATGAAATAAATTCCCTTTAAGTCAGGTTGGAATCATTTCGAATACAACTGGGCATGTCCTCTTCGTGTGTTTTGTGTGTCTCCACACAAATTTTTTTGCAAGAAACATGGAAAGCCAATTAACTGTGGCCCAGTGTGGATACTGTCACTATCAACAAGGTAAAAGCTTACGATGGATGCTTTTTTCATGAGCGGAATGCACTTTTTCGGCGCAAAACCACGGGAAAGTCGTGAGATTGAAACTTCCACTAGTTCCAGGGCATGCAATTTAGGAGGTCTGATGATGAGACCGGGGACCAACTTTAATAATGCTTTTGATGCTTTATTCACGACGGTCTTTGCCGCATAAAATCAATGTCCGAGCGTAATTTTGATTTCTATCAATATTCATGGGGGAGAGTTTGTTTAGGTCACGTAAACAGAATCAAGCTCCGTGCGCAATTATTCTGAGTAAAGGACTAGGAAATAGTGGGGAGGCATAATAAACTTTATACACGATATACCGAGAGCCGAGAGCGGCAAGGATCTATACAATTAAACGTGTTCACGATATGCGGACTAGCGTCAACAGGTTACTGGAATCATCGATCCTCGGACGTAAGGGCGTATCTAGATTTTCACGCGAGCCTTATTTTACACGCCAAGCTATGAATTCTGGGGCTCATGGGGAAATCGAGATAGGTCCTTACGTTAGAGGAGTGACGAAATTTGATCCTGTGCACTGGAGGTCTCAGCTCATTTGTAGCACGCAATTCTTTTTTTCCAGTATGCGTTCTATCTATAGAATTTAAAAACGGGTTTCCATTAGATGAGTGCAATTAACCTTTTAGCCCGAATTTCACGAATCTAATTGTACGATTAGGTAAGGTTTTTGGTTATAGGGCTCTCAATTTTCATTTTCGTCAGTCTATTTAGTCAGAGGAGCTTAATAAAATCCATATACATATGATACGCAGATTGTGAAGTTAGGAATGTGTTTCAGAATTTCCTGATGCGCTCATCGTGATTTTTCAGCCACTTTGCTTCAACCTTTGCTTTGAGACATAACGGGACCACGTTAAGCCAAAAGGAACCAAGCCACATCGCCTATCGCCAAATTTAATCTGACAGTTCAATTTTTTATATGGAAACGGTTGGGCGGATTTTTGTACAAATTTCAGTGAGTTTTCTGCATAGTACGAAGCAAATACCTCAAAATTTTCAAAGGAATCCGCACAAACGTTCTCTTGTTAAGAATTAAACTGTGCAATTAAATTTGGCAATAGCTGATTTAGTTTGGTTTCTTTCGGCTAAACGCGATCCAAATCTGTTTTTGGCTCTAGCTGAAGTTTGCAACATGCAACATGCCTGTTACTATGACATTATAGCAAATAACCTAAAAGTTAGTTGTCATCCTTTTTTCTCCATTGTTCCAATGAAAATACATTTTTGCATGCAGTTTGTACGTGATAGTGTTATTATTTCTGAAGGTAAGAAAACATGCCCAGCCCATTCTCAAAATGAACCCCGCAGATTGCTCGATTGCTCACTCGCGATGCTTCCGGATGGAATCCTGGATGATAAGTTTGACAACCTAGGAGAGATTTCCAATTTGTTTAACTTAAGCACGGAGTTTTAAAGGGATCATTAAAAGCTTGTAGAATGGATAGTAACACCTGCCGAAGATCCTCGACTGGAGCACTTCCATCCCGAAGTTAATCGGTTCGTAATTCAATGAAACCCGGTGCTCGCGCCACGCCAGGCCGTCCCGATGCCGGCCGTCTCGCTTCAATCGGCCCGCAGCAGCGCGCCACCGCAAAACGTTAAACATAAAAAAAGCTCACCGTTCAATCACTCGCGCCGCTATTTTTCCCCGAGCTTCGACTTTTATTCATCGTCCCCCGTTTCCGGAGTTTTCCGCCCGACGATAATTCGAAATGCTTTATTCCATTAAATCATTTAACAGTGTTTTTTTATAATCGCGTTCGAGAGGGGAATACGCAGCGAGTTTGAAAGGTGAAGACTGAGGGTCTCGAAGTGCGCTCTGACTCAGATTATGCGTGTTCCGAAATCGAACTCAAGCCGATGACTCAGAATAGAGAATTTGCAGGTGTCTGAAATTTGATGAATTTCGTGTTTAAATGGAAACTACAGAGTAAACTGAACACGAGGCTACCTTTGGTTCATGAATTGAACATTTTTTGGAGAAGATAAGAAAAAATGATCTAATCTGCTTAAGTACGTATGTTTAAATGGGAAATGCCACCAAATGACGTCAGTATGCAGTGCATTTTCTCACTTTTAAATCTATTTTTATACTATTTCCCACATCAGAAAAAAATCATAAAAAATACTGTGAAATCAGCTCTTTAAATACTTTCAGATGGAGCAATACAAAATTTGCACGCAAATTTTCCATTGAATTGCTTCCTCGCAAATATGTCTCTTCATTCATAAAAAAAGAAAAAAACAAGCGGAAAAGCTATACTACGCTCGTATCAGAGTAGCACTTGGCTGTTTTCTTTGTAGGCGCGTTTCAAAGTTCCCTGAAGATGAAAACCAACGTTGAGTGAAAGAACTCGCCTCACCAAAATGTCCTCTATCAATTTCGAGGAAAGTACACTACCGTTAAAAAAATAAATTACAGAAAAACGAGTATCGTTTTCCGCTTTGTAATGCCGCAATCAGACGCTGAATTTAGCAGCTGAATGTGGAAGTCAACAGTCATCGCCCAACGGCTGAAATTTAGCAAATTCGAGTTATTTTCATCCAGATATGTATCAAATCTACTCGAATAGTTCAGACAAATTCAAAATTGGTCCGATTGTTGCTGAGAATCGTTGCTGAATTTTGCGCGTCACGCGCAAAATTCAGGCATCGGGCAGATGACTTCCACATTCAAGCCACATTCAGCTCCCACATTCAGCGTGTGATTGCAGTGTGATATTCGAAGCATAAAATGGACCACAATAAGCAGTAAGAACTACGCCACATCAGCTGTTTCCAAATTCAATCGGACAATTTAGTTTTTTACATGAAAACGGTTGTGCAGACTTTTGTGCAAATTTCAGTGCATTTTCTGCATAGCACGAAGCAAATTCCATAAAATTTGCAAAGGAATCCGCATAAACGTTCTCTTAAAAAACATTAAATTGCTCAGTTAAATGCAAAAGCTAATGTAGCTTGGTTCCTTTCTGCTGAACGCGGTCCAAATTGCGCACCGTAGTGAACGCGCAATGTGTGAAGTATTCCTACAGTCTTGTAGGCGCTCATATGATTTCCGCGCCACACTGTGTTTTTCGCGATTAGTTTAACTCGCGGAGTCAGCGTTTTCCAACTTGTTACGACCATTAGGTTCGACCAACATGGTCAGATGTTGGTAAAAACATTATTTCTACGTAGTACTAACATGCTCGTTCTTAGCATGGCTCTGTCTTTAGCTTGCTATCAAACGTGATAATGAAAAATACCGTGAAGTGATTCAATGATGGCATGAAACAACTACGATTTCCCAGATAGTGAGTCGGTCAACTTTACCATGCTAAGGAAGAACGCCGTATGAACACTCGAAAGTTGCCAAATTTTCTCCGATAAAATGTTTATTTTGGAGGAAAAGTTTCGATATTTTTCCTTGAAATTTCCAGACTTTTTAGATCGAATTCCAAGCAAAATTACCTGAGAAATCGGAAGGAAAATATTCACAAATTGTCTTGAAAATTAGTGATTTGTCTAAAGAGATCTGGCAACGTCTGAAGGCTCATACGGCGTTCTTCCTAAGCACGGCAGAACTGGGGAAACCACTTTCGGAACAATAAACTTTCTACGAATAAAATAAATGAATATTGTTCCTTTTTTAAATTAATTAATCAACATGAATACTCACAAAAGCGTTCGGTAGTATTGGTTGCAAGTGTTTTCTTACCTGTAAGAAGAAATAACACACTTTAATTGAGAGGAAAAAATGAGTCTCCACTCTATGAATTTGAGTGAGTTTGGATGAATTATGTGTATAAATATTTATTGCATACTTCTACCAGCCGCCAAAAATGTTTTCATTTTAAATAATTTTTTTTTCCTTTATTGATTTACTCAGATTATACAAGTCTTTCAACAGTCAAAGTACCTATACTAGAGCTTCATTGTTATGAGGTGGATAATTTTAAGTTGCATGCCTTGTAGGGAAAGTGATGGAAGTGTCACATCATGTGCCCCTGAACAGAATCGAATTCAATTATAACTAAAAGAGCATTACACTTGAGAGCATATCATGCATTATCATTTTCATTGAATTTTTAATGTTGATCAAACCGTCAATCGCGCATGGAGCTGCGCCACGACTGACTGAAAATTTGTGATCAGTTCAGGGATGAGTAAAAAACTCGGCTTGATATATTAGTTAATACTTAATACTGATTTTTTACTTGCATCAGTCTGGATTTAAACCGTCCATTTTAATTTTGATTAGCTAATCCTGAAATTATCACGAAGTCTCCGATATTTAAAAACAGGACCCCCATTTTTACCGCCGGGGGGGGGGGGGGGGGGGGGGGGCGCTTCGAAGTGATAGAATTCGGATTCCGCGGGGTCAATGCTCAATTCAACTCCGGTTCTGGATTTCGTGCGACCTGAAATAACCGAGAAAAAAACCCGGTGCGTCCGGGCCATCCTGTGCACCTCTCAAAAATATTCCAGTCTATATTTCCATCAACGGGAGTAAAAGCAACAATGAACGTTCGATTCAAATATGAGATAAAAACTTGAGAGAATGAATGCGAAAAAACGAGCTCCAAACGGAGACTCGGCTCGGAACATCCAGCACTTCGGTAAATCAAACTATAGTGAAAATGGAATTAAGTATATTTACACATCAGTCCCGACGATTTCGAGCATATCGCCTCGCTTTTCTCGTGAGCCAATCGATGTATTGAACGACGGTTATATCAATATTGAAAGCCGTGTTGACGATTTTCATCTCCTCGGTCTTTGATTCCATCTTGTATTTTTTTTATCCCGAGAATGTTTAGAGTTCTTTTAGCGACAAAAAAACAATGAAAAAATGGTTCCATGCTCATGTTTAAACATGGACGGATCCATAAGGAGGCATACGCTCTCCTTCCTCTCGTTCGCACGAAAAAGGGAGGAAGACAAAAGGAAGGAAGGAAACAGGAAGGAACGGAGGAGAGAAGAAAGAAGGACGATTGTATTTGGTAATTATTCATGACGAAGTTGACTTGAAATGCATATTAGATCAATTGCGAGGCGTGAATGATCGATTATCATATTTCCCCATTTGGAGCCATGGTGAAGAATCGATTATTGAGGTGTTCGTCGATAACACCCTGTTTATCGATACTTTTTCATAGGTTCAAATGGCCAGATCAATCGATATATCGCAAATCACGCCACGCCATTATAGATGCTAAAATGTTGTACATTTCTGGGATCCCCAACCCCCTTCCGTCCCCTCCTTCAAAACGCGTGGCTCTGCCTTTTGAGGAGATAGGTCAAATAGGCTTCACCTAGATTATGGGTAACATCTCCATCCAGATTAGGACCTAATATTTCGTAATTCGGAAAATCTAGACTCATTTTAATATCCAGGCTCACAGTCATTTTTTCCGTGGAAAATGTTTTAATTTTTCCTCTCAAAATTTGGGCGACAAAACATTGAACTTTCAAGATTTAGTGTAGAACTGAAATAAAAGCTTTTGTCAAGTAGACTCGCTTCCCCCGACTAAAGTTCTATTCCTTTTTGTTAACGCATTAAATGTAGTCGATTTAAACGGCGGAATAAAAGGAGCTGGATAATGAAGGCAAATCGCTGCTGTCTTCAAAAAAGAGCCATTGATGAATATGAAGTGGAGTACGTTTCAAACTATGCTACAGGCTTTGACAGCGGTAATTAGAGCGTTTATTGAATATCCTGATTAACGGGTGTCGTTACGCATCGATGATTATACAACTTCTAATCGAGACTCGCAGGGACGCAAATAAAAGTCTAATTATGATCAAGCACCCGCCAAGTTGTCACATCGAACGGATAAATCACTGATTCCTCGCTTTGGAAAGTTTCAAGGGGAGAGAACCCTCTCGGCTTTAATCCCTGGAAATTTGAAAAGCCTGTGTCCTCAAAAATCCCTCTTATGTCTGCGGACAGTAAATATCTATATATAATATCTCTCTATTCTCATACGATCATTTTTTACGATCATTATTACCCCGATGGACGGGGTGAGGAAAGGGAATAAGACGATCCATGGGCTGTGGTGAGGAAGGGGAGTTCAAAGTCCAACTTAGGAAATTTCAATTTGCTCCTCCGGGAGATTTCGACGATTTCGCTGGGAGCGAAGTAGCCTCTAAGGGCGCGCAGCGGCCAGGGGGCGGAGCCCCCTAGTCTATAATAAGCACATATGTCTATAGATGACCGTAAATTCTTAACTTACTACAGAAAAAGAATAGAAGCTAAATAACAAATATATTGTAACAAAAAAACAACAAAAAAGTGAGAGAACCGCATCCTCTTTAACTATTCTCGAGTTTCAAGCAACTAAGCAAGTTTTCTCCAGCTATCCGATCGTTTGTTCTTGAGAGACGATAATGCTTACCACACACAGATTCAGATAAGAGGCATAATACCGGAACATATTTGGTTGACTGCAATTTTTTTTCATTTGCATTTTTTTTGCAAAGTGAAGTTTTTTTAGAAGTGTATGCATAAAATTTTGCATACACTTCTAAAAATGGTTCCACGGAAGTTTTAAAGTCAGTTCTAGTCAATATAAGTGCGGAAATGGAGCTCGAGTCCACGCCGAATATAATTACGCTCTTTTAGACTGCGGCAGAAGATCAACGATTTCGACTAAGCATTGTAAGTAAATGCAAGAACCGAAGATGGCGGATCTTTTGTCTTCTGTCACAGTCCATAAGTACATGAAGTTATTTGGCGTTGACTCTATGAGGGCTTAAATTAGAAAATTGCATTGCCACAAATAGAGAATAATGACCTCTTTTCACGAATCGTAAAAATGACAAAAATGAAGACGGATTCGAGCGTTCTATTCTGGGTTGCAGATAGTATAAGTAATAATCACGTAAACCCTCGTCGCTCTCAAACTATAGCTCATGGTCGCTTTATCTAACTTTTCTTTCTTTTTCATCATTCGGTTTTCTTAGCAATCCTGGTTGAGCTTAATGACGCATTTGTTATATTATTTTAAAAATTATATAGTCTATTTCTTTTAGAACTTCCAAGGCAGTTTTGTTGTTAAAAATACAACGTTAAATGCTCCTCGTCATGCAGGGAAATTTTTCTGACTGGTATCCTCTTTTTAGTATATTTCCTCCATTAAAAATGATTCAAAATAAAATGCGACGGTTTCTAACCTGATTGCTATTGAATTGATGGAAAACTAGTTTAGTGCGAATGGATAAGGCTTTTCGTTGATTAATTAATGTGTCAAACGCAAACTTAGTGTAAAAAACCTGTCCGGATCCCTCCTCCTCGAGGCGAAGCATTCGAACAGGGTGCTTAATGAGTAACTGAGTCGGGCTAAGCAAATTTGACAACCGTTCCAAACCTATCCTCGGAACTTGATTAACACGAGGATTTGTAGAGATGGAAAAGAGGAACGAGGAAAGAGGGCCGAAATGTAGGAGGAGGGGGGTGCGGGGGAGTCAGGTTCGCTCAATACTTCAGGCACTAAATTTGGATCAGTGTTATTTGCGTGACAAGAGTTAAATAAACAAATACGAAGCCGTTGCAGCGATCACTGTTTCTCAGGAGCTTTTCCTACGTTACCGAGATGGTCTATGGAAGAAAATTATTTAGCTCCTCCAAAAGATGCGAGCTGAATTTTTCGGATGATATTTACGAGAGATATTCATCGGAAGTCTCGCGATTAAACGCCACGGAACACATAACTAAAGTACTTGTATAGCGAGAGTGTAGACAGGTATGAAACTCCGAAAATCCATCGGGCCTTCACCGATGCCCCAGCGAACAAAAATAGGGCCCAAAAGGGCAGCCAACCTATGAATTCAAATTATCCAGAACCATTTATTATTATATTTGTCACGACCCATCGTTTGCAAAGCACGTATTTGACATAGTTTTTGCATGAATTTTCTCATTTTTGCGGAAGAACGCACATTTATGAACATTCTTAGCCATCTTATTTTGAATTGGAATCTAGATTGGCAGTGAAATTTTATGGGTCAAAGGGCTGGCTACCCTCTTAGGCCCTAAGCCCTCCATGAAGCAAGCTGTCTATACTCTCGATATACAGGTGCTCTATACACAAAACAAGCAGGGAAGCTCTAATATGTTTGTATTAGAAAAGCGCTCAGAGGTTTTCCGCCCAGGCGCGTTTTTAAGTTCCCCGAAGAAGAAAAGCAACATTGCGTGAAAGAACTCGCCTCGTTAAAATTTCAACTATCAGTTTTTGAGAGAAGTACCCTACCATTAAAAAAATAAATTATAGAAAAACGATTATCGTCCTCCGCTGTTTTATATCAGAAGCATATAAAATAAAGGTATAATAGATAAATCTTTTCTAAATATGTGAGGCCTTTTCCACCATCTTGTTGTTGGGCCGGTGAGCCATTTGAACGCATTGCATTTAGTATACTATAATTCTTAAGGCAGATCGAACTCAAAAAGAGCTCACTATCGGCTTTAATTGCTCTGAAAAGGTCTCGATGTTCTAGACTTTGGTGAGAGATTTTTCGGAGGAAAGGTCGTCTTTATTGATAATATTCTCCCATTTTTCCCTTTTTCTATTTTTTCTCACGTGCTGTTAATGGTAGAAGATCGCAACGATGTATCAATTCCATTTTTCTCACGAGTAATTGGTGTCAATTTTCAATCGTAGCAATACCTTTTTACTAATTCTCTCAGGTTCAGTTTGGTAAACTGATTGGAAAATCAATCAATCAATCTGATGCCTCCAAAACTTCCAAAACTATCAGCACTTAAATATTAATAACTATATTACTTTATGTATATATTATTCTACCTCTCCTTCTCTATTGCTAATGATTAATATATATATTATTCTACCTCTCCTTCTCTGTTGCTAATGATTAATATCTTTTTTAATTATAGATTTACGAAAGCAGTGATCAGTTGATCAGTTTGCGAGCAAAAACATACAAAAGAAGATAAGAAAAGAGTCTGATTCTCTCTCTTTCCAAGATCGATCTTCTTCTTGATGCACATTTATCTGTAAAAAGGAATTTATCTATGATCAGGCAGGATAGAACTTTGCTCTGAAAATATGAATATTTGGCGACCGCGGACGTGGAATGAAAGATTGCGTAAACTTTTCTGCCGTTGAAGAGTAATAACGAGATCCCAGCAAATGCTGAGCTTTTACATTGCTTCCAATAGAACGAACAATTTCGTCGCCATCCCTCGCTACCTGCAACTAACTTCATAATAATTTAATTATTTACTACTTCAAAACCCATTTATTCGTCCTCGATATCGGGCCGAACGAGTAGCGAGCGGACTACAAATACAATTTCATAACGTATGAAACATTATAGGCTCCGAGTTAGGAAAACTACTTATTATCTTTAGAAATTAATTGATGCTAGTCTATTGCGTTAGAAATGCGAGGATTATTTAAACAACCAACAAATACAGAAAATCGATTGTTCGAGAGGAACCATAACTTCACTGTGTCGTCGATATGATAGGGCACGATCGTTGTCTATAAAAGTTGAATGCGGTCCTGAGATATTTGCGACGATGCAATTTGTCAAATATCGTTAAATATTCTATAAAATTGGCAACTTCTCAGTAGTTCATATGATTGTAATAATTTAATTTTATTTTATTTTATTTCATTTCATTTATTTATTATGAGTATTATAATTCTTATTTTTTTTACTTGTAAAATCCATAATGCGTAAAATGTTCGAGAAATTGTGCTGAAATTGTTTTTCTGAAATAATTGTGCCCTTTTTTTATCATATAATTGCGGATGGTCCTGAGAATAGAACAATGTACTTATGGGCAGCTTCAAATGCAACACGCCTTTTTCTCATCTTGGGGCGCGATCTCTGACTCAATTTCGTTATTATTCGGACTTGACATTTCCAGAAAAAGTGCTCTTTGTTATAGAAACATATCATACTAAAATATGAAAGCAATTATAGCTACGGGAGGTTTGACCGTTTTTACATTAGGCTCTTTAGGATGCATGAAAAATGTAATTAACATGATGACGAGGATACATGCGCCGCTTAATGATTATTACGATTACAATGATGATTATATTCATGATTATGGCGAGGAAGTTCTTACATAGAATTTCTTCGATGCGCCATGGACTTTAATACCACTATTCAAACTCCGAGGAATGCGCAATTGCATACCTACCTGAGTTAAGGCGAACAAAACTTTTCTGCGCTCAAGCACATCCGTCGCTTTCCATCATTATCAAGAAGCTAATGATAAGGGATTGTGAAGCCAGGAGTACGAAACGGAAATAAAATATCGTGCAATCGTCCCGCATCGGACGGTCAAAGCAGTATTCGGTCAGGAAAGTCATAGATTCACCAGAACGACCTTTGCTTTGATGGATAAAATGGCATTCGCATCAATATTCCTAAGCGTATCACATCAGCTTTCCCGGAGGCGTGCAAGTAATGTGTGGTATTATTTTCTTTTATGCCTTTGCGGGGACAAGGACGTGTATGGAAAAAAAAGAGATGCTAACTTAACATCTCTTTTTTATGAAAGGACTGCTAACTTGGCAGTCCCGTTTAACGCAGAAGAAATATAGCATGTTCTTTTTCAAACGTTCTGAGGGTTACTTCGGAATTCTTCAATGCAGAAACACCAAGTTGCGAATGAATCCTATATTACAGAAAGGGCACAATCGACATCCAGAGACCAGATAAAAGGGGGAAGGAATAAAAAATTATGATGAGAGGGGAGACGAGTCCCCCCCTCCCCCGCTTATAATCTGTAAGTGACGGGAGGGGGTTTGACCTAACTTCGATAGAATCTGACGCAAATCAAATTGCAGCACAGAGTTGAGCTTTACCGTAGGATCGATTATATTTTTGTAAATTTTTAACCATGGTAAGCCAAAAATATTCATACAATATTCAAAGAAGGTAAATTCGAAACACAAATTCACCGGTGGCATTCATAATGATTTAAAAAAGAAGTCTGATGTTGTTTCATGGTTTGTACATAAATCGTCGTTCCCCGAACGAAGGAACGTAGCTCCATTCCAAGGTTGCAAAGTTGACGCAAACAATTCAGTTTTTCACGCGAAAGTACCCGCGCAGTTTTTATCTAAACGTTTTCTGATTTCTGCATGGGATCAGGAGAAAAATCAGTGAAATTTTCAGTCAGACACTTCTAAAACTCCCATAGTAAAAACTCACTTTGCGCAGGAGAATTTGGCAACAGTAAAATTTAGTTACACTCTTTTGTGAGGGTAACGACGAATTGGACGTATTTCTATCAAACGGAACTATCTGCATTAAGACATGAGCCCTGAGACCCATAAGAATATGTGCATAACAAGGCTCATGTCATGATGCACATAGTTCCGTTTGCTAGAAATACGTCCAATTGGACCGCGTTTAGCGGAAAGGAACCAAGTCACATCAGCTATTGCCAAATCTAACGCATGTTAGCGCCTGCAAGACTGTAGGAATACTTCACGCATAGCGCGCCGTGTACCGCGGTGCGTGCTCAACTCATATTAGCGCCCATGAAAGACCGCGTGAGTACATCACGCATTACGCGTTTGCTCCTTTCGTTTGGGAATTTAACCGAGCAATATAATTTGTTACAAGAGTGCGTTCGTACGAATCCCTTTGAAAATTTAAAGGAATTTACGTACTATGAAGAAAATTCACCGAAATTTTCACCAAAATCCGCACAACCGTTTTCATTTTATTGATACAGTCGCCCAAATAAATTTGGCAATAGCTGATGCGGCTTGGTTCCTTTCTGCTGAACGCGGTCCAATCGTTCGTGCGTAATGGATGTCCAATTGTCCATATCACTCAAAGGAAAATGGCGCGCTGATGAAGGCCCGAGGCTTTCTCAGGCCCGCAAACGACATGAAAGACGATTCGCTGCACCGTTACACCTTGAAACCAGTCTTAAAACCTGAAAAGTTTCAATTGGAGGCAATTCTCATCGTTATGAAGAGCCAGGTAAAAAGAGACTTGGTCCTTATTCGGGGAATGCAGTCCAATTATCTGTTTTCCCTTTCGGAGCGCGGCGGTTACCCTCCCTCTCACGGCCGCGCTAAGTAAAAACGCCGCATGAGCATTCGAATGTTGCCAAATTTCCTCTCTGAAAATATCAAATTTTGATTACGGTTATGAATATTTTTGGCTTGAAATTTTTAGAATTTTTAGATCAAATCACGAACAAAATCATCTGAAAAATCTAAGGAGAAATATTCAAAAATTTTCCTGAAAATTCGTGATTCGTCGAGGGGAATTTGGCAGCGACTGATGGCTCATACGGCTTTCTTGCTTAGGACGGCAGCTCATGGCGCTCATTTACTCGGGCGCTTGTTTGTTTGTTTATTTATCTGGAGGAGAAAAAGTGGCTGAGGCGGCGAACGGCGTCCTTACAACATCGGGACGAGTTACGAGTTCAACTTGGAGCCCGGAGGGAGATAATAACACTTTTTGGATGAGGGATGTAAAATTTCCCCTCAAACTGAAACAGGAGGGCGGAACAAGTCGGAAACGAGAAGGAAGCTTACTGCCGCGCTGAGGAAGAACCCAGTATGAGCATTCGAGAGTTGCCGAATTTCCCGGAATAAAACATGTATTTGTGAGGAGAGTTATGCATATCGACGGTGAAATTGCAAAAATGGTTTTGCGATTGCGGCGTTTCAAAATCTCGCTAATAATTTATATTTTAAATTTGACCGAACCAATATCATGACTTGAATTTTTCACAGAATATTATTGAAAGAGAAGAAAAATCACTGAAATTTTAAACAAAATTATGTTCAGTAGTTCTCCGTGTAGAGAATGAAATATGACAGGGAGTCTGCAAAACCGCAAACCAAGATTTGCATTTCTGTAGTTTCGCCATCGATGTTTTCCCTTGAAAGGAGGCGTATCGATGAGGGTCATTTTTGGGCCTATCCTTAATTTCCGCAACACTACGATTTTTTTCTCATTGGATGTCTATATTTTACGGGGCGTGTCACGATTTGTTAATTTTTGGTCTCTTCTCGGGTATGATATAAGGGCTTCAAAATGGATCTTAATGCCGATATTGACGAAAAATGCGAGTTCCGCCGATTTGCGATCGATTGCCGAAAAATCAGCGCATTTATTGCCAAAATCGGTCTTCAGACCTATAAAAATGCCAGTATTAGACTCGAAAATGACCAAATTCAGATGCATTCCGTAAAATATAGACCTTTAACAAGCAAAATATCGTCGAGTTGAAGAAATTCAGCTAGGGTTGGCCCAAAAACGGCCCTAATCGATACCTCTCCTTTTCAGATACTTCAGATCAAGTTATGAGGAGAATGGGTCACTAAACCTTGTTTTTTTATTTAAAATTCTGAAAGCACCATGTTAGTAGATTATAAGGGGTGATTTGTTGCGTATATTTGGAGCCAAAACCCTGAACACGCTTGCCAAAAAAAGTCCGAAGGCTCAAGGGTTTTTCAAACGCGCCGGAACGGCGGGAAAATGATGGATGTGATGACAACGGCAGTTAAATCGCTGTCTCCTCTCATTTTTCACCAATGTTTGTTAAAATTAAACGTAATTTAATGTAGAACTGTCGCTTTTTCATTGCAGATAACATGAACGAGATTCGATTCTTTGACGTGAGAGATATAGTTTTCGACTTTCCTATTATTTTTATATGTATACGAGGAGTAGAAACACATTTGACGGAAGTCGTAGAAAACCGGAGCGTTTTATGTTTGCAGAAAAGTTGCTCTCTTTGAACTGCCCATTTTTTGGATTCCAAGTTTTTTTTCGCATTTTTAATGTGCGCATCGTGTCCTATCGTCATTGACCCCCAGAAAAAGTTATTCGCGAGTCAAAATTCGTTTATGGTTTAGTGACCCACTCTCCGAAAAATCGGAAGAAAATACGTTATTTAAGGTGATTCGATGGTCGCCATATTTTGTGTCAGAACGGCATGCGATATATCGCATCAATTGGTTCCATTTTTTCAGCTATTCGTCATTTTTCTCCAATTTTGAGATCGCAATTCCGTTGTCAGGAGACTGAAGCACTCACTTACCGATTTTAACAAAGAAATTCAACGTAATAAAGGCGTGGTTTTTTTAGAGAGAAAACATCGCATTCGATGCAGTTATCGAAACTGCACTCGAATGCGATGTTTTCTCTCTAAAAAAACCACGCCTTTATTACGTTGAATTTCTTTGTTAAAATTGGTGAGTGAGTGCTTCAGTCTCTTGACAATAGAATTGCGATCTCAAAATTGGAGAAAAATGACGAGTAGCTGGAAAATGGAACCAATTGGTGCGATATATTGCATGCCGTTCTGACACAAAATGTGGCGTCCATCGAATCACCTTAAGCACTTTCAGGTGAAGAAATAAAAAATTTGCTTGCAAATTCTCCATTGTCCATAAGGAACTGCTGAATCCCCGAAAGTAAAAGCTTTCACCTGTCACCAAGAGGCCAGTGGAGGGTTTCTTGTCTCTAGTCATAATGTAGAATTTGTATTTTTTGAAGGAGATTCGGCAACGTCTGAAAGCTCATGCGGCGTTTTTCCTTAGCATGACGGAGCTCATGCGTGAGAGCGTGTCCGCGTGTCTCCGCTCAAAGGCGCGATATTGGATGCCGGGGGAGGCGGCCTCTTCCTTTTAATTTGACGACACGTTGAGGAGGAATAAAAAGTTTCCGCCATCAGTGCTTCGACTCCGCAAAGAAGTAGGAAAGTAGTATCAAAGAAAGTAAGAAGCGCAGTTGTCAGCGTGTCGTAAAAAACAACGGCTTTCCGCTTCCCTCCGCTCTCTCCCCGAAATATGCCGTGAGAACTTTTTTCCCATCAAGAAACCACGTCAGACGGAAGTCGAATGATACAAGTTGCTTTTCACTTTGCTGTGCTGAGGAAAAACGCCGTATGACACTCGATAGTTGCCAAATTTCCTTCAATAAACTGAATATTTTTAAGGAGGGTTATGAATATTTTCTCTTGAACGTTTCGGATTACTGGATCTGATTGCGAATAAAATTTTCTAAAATTTGGAGAAAAAAATATTCACAGATTTGTATTTTAACAGAGGAAATTTGGCAGCGTCTGAACGCTGATACAACGTTCTTCCTTAGCACGGCAGCATTACGCAGGCTATTATGGGTTTACCAAAGGATGAGGGAAGGATTCCGGGGGGGGGGGGGGGAGAAAGTAGGGATTTCCGGACTGTGGAAATAGATGCTTAGGAGAGTAGTGGAAATTTTTTAGTAAAAACTTGAAGGGAGCAAAATCGACGCAAATAGGATATGGAGTTTACACACGTTTGCTATTTCGACGGTGAAACTACCAAACCACGTATCTCGGTTTGCGACGTCGCAGACTTCCTGTCATACATTATTTTTTAAATGAAAAACTACTTAACGTCTAGTCTTGAAAATTTCTGTGATTTTTCCTCTTTGTGCGGAGAAAATTCTGTGAAAATTTCAAGGAATGATATTGATTTGGTCGACTTCAAAAAAATAAAATGCGAGCGTAGATTTTTAACACCGCAAACGAGATACGTGGTTTGGTAGTTTCACCGTCGATTTGCCTTCAATTTTCGAGTCAGGCCAAAAAATGCCCTTCAGTAATTTCCTCCAGGTTCCTCCGCACAAAAATATTTCTGAGGGTATGGATTCGATCAACATGAATCGATCGGAAAATAAAAACGTGAATTGGTCGTGACGTGAACCGATCGACATATTTTTGTAAAACCGGTATCGATTCGATCGAACGATGAAAATAATAATCGATCGACGTGACTCGATCGACAAAATTAATTGTCAATCGATTCACAGCTGTTTCGATCAATTCTAGGATTTGTTGAAGGACCCATGGGCCTATCGATCGACTTAGGGATTTGTCGATCGATCCGCGGTTGTCGATCGAATCACGTCGATCGGTTCACGTTTTTATTTTTCGATCGATTCATGTTATCCGAATCCGCATACCCTCCAAATATTTCGTATTAGACTTCGTACTTAAAAAAAAATTATGAAAATGAGATTCTCGCGGGCTTTGATAAACGGCTGCATCTCCTTTGAGCCACTGCACCAACAGGTATTATAGTAAAGTAGTTTTCGCAGAACGTACAAAATAACCGCGCTGGTTATAGCCGAGAGCAGCTAAAAAAGCGTTATGTAAGGCTATGTGGCTTTAATGTCCATTGAAACCTTGACTGAAGTGCAATTGTTCTCTTAAAACAAAAGTTTCTCCGCTTGGAGGAAAATTCTCATTTGAAGCACGAATCCATTGATGCTACATATGGACCGCGTTGAACAGAAAGGAACCATGCCACATCAGCTATTGCCAAAGTTATTTGGACAATTTAATTTTTTACGAGAGAACGTTTTCTTTTGCACGGATTTCTTTCGAAAATTATAGGGCATTTGCTTCGTACTATGGAGAAAATCCACTAAAATATGCACGAAAATTCGCACAACCGTTTACGTGTAACAAATCAGATTGCCCGACCAAATTTGGCAATAGCTGATGTGGCTTGGTTCCTTTCTGTTTAACGCGGTCCATATATACTGTTTGGGGTGAAATAGTATGTCTGACCGATCAGAGAGGCAACCAACGGCCCGTTTCGGGCCATATTGTCCCATCACAAGCCCAGAATAGGGTCTTAATTTCTCTCGTTCCACTCTCAAAAGGAATCCTTGGTTGCCGTCTCGATATTTTTGCGGCAAATTGGATATCCTCATAGGAGAAATTATGCGTTTTGATGAGCTTTTTCTCTCTGTGGTTGGAATATAATTTAATATCATCGTTTTTTTGCAGCAAACTACAATACTCGCTCCTGTTTTATTTAAGACGAATACCTGTCCGCTGTGACTCTGCGGGTAATATTTTGTCATTGTCGCTGGATTGAATGAACTTATTTAGAAATTGATATTTCTTGCATGATTGAAAATTAGAAAGTGATTTTAGTGCAGTGTCTAGAGACCATTCCGAAATTATAGCACATCAGTATTACGAGGAGAAATATTTAATATTTCACTCGCGTCTCCTTTTCTGTTGTCGCTGAATAAATCTTGAGCGTGTAAATCGCCTTCAATTTGAAAAGATACCACCGAACATTGCATACGTGTTCGAATAATTGCGTCACGACATATGACTATATCCTGACTAAACGAGCGGTTACGAGCTTCCATTTTCCCCCATTCCCCATGCTTCTCCCATTTCCTGGTCGTTGAATATGTATCACTGATGTTTAATTAGTTACAGGTGAAGAGTTGAGTGTGTTTAAAGGGTGCGAAACGGCTCGTGTTCTTTCGCCACCATATTTTTAGTTTTTTGTTCGATAACCACACAAAGTTCCTGACCTTCTAATGATTTTTAGAAACTTAGGGAATATCTGGAGAAGTTAAGAGTGATAAAAGGCGAATATTTTTGGGCTATCGATCATCATATTCATCCATACACATTGGGAGCAGTGCTGCCGAATTGCATTACTCTATTACCTGATCACTTTCACACATTCCATCTGTTACAACTAGCGCATTATGCAGAAAGGAACTAAGTTACATCAGTCATTGTCAAATTTCATCGGATGATTTATTTTTTTTATACAAAATAACAGTATTATATAGATTCTCTTTTTCAAGGGCTTCTTCACTTGACGTGAAGCAAATGCCGTAACATTCTCAAAAAAATACACACAGCCATTCTCCTGTAAAAAATAAGTTTCTTGGTGAAATTTGGTAATGGCTGCGATGATATCGGGTTCCGTTCTACTAACGCGGTCCTATTACTAAGCAAATCTGCAGATTAATTATCACAAGGGTATTAATAAATCAAGTATTACTCACACATTCTTACATGTGAGCTTAGAGTATTAGAATCTCACGATTTAGTGATCATTAAAACGGAACCGTTTCCAGAGATGATACGAAGGTTCTGGGAAAAACACATCAGTGTTTTAGACAGAATTTTTCGTATCGTGACCGGTGAATTGATTTCAGCGCGGAAACTTCGACAAAAATACCGAGGTTAAAATCTCTGATTGGACCCGAGTTGAGGGATGAGGCTCGGATCTGATCAAACTGTTGCCGAATCTTCACCATCCACCGTTGAACCTTCCGGCTCCAAGAATGCGGAGCTTCAACCACCCGAAGCAGTGGCGTAGCGTGCTTTGCGATATATCGATTGATCTGCCATTTAAACCTATGTAAAAGGATCGATAAACAAAGGACTCGCAACGAACGCCTTGATATTCGATTGTTCACCATATCTTCAAATAGGGAAATATCGATAATCGATCGTTCACGCTTCGCATTTGGGGCTCGACTCCCGTTTGATTGAATCCCCACAACTTTTTCCCTCTCCCGTCTCTTTCCGTCCTCTTCTTTCCGAGTTCCCAACTTTTCTTGACATGAAAATAAGTGAAGGAGCCTCTTTTGGAGCAGAACCGTGGAGTTAGTTTCAGTTGCCTGTCCGCGGATGTAATGCAATGAGCTCGATTCACAAACGCACGGGCAGAATTTCATATTGACTCATGATCTTGGGGAGACCAAATGAAGGAGCATTCAAGTGTTAAGTAAATGCAGCGGACCTACGAAAAAGAGGGGGAGGGGGCTAGAGTTTGCCTCTACATTATGACTAGAGACAAGAGACCCTCCACTGGCCTCTTGGTGACAGGTGGAAGCTTTTACTTTCGGGGATTCAGCAGTTCCTTATGGACAATGGAGAATTTGTAAGCAAATTTTTGATTTCTTCACCTGAAAGTGCTTAAGGTGATTCGATGGACGCCACATTTTGTGTCAGAACGGCATGCGATATATCGCATCAATTGGTTCCATTTTTTCAGCTACTCGTCATTTTTCTCCGATTTTGAGATCGCAATTCTATTGTCAGGAGACTAAAGAATTCACTCACCAATTTTGACAAACAAATTCAACGTAAAAAAGGCGTGGTTTTTTCAGAGAGAAAACGTTGCATTCGAGTGCAGTTTCCATATCCGTATCGAATGAGATGTTTTCTCTCTAAAAAAAACCGCGCCTTTATCACGTTGAATTTCTTTGTTAAAATTGGTAAGTGAGTGCTTCAGTCTCCTGACAACAGAATTGCGATCTCAAAATTGGAAAAAAATTACGAGTAGCTGAAAAAATGGAACCAATTGATGCGATATATTGCATGCCGTTCTGACACAAAATATTGCGTCCATCGAATCACCTTAAAGAGCTGATTTCGCAGTATTTTTTATAATTTTTTTTCTGGTGTGGAAAATAGTATAAAAATAGATTTAAAAGTGAGAAAATGCATACAGCATAGTGACGTCATTTGGTGGCATTTCCCATTTAACCACGCGTATTTTAACAGATTAGATTATTTCGTCATATCCTCTCCAATAATTGTTCAATTCATGAACCAACCAAGGGTATCCTCGTGTTCAGTACACTCAGTAGTTTCCACTTAAACACGAAATTCATCAAATTTCAGACACCTGCAAATTCTCTATTATAAAGGTAGTCATCACTATTTTTTCGAGTGTTGACGTATCCCTACATGGTGGATGATGAGTGCGGGTAACGTTATGAGCCAAACAAGTTTTCCAAACTTCGGGTGGTTTGCAAAACGAAACTGCCAACACGTTGTTAAACATCAACCATGCAGGTAAGTCAACAGTTAAATGTTAAAATCCCGAAAGTAAAAGCTTCCACCATAGCCGAGTTTCGAGTGGAGGGTCTCTTGTCTCTGGTTATGACACTGTACAAAGAGGGAGGAGTTGAGACCTAGCGTTTCTTGTGAAAATTCAATTTATAAAACAAAAAAACTTTTACAAATACATCAAACTATTTTCTGGAGATGAACATTTTGTGCGAACGATACTGCGAAGTTCCAAGAATTAAGGAGTTCATCTACCTTACTGCCGTGCGGAGGAATAACGCCGTAAGAGCGCTCAAGAGTTGCACATTTTTTCTGATAAAATGTCTATTTTTTAAGGTGGGTTATGCATATTTTTCATGAAATTTTCAGATAGATCTAATCGCGAATAAAATTCTTTGGAAAATCGGAGTCAAATTATTCACTGGTTCCCTTGAAAATTTTTATTTTATCAAAAGAAAGTAGGCACCGTCTGGAGGTTCTTTCGACGTTCTTACTTAGGAAGGATATACATATAATTTAATCATATGGAGGATAGATTGACCCTAAGATACCCAAGATTTTTTTTAAACGTCAAGTCTCAAGTCGCATTATATTCACCGTACATGGCCCGAGTACGTCTCTCTAACCACGGTAGTGTTGCTGACGTGGCCCTTAAAGCATCACAACAAAGAAGACAATTGGAACCTAAACAACATGGAAATAGAGCAAAGACATAGAGGCGCGAAGATGACGGCGCAGAGATACAACTATTCGTGCTTGATGGATGTCCATGTTGCATCTACTAAATTGAAGGCGCGACGCGTGACCCTCTTTACCCTCTGAATGAATAAATTTCCATGACACAGCAATAATCACCAAAACTTATGTGCTTATACTTATAGGGGACACAATTTTTGAATTCGCCATGAGTCAATTTTTCATCAAAAATTCTTTGAGGGGTAAAAAAACTACAGTGGATATCGCTTATAACGACCTTGCATGGACCGGCCTAATTTGGTTGTTATAGCCGATAGTCGTTATAACCGATAGTTGAATTTTTACGCATTCTCCTCAGTTTGAAGGCGGAGAATAAGGCTGCACTATCGCTAGAAGTTGATAAGTTGAAAATGCGCCATTGAAACAAGGCTCTTCATATTTGAACTGCAGTAACTTTTTTTTACCTATTTCGTGTTGTCTTTTTAATTTTTAATGTTAAATAATCATGTAAGTATCACCCTTATTTTTGCAAAAGAAAAACATCGAAAAAGCTAAGAGTCTGTGCACACAACACATTTTAATTTATTTATTTATTCAAACACTATTTTTGTATTAATTTTGTTTTAAACCTTTTATGTTTTTAGTCAGTATACTTCACACACTTTAAAGTGAATTTTTTTTTAAAAAAAAACGATCCAATGAAAAAATAAAAAATGAGTTTATTTGAAAAATAGTCCGTAAATTTCTTCTGTTTGACAACAGTATTTATGTGCGCCATTTGCACCTATTTATGGACCGAATTTAATGAGTTTGCAAGGGCCGAGTCGTTCCATTCTAAGTAGCAACACCAAAAAAAGCCGCTTCGCAGCATTCCAGTCACATAACAGGACCCGAAATTTCGTTGTAACTCCGTCGCTATGACCGATATGTCGCTATAAGCGTCGTCGTTACATCCGATACCTAAATACATTGATCTAATGGAGTTTCGGCCGGGACCGAAGAGATTGCGTCTCTATGACCGATATATCATCAAAACCGATGTCGTTATACGCGATATCCACTGTATAAGTATATCAATCGATAAATTTTATCGGGTCTTCTGGAAGAAAATGAGGGGAACGGCTGAAAGCTCAGAAAAAAAGCAAGACATAATCAGTCCATTATGTACTAAACGGTATTTGCTATCGGAAACGATTTGACGAAAAAACTTTCCCACTAGTGGCGTGGCGGGCTTTGCGAAAATTCGATTGATCTGCTATTTAAATCTATGGAAAAGAATCGGTAAACAAGGTGTCTGCAAGGAACAAATCGATTCAAGGTAACAAAGGTAAATTCGAACAAAGGTAATCGATTAATAAATCGATTCTTCAAATGGAGAAACATCGATAATCGATGATTGACGCCCTGCCACTGTTTCCCACGCTTCATAATACGCGATAACACGTCAATGGAACTATCGCCGAGTTTGGAGTTTCTGAAGCTAAGCCAATCGGTAAGAATGGTGAATTGGCACCACCGCCTCCGATGCGTGTGGATCAGCGTGCTCCGGAGAATGTAAATCGAAAAGGTCAACTTATTTAAGCTCGGAGCGCGAAAACAAGAAAAGTTACATACGCCCCGGCTGGAAGGAGCCCCACATCCTGGGGCAAAGCTATCGGGTTTTCCAGACTGATACGTCACTCACCGCGTCATCAGTTCCGTCGAATCGTCCGGTTTCCTGAATACAAGACGAGATGTGGGAGCCTCGCGAGCTGTGCTCACTTTGAACTTCGAAATTGATCTCGCTACCGTTTTCTGTCAAAAGTTTACTTTCATGAGTGGGGGGGGGGGGGGGGCTTCGCATCTGTGCAAGTTGGATAAAATTCATTTGACGATTTTGTGTTTTATTAGAACTATACTGAAGAATGCTGTACGTATGAAGGCCGGAGGACAAACAGGATCATGCATGAGTGCATATTATGATCATACTCTGCACGAATAAAACCGTAACATTCCTATAAGAAGGAACACTCGGAAAAGGTTCTTTCAAATTTATTGTATCTTGGTAGATCTTGATCCGTCCTCGAAGAAATGATGGGAGGGATGCGGGTTTACACTCGTTTACAAGGCACGCGTTAATGAGCTACGTCAAACTGTTGTCACCAGTCTAAAAAGCCCTCAACTTCACGCCATACTTCACCGCCTATACACCAGAATTAAAAATATTTGTACCATAAAGTGCCTTGCGGAATCCTCTGCTTTTCCAACATTTATGAAGTATATTTCCTCGTATTTAGTCGGAAAAAACAGGTTATAGGACATTTCGTCAAAGATTTTTTGTCTGCGCACCTGTTTTTTCCAGTAATTTACGTCCACGCGTTTTTTCGGCACGGGAGTTTTGGTCCACGTGTCAGTTGAGACCCAAAGTTAATTGGCCCACATGTAAATACAAACGACCTTTGCTCACGACGTTTTTGGATGAAAATGTATAATGTCTTGGAAGAGTGAGGGTTTGCTTGTTTTTTTGTTTTGTCTGTTTGGTCCATCGGAGAATAATATATAGTTGAGAGTTTTGGTAAAAATGGGGAAGCGTCAATTCCACGAGACAAAATTCACTAAAACTCTCTACACCTCTTTAATGTAACAGGACTTAATTATCTTTCAAGAAATTCCCACCTTGTACCTGAACCGGATGAACCTCTATATTTGCCTCAGCTAAAGGCTCTTAGATTTTTCCTGTGCACGATAAGTATTTTGATTTATTTTACGAGGAAAGATCTGTCCTTTTAAAGGATGCCTGTCATTCTTAATACGTTCAATTTCGTATAATACTGTGCAACATCTCTATTGTGGAATAGTTGCTTCAGGCGCCGCCGCACGGCGGGCGGGCGGTCAGCGCGAGAGGCTCATTGGCGCCTACAAACCTAAGTGGATACTTCAAGCATTGTGCAATGCGTGAAGTATCCACTTAGGTTTGTAGGTGCCAGTGAACCTCTCGCGCTAGCAGCACGCCAGCAAATGTTGCAAAATGGTGTGGACCAAGCACCATTTCTTCACCTTGTTACATACAGTTCGAGCCACTTCTTATTGTTTTTTTTTTTCTCATTTATAGAGATATCTAGTTACCCTTATGAAAGTTGCAAAACTGAAATATATCAAGATTGAAAAAAAGTCCATATGAAATGTATATTAAGGTTGTACATAATACACCCTTACGCTGCCATGCGAAGGAAGAACGCCGTGCAAACCACCAGGCGTTGCCAAAATTTCTTCGACAAATAAGAATTTTCAGGGAAATTTGTGAATGTATATTTCTCTTCCGATTTTTCGGAAGGTTTCGTTCGTAATTTGATTTAAAATTTCTAAAAGTTTCAAGAAAATATTCATAATTCTCTTCTAAACTGAAGATTTTCTAAGAAAAAATTTGGCAACTCTCGTAGGCTCATACGGCGTTTTTCCTTAGCACGGCAGTACACTGGTACAGGTATGTTTCAATCTGCAGAGGTGAAATATTTCCCGCCCCGATGAATCAAATGAAATGAAAAACGAACGCCCGAAGGGTTTGAACCCTGAGCCGTCCATTCGAAAATAATTTGGAGGAAGAGCGGCTGGCGCGTTTCTCTCAGATCTGTCATAGGAGTGTCTTCCTGTCAGGAATTCCTGCTTCCCTCCAAGTTCTCGGAACCCGAGTCCGTAGAAACTGGAATCATCATGCAAGGAGAGGACGCAACGGAACGACGCGACTTACGGCAGGGAAAACTGCGGGGTGTACGGACAGCGGCTCCAAATTGTAAACTGCGCCATTCATCAAACGTGGGTGTCCTAGTTTGGTTAAATTGAATGGGATACGGTTGCCGAGTCTTCACTTATACTCATTCATTTTTGCCACCAGTCTATTCTCTCGGATATGAAGCCTCTTAGTGCATTTTTAAAAATTTTTGAATGTAATTATGTGCCGGAGTCTATATCTATACCACTCAAAAACCCTGAGTGATAAAAATTTGGAGCGGAATCCATCCTCCTCACGGAGTGACTTACACTATTACGGAGTGGAATCTACTCTTTTTGCGGATCGTCATACGCTTTTATGGTGCTAATTTTACTTCGCATTCATTTCGCTCGGGGTTTTTGGGTGCTACGTAGACCCGGGCACCGAATTTCCACCAATTTAACAATGGATGTTGATAGCGTATGTGCGGAACCATTTATCTTAATCACTGCAGTGTTCCAAAATATCCGCTTCTATTTATTTTTTCAAAGATAAAAAATTAATCTTTATAACTTGAGATTTGTACAGAATTTTCCGCTAATAGAGAAAAAAAATTAAGGAAAGTTTCAAGGAATTGCGCTGATTAGTTTTCCAAAGGAAAATTAAAGTTTGATGCGAAGTCTGCAATAGACTGATTTGGTGACTACGTCATTGGATATAATATCGAACTCTTGGTTCAAACCAAAAAAAAAAACTAAAAAATAACCTCATGTACGAATTCTTCATCAGTCAATTGTGTTAATTTTTTAAAATTTAGTCATAAATCAATTAAAGACTCATTAAACACGAGAAATTTCGATTGTAAGAAACACCTGGATGCATTTAACCACCATGGCGCAAAGGGCGCAAATCAGAAACGAGTTTCTGTGTCTGTTTACATTTGAGCCAAGGGTTCGATACTAAATCGAATGACGCAGCCACTAAATCTGTTTATGTTGTAAACGCAGGCACGCGGTTTCGAACTTCGGCCATCGATGTGTCTCAAATCTTAAGCGAATTTTACTTAAAGTTCCGAACCTCTGCGGAAAGCTCTCTCCCGGTTTGTCTTATTAATCACCAACACCAGTGGACACCGTTGTTACGAGATTCGATCAATCAGATCCGTTGGCTTTCGAAGGGTCGAACCTTTTTTAGAATCACCTCGAGAGGTGGAACCAAAATCACACACCAAGTTTGCGATTCGTGAGTTATCGAATCGGAAGTTCCGAACTCAAATAAAATGGCAGCTCGGAGGTTATAGGACACAAAAGTAGTAACGGACCTCGAAATAAAATTCGCTTCTTCAAACTTATTTTGAATTTTTTTCAATGTGAGATTATTTTTTAATCGTCTTACAACGCCTTACTTGCAATATTCCAAAGGGTGAAACTACGCTGCCGATGAAACTCAATCGGTGAAATTAAAACTTGTCTGATTGATTACCGCGCGAGCAACGGTGACGGGGCCGGCGAATTTGCGAACTCGCGCGCTCGACGAAATCCTCATGACAACGGCTCCATTCAGAAGAAGGAGCTCACCCGAAGTTCCAAGGTGAACACCTCTGACAACGGAGAGATGGAATCAACTATTCGCGAAAGCAAACAGAGACGCGAAAAGTTATTGGTGCGCAAACGAAACTCATTATTCGTCTCCAACAGTTGCGCCTCTGCCGCTATTCCTCCCGAGCCAGCCTCCGAGGCGGGGAGCCATACTCAAAATTCCCGCGTGCTCTGTAACTCAGAGCGTGGATTTTTCCCAGACCCTCTCACAACTCCACTCTTTAAACTAATCCTCTTCGGGTTTCCCTTCTCCCGGCGTCTGTCTTCCGTATTCTTTTGCTTCATCTGTGTTGCTCCTCATCCATATTCGTGCTTCCGTGTACGTCAAAAATGACGTGGCAATGCCACCCTCCAAACTTTCTCTCCACCTGTGTTTGGCATAATTAAGAATGACGCGGAGATTCAACTAAATTGCCTTCCCAGTTTTACTGGCGCGGCGCTGCACCGGGATTCAAACGCGCGCTGCGCCGAGCAACTCATCTTTAAATACAAGTTTTCACGCTCCAATACTTGCAATTTACTCACTTTCAATTTCTCTCGTTAGACGACGCGGCGTTTTCTCCGATGTTGCACGCTTGCCAATTTTTGCCAAAATGTTCGTTCCTACAACATTTTAGATGGAATGAACGATGAACAAAAAAAGAATAGGTATGAGTTACAATATACTGTTTATCAAAATTTCACGTTGAGCATAGTCGGCGGACAAAAAATTCACAGAAAAATTACAACTCAACCAAGATTGACACCGACTTAGATGGTCACAGATCGAAGAGCATTGTTGCGCGAATAACTAGTCATTTTTGAAAAATTGACACAATAAATTTCTTCCATTTTAATTCACGTGAAACAACTGATGACAAGCTCCATGCTTCAAAGCTGAAGTTTTCATGCTGAAATAAATGAAAATGAACCATGAAGCACCCGAATCCTAGGTACAAGTACCTCCTATTGATATAATTAATTTGTACATAATCCCTTTCAGCATGAGCAAGTATGCCCAAACGACTGTCTTAGATGAATTCATCAAATTGAAGAAATCTATTGTTACCAACGTAAAAGAGTCACCATTGCTCTAAATTTAGGCTCACTTTTTGAATTCTTGAGATCCTCGCTCCATGATTAACGTTAGATCTTTAACTAGGCGCATATGACGGGATTTTTTATTTTACTGATTGGTAGGTAATTAAATTAAATTGATTAAAAATGGTCAAATAGATTTACATCTTATCTTTGGCAGCTTTGCTTACGGAGTCCTTGCAGAACCAGCACAAATGAGACAAGCGGAACGAACACAACTTGGAAATAGAGCAAAGAAAAGACGCGCATTGCTGACGGCGCAGAGATACAACTATTCGTACTCGATGGATGTCCGTGTTGCCGCTGCAAAATTGAAGGCGCGATGGCGCAAGACGTGAAGTCACAATGCTCTGTTTTGTGCTGCCAATGAGAAGACGCTCGGATTTGGTAGAAAAGTTAAAGGACGAGGCCCGAATACATCTCCTCTATCTTGCAAAGGTTATAGAACGTTTTTAAAAAAGTTTATCGAGTGCTGCGGAATATAGTCCAGGCAAATAAGCCATGAACGGGGCTGTAGCCTGCAAAAATCCCGGGTAGCAATGTTTTCATCGATTCCTATGTAATTTTTGACGCTGAATCCGAATTTCAACTTTGCGCCATTAAATTCGGACCGGAAAGTTGCCAAATTTGGCAAAAATGGCCTAAAATCGGCCTTTTTTCCGGATTATGGCCTGTAACTTGCCAAAAATTGATCTGACGATAAAATTAGTTATTTTCAGAAATGAAGCTCGTTAAATTTCCTACAAATCAGTTCCTATACACTTTTTTTGCTCAGGGCAAAATCAAGCGCGCTGGCGGGCTCCGAACTTTGTAAAATGTGCGAAAATTGCGCATACTGTGATGTGTTGGGTTATCCTTATTATTTACATCAATTCATTTCACTAAGTGTAAATTTTATCATCTGCACTTAATTTGTCCAGAAATTACTCGTCGGACGATTAAAACAGAAGACATCGGGCAAAAACCGCGAAAAACACAATTTTCGCTCATTTTTTGAAGTTCGGAGCCCGCCAGCGCGCTTGATTTTGCCCTGAGCAAAAAAAGTATAGGAACTGATTTGTAGGAAATTTAACGAGCTTCATTTCTGAAAATAACTAATTTTATCGTCAGATCAATTTTTGGCAAGTTACAGGCCATAATCCGGAAAAAAGGCCGATTTTAGGCCATTTTTGCCAAATTTGGCAACTTTCCGGTCCGAATTTAATGGCGCAAAGTTGAAATTCGGATTCAGCGTCAAAAATTACATAGGAATCGATGAAAACATTGCTACCCGGGATTTTTGCAAAAACCGCAAAAAAACGCGATTTTCGTTCATTTTTCGAAGTTCGGTGCCCGTCAGCGCGCTTAGTTTTGCCTTGAGCAAAAAAGTGTATAGAAACTTTTTTATGGGAAATTTAACGAACTTTTTTTTAAAACAACCAAATTGTCGTCAGATCCATTTTGGACGAGTCACAGGCCTTAACCCGCAAAAAACCAAATTTTCGCTCATTTTTCAAAGTTTGGAGCCCGCCAGCGCGCTTAATTTTGCCCTGAGCAAAAAAATGTATAGGAACTGATTTGTAGGAAATTTAACGAGCTTCATTTCTGAAAATAACTAATTTTATCGTCAGATCAATTTTTGGCAAGTTACAGGCCATAATCCGGAAAAAAGGCCGATTTTAGGCCATTTTTGCCAAATTTGGCAACTTTCCGGTCCGAATTTAATGGCGCAAAGTTGAAATTCGAATTCAGCGTCAAAAATTACATAGGAATCGATGAAAACATTGCTACCCGGGATTTTTGCAGGCTCTTTTCCTTGTTTGCCTGGACTAATATTAATTCGTGCCATAGCAGGTAATAAATCCGGTATAAAATGTGGATGTTAGTTCGACTTTTAAGTATCTTGAAATTGGTCGTTAAAAAATTCTGAAGTTTTCAATTTATTTTGCTTCCTCTACTTTTTACACAAGTATCAAAGCATGAATATGATAGAAAATAAAGGAACTTCGGTAAAAGACGCCTCAGAGGGTAGTTTATGAGAGCAACATTGATTTCGGAACTGGAATTTAAATGCACTAGGATTGGAAAAAAGATACGCAATCTGAGAGAAAATGTCCATTTGACGGGTTAAGCACTTGCGTTTTTCAGACATCCAGCGGGGTGATTATTGAAATCGATAGACAAAGCAATAGACAAAGGAGACAAAAGAGATATTGAGGGATCCTATTAGTGGAAGCGTGTGGTTGCAATGGACAAAGGACTAAGGTGATAGACTAACTGACGGCAACCCACGAGGGACGCGATAGTTCATCATTTTCTCCCTTAGTCTATAGGAACCACCCATTTCAACCAATAGGATTGCTTTATACTCCTTATGTCTTCTTTGTCTATTGCTTTGTCTCTTAATTGTAATAATCGGCCCGCAGGTAATTTCAATCAAGAGGCAGCTTCAGCGTCTCGATTGCTTAGTCTTTATCGAATGACCTTAATCGATACGTAGAATTGTCAAAATAAGGAGTTATCGATCAAGGTCATTCGATAACGATTCACCAATCGACCCGCTGGCTTAAAGTTAAATTGAAGGTTCAAGTGTAAAAATAAGGATTTTCAAAGTACGAGAAAATTTATTTTTTTAACGTGAACCCGTCCGTGCGGAGGTGAGGAGTTTGTCGGAGATTAGGTTGTCAGAAGAAGCTGACAGCGTGATAATAATAATCTTCTCGTGAAATTCAAGTTCCTTCGCTTTCCCTCTCCTGAAACTGATCAACGGCATCTATTCTAAGACGAGCAGCACTGCGTTGAGCTTGTGCTCACACCCGATACAAAATGCCTCATCTCGTGATATGGAAAAAAAATCTCGTCTCACATTCGAGTTCGTAGAGCGTATGGAATGGACATTTTTGTTCAGTTGAGAGTTTGTCGACTAGCTGGAAAATACCTCTAGCAAAGCAGAATCTAACCTAAAAGGCTCAACTTATTTCATATTATGAGGGAAACGTATAAATCGACGATGAAACTGCCAAGCCACGAATATCATTTGCAGTGTTTTAGAAGTTCCACGCTGTCATTTTATTTTTTAAAGGGGAACAAATCAACACTACTTCTTAAAGTTTTTACAGAATTTTTTCCGCACGGAGATTGAAAATCACCGAAGTTTTGAGGGATTGACGTCGAGGAACTTCACTTTCCATTTCAATAATAAAGTATAACAGCAAGTCCGCTACGTCACAAACCGAGGTGCATGGTTTGGGTGTCTCACAGTCGCGTTGTACGGTGGATCGAGGCAATTAGAAAGGTCGGTCATGAAATTTTCGACTAAAACTGCAAATGTTGATGGTTATTTCATCACATTTGAAATTTTAAAGAGTCGCATCTAGAAGAAAACACTAGGAAACCAATGAAACCATTTTTAAAACCTCCAACACTTGCATTTAAAGTTTGTTTGAATGTTAATGTGTTTTAGTTTAGCGTTAATTGTTGCGTGAGTTCAGATATTTTGTATCCTCAGTTGTAAGGATGTAGGGAGGAATCCATCTACTTACAAAGTAATATTGAAGAATCAACTTTACTTACGTTAATCGCATACGTTTTTCTCTTTTAAAAAAATAAAAAAAGGGGAGGGGGAAGGTAGAAAAAAAACGTGAACAAGCAATAAAAAAATTAACGAGGCTCTTGTTAAAACTGTTAGAATGACAGTATTGCGTTTATGATTTCAGATAAATTCATTATCAGCACGGGTGTATAGCCGGTGCTGGATGTCTCTCTTTTTTCACAAAACCAACCAACGCGTTTGGGGTCATTCTAGAATGTGCCTTTCGTCGGTCACGTGGCGCGCTCGTATTCTTGCGAATTTAAATTTTTTGTTTGCTAATAGAGGGCCGTTGAAGATTTCGCACTCGTTTTTGCTAACTCGTTCGTATCAGAGGGGAGGCCGACTAAAAAAACCGAGGGCCGATGGGGGAAAAAAGAGCGAGCGCTTTTGAAAACAAATACGGGCCATTGGCCGATGGTGTACCATGATAAAGTGCTCATTCTCCTTGACCGCCGCCGCGACTGCATTTCCCGCGGGAGCCCAGGCTCCGGGCGAGGAGGGGGATGTGTCAGGGAAAGCGGGAAAAGTAGGAAAAACACTTGTTTGATGAGTAAATAAACGGGGAAGGTTTTCATTTGTGTATTTTTCTCGGTCTCGCCCTATCTCGTAACACGATCCCCGTGATTTCCGTTGCAGTTATCTCAAAACAGACTCGCGGCTGCGGTCCGCGTATCCGGCCATCGTCACCTCTGTTGTCAAATATTTAAAAAAAAATAAATAAAATAAAAAATCCAGCTTACAATGATGATGATGATGGTAAAATAGGAGGAGAGGAGGGGCGAGGTGGGAAAAAATAGATGGCGAAAGTGAGAGAGCGCGAAAACGCATTTATGTACGTTGCAGACTTATATTGCTGTGCCAAGGAAGAACGTCGTATGAGCCATTAAGCGTTGCCAAATTTCCTTTGGCAAAAAATTGGTCAAATATATGTATTTATAAATTTTTATCTCTCGGGAAAATTTATGAATATTTCTCTTCAAATTTTTCATGTAATTTTGTTCGCAATTTTACTCAAAGTTTCTGAAAATTTCAAGGTAAAATATGCATAGCGTTCCTCAAAAATGAACATTGCATCGAGGGAAATTTGGCAACTCTCGGATGTTCATACGGCGTTTTTCCTTAGCACGGCTGTATATAGTCAAATGTCTTAAGGAAAAGTCAAATTATGAGGACCCATCGAATTTGCCTTTTTAACATAAAAAAGTCTTAATGTGTGAGAGGTAGCGATTATTGTCTTTATTTGTTGTATGATTGATTATATTGATTGATTGGTATTACTCTTATGTTTTATTTACTTGCGATAAGCAGGCTAATTCTTGAAATTGATAGACGAATAAGACGAGAAAATTGAGCGATCCCATCGATGGATACAGGAGGTTATGGACAAAGGTATGTAATAAATAATGACAACTTAGGCAGGATCCTGTCGTCAGTCAATTATTTTCCTTTTTAGTCTATCCGCCCGTCCGTCCACCCGTGTCAACCAATAGGAGTGCTCCATTTTCCCTTTATTTTCTTTATCAATCGCTTTGTCTATCCATTTCAAATCAGCCCTCTAGACTAAATTGAAACTTCATATGTTTGCGATGCGTGGATCCCTATGAAATAGTGTTCGTCTTTCAAGACTTTTGCCGCGAATCTGGCAGCGAAGACACAACGTAACACCAACATTTCATATTTATTCAGGCCAAAAGGACGGGAGAACTCGGATGAAAATCTTGGACAGTGACTGAATTAGATGCTCGTCACCTTGGTCAAAGTTTCGAGTATGACTTTTTCAGTGTTCCTTCTTTTTTTATTCCTCTTCTTTTTTATATTTCTACTAAAACGAAATTTAAGAGCGCAGAAGAACTGAAAGGCTCATATCGAGATTTATTATTTGTTTCTCTTTCACCGAATATAATACTGATCTCCTTCGCCGCGAATCTTCGAATGAATGCAATTTCAGGATCAGGTTGGAATTTAAGCAAAATAGTCCATACAGCCAAACGAAAATGTATGTAAAACCCGTTGTCTCATCACAGAAATGTTTCAAAACCTAACTCCGATTGATATTCGCGTGAGCTTTTGATCTGAGGAAACGAAAAAAGCATATACAGTGATAGAAGATATACAATTGAAATTAAATTAAAATTAATCTACGTAGAAGAACTCATTCAGAAAAACAGAATTGGCTCTTGTCTCTTCAAGCTTAATTATATGAGGTAATTTGAAAGGCTCAAACACAGGATTCCTCCCCTAAGAGGCAGGAAAAGTCAGTTGGTGGCTCAAACAGCTCGTGGATTGATGAAAATCGGGAGACAAATTTTGAACCTTTTTCCCTGGTCCGTTATTCTCGATGTTGCCGCCTTGTTTTATTTATTTACTTTAGGGAAGGTGAGGTACCATCAAAAAAGAGAGGAAACATTGTCATTTTTTAGATGGTTTTAAAAGACAGAAATGGGGATACATGATTGGCTCTCTTCTCATTTTATGAAAAATTCACGAAAGTTTAGTTTAATTCAGTTCAACCTCTGATTCAACCTGATCCTTGATGGGAGCAGAATTAACTTCTTTCAGAAGCTTTAAGTGAGCTACTTATTTATGATTATTTCTGGTCAAAATGGGTCTCTGATTGATGTTATTTTACCTCAGTTAGGGCTTCGAACGAATCATTAACTGGTCAAGATTAATCACTTTTCGGGGAAATACTACTTTAAACTTCCTCTACAAGGAATTTTAAGGGCACTCAATTTTTTGTCACTTTTTATCCGGTATTTTTTGAAAATTCAAAGTCATGATACAGTCAGTTCAGTTGCTACCATTGAAAAATAATGCAAATAAAAGAAGAAGAAAATGTGAAAAGTTTTCGGACACTGTAATTGAGATTTGGTTTTTAATTTTGACCCTTGATTGCCCACGCCGTTAAATTTGCATTCGTAGGATGTAATATTAACTGCGAGGGTGGTAAAGGCAGCATCTTGGGATCACCAGACACATTTTTGACATCCCGGGTGCTGATTCAACATATAAATTTTTTTAGTGAGTTTTGAGAAAAAGCTGAATATTAAGTCTCAACTCCCTGGTAAAAATTGGCGATAAGAGCTGCGTTTCAAAATACCATAGGAATTCTTATAACCGACTAAAGAAGGCTATTAAAAATCATATAGCTGGCTGTAGAAAGCGGAGTAAATCATATAGCCGGGCTATACGAAGCTATAAAAAATTATACAGTCGGGCTATAGTTCTTATCGCAGGGCTTTACACTTTATCGCCATTGGCTATAAAAGACTATAAGACATTGTGTAGAAATTCGTGAGCTTTGGAAATCATTAAATTTGATACGGAACTACCTTAATATTTACAAAACACACATTATATTTTCATTTAAAACATATTTTTTTTCATCAATTAAAATGAGAATAGTCGATACAGAGTGTGCAAACATTTTAAAATCATGAGTTGAAAAACGCGGACTCCGCGAGATTAAATATTAGAGCCTAACACAAAGCGGAGCGGCGACGCACTGGCGCCTACAAACCTAACAGGGATACTTCACGCATTGCGCAACGCGTGAAGTATCCCTGTTAGGTTTGTAGGCGCCAATGCGTGTTTCGCGCTGGCTGCCCGCCTGCCACGGCGCTTGAAGCAACTATTTCACACCGGAGGTATTGCACAGTATCATACGAAATTGAACGCGCTCCAACATATTAAGAGTGACAGGCATCCTTCAAAAGTACGGAACTTTCCTCGCAAAATAAATCAAGATACTACGGCACAAAAAGAGAGCGGTAGTCCAAAAACTCACTAAGTCGTAGCATCCGTAATTAGTAACATTTAGTACACACTTTATCGTCTGGCTGTTGCTTAATCGCCATCGGCTAGAAAAGGCTATAAGAAATTGTGTAGCCGGCTATAGAAGCTATTGGAAATCTTACAGCCGGCTTTAGGTCGATAGTATTTTGGAACACAGATTCTACTGCCAATTTTTACCAGGGCTTGCTGTGTCAGAGCTCAAAACTGACGGATGAAAATTTGAGTTCGCGCTCTCTATTTTCACAAAAATTAAATAAACCAAAAGCGGGTTTTTCCGCTGATGATTCTAATTTGATTTTAAGGCCTGATGTGAAATAGATCACACTGCTGAAAAAAAATTTCTCCCGTGCATTGCAGCCCCCTTTTCCTGCCAGATCACGAGTAGGAATTAAAATTTGGTTTCGAAATTAAGTCTCACGGAGTAACAAAGCTACGAACGGGGAGTTCCCTCAGTTTTAATTTAACGCGGAGCCTCTCTTTCTCCTGAATTGAGGTCTATTCCGCCGTGCTAAGGAAAAACGCCGTATGAACATTCCAGAGGTGCCAAATTTCCCTCGATAAATTGTTTATTTTTGAGAAAAGTTATGCATGTTTTCCCTTGACATTTTAAGGAACTTTAGGTGAAATAGCGACCAAAATTACTCGAAAAATGGGAAGGAAAATAATCATAAGTTTACCGGGAAATTCTTGTTTTATCAAAGAAAAATTGGCAACGCCTGAAGGCTGTTACGGCGTTCTCCCTTAGCACGGGAGTATTTTCCCCGGGTGCGTTTCGGGGAGGGATATTCCCCGCCCGGTCAAGGGAGGAGATTCGACAAGTGCGAGTGAGCCGGAGTTAAGGGCGAGTTAAATGAGACGAGGCACAAATGGGGCTCATTTCGGGGGAGAGACAGGGGCCTCGGCTCCGAAATGCCTACTTGCACCGCAAATAAATTGGATTCCACGTCGTGGATTAGCCCGGCGCGCGACGCGACGTGAATCCCTGCCGATTAGAATCAAGTATCAAGTCCTGCGTGTATAAATTCTTCTCCTCCCCTCCCCCTCCCCTCTTCCTCCCCTTCTCTCTACTCCGGAGCCTGGATTTAAAAAGAAAGCACGGATTTGAACGAGCTCATCTCGAGGAGGTGCTTTTAAAGTGCTAAAAATTAGGTTAACGCGGACTAATCTACGCCGAGGTTCACGGACTCGCGGTCGTCCACGCTGAAAATCTAGTTAGTGGGCTCGTCGGCAAGGAAGTGAGCGCTAACGCTCACGATTTTGGGGTCAAAGGAGTACACTGACGTGGTAAGGAAGAACGGCGTATGACCTTTTAGGTGTTGCCAAATCTTATCATAAAGTGTGAATTTCTGTGGAAGGAGGGGTGTCGATAAGGGCCGTTTTTGGGTCAACCCTAAATGTCCTCGACTTTATGATTTTTGCTTATTGAAGGTCTATATTTTACGAAATGCATCATGATTCGACCATTGTCGGCCTCTTTCTAGGCCCAATACTGGCCTAAACATGGCCCGAGGGCTGAATTTAGTATAGAATGCGGATTTGTCGGGTTTGTGGTGCAATGCCTAAAAATCCGCATCTCTCGCCGAAATCAGTTCTTGGACCCATAATCAGGCCAGTATTTGATCCAAAAAGAGACCAGAAATGATCAAATTATGATGCACTCCGTAAAATGTAGTCCTGCAATGGGAAAACAATCAAGAAAGGACGAGAAACGTTGCTTTAAGACTAAATAATATCCCTAAAAAAGTTTTTTTCAGTCCATGCCATTTTCTACATATGTAGACGAAGGCGAATGTGTCAGAAATTGTAGTTCGTAATTGCAAAATGAATTCCAATTATTCTCAGATTCGTACAGGAAATTTTACTCGCCCCTCAAGCTAGTAAACTTGCAAATTATAAAAAGGGACGCTGCAGGATGTCTAAAATTGAAATGTCTTTTTACAGTAAATTTGACAACATTCTAATGCTCATGCGGCGTCTTTCTGTAACGCTGGCCGTACCGGTCTGGTACAGCTTTCCCTCGGGCCTCCGGATGTATCTCGCCTCTCGCAGCTTTTCCGGTTGGTAAGTTGAGGGATCGTTGTGCCGAAGGCTTCAGCATGACGCCATTCACCGCGAGAATTCGAAATAAAATCGGTAGCTGACCCCTCTGGTTTGAACTTGATGCACAGTAATCCCTCCTCTGTTCTAACGTGAGGCTGTCTCTCATCTCAAGCCTCTGGTGAATGAAAGAGGTTACGGTGATTTGATAACAAGTTTAAAATTCATTAAAATCACATTAAGTCTCATGGTAGGCAAAAAGTTAGAACTGATGTTGCTGCACTGAAAATTACATTTTAAATTAACACTAGCATCAATTTTCTTGGTGAAATTCTTACCCAGAAACATATTTTGTTTCATAGCATTAGCATTTCAATCCTTCTTCTTCTTAAATTATAATCCCTTTCCACCCTTTAATAATCTCATCACTGGTAGGTGACTGTGCGCCGTGCATTGCACGTAGTGCTACGAGGGCATGGAAATTTAAATTTTAAGCCGATGTTTATGCAACATGGCTATTCAGTAAGCAGAATTAGTCGCATCAAGGCGCTATCGTGCAGTCGTCGCGTCACATATTATGTCGGCCGAAATATTTCTGGAATAGGGAAACACTAGAGATGTTTAGTTCTTGAGGTGTAGCGTTCTTTCCCTTTTGATCTTGGACCGTGGAATGGCAATTATGAAAACAATGCGGTTATCCTGTCGAGTGAAAAGAGAAGCGATGAGCAATCTCGATCAAAATAATAACGGATCTTTCGTAGGGGAATAATTAAATACCAACAATTTTAAATCTTGATTAACTCGCATTATCTTGCTTTTCAATCAATTCACCTTTTTCGCACATATGTTGTAGTCAAAACCAGTAATTTGGTCGGATCTAGTTTTGGCCAGATTACGGATTTTCAATACAAAATATACTTTGAGAGCTATTTAGACCAATCGAAGTTTCCCTCATAACTTATAGCTGCTAAAGTTAGAAGAATCCTCGGCTTCCAATAAATTGAAAAATCGATTGCTGGTCGAGTTTATTCCTTAGAATTCCCACCGAAAAAATGATCGGGTATCCTTCATTCCTTTATTATAGAGCATCTCAGCAAAATAAGGAGGAGTTTTATCAGGTTTCTCTTTACAACCCGTAAAAGGATACAAACCTATAGGGTTTGTATCCATACGTCCTAGCATTTATCTTTAAACATTTTAACCCTGGTAAAAATTGGCGGTAGAATGTGTGATCCAAAATACTATACGACCTAACGCCGGCTGTAAGATTTCCAATAGCTTCTATAGCCGGCAACACAATTTCTTATCGCCTTTTATAGCCGATGGCGATTAAACAACAGCCTGGCGATAAAGTGTATGCTAAACGTTACTAATTACGGATACTAGGACTTAGCTAGTTTTAGTTAGTTTTTGGACTACCCCTCTCTTTTTGTGCCGTAGTATCTTGATTTATTTTGCGAGGAAAGCTCCATACTTTAGAAGGATGCCTGTCATTCTACATATGTTGGAGCGCCTTCAATTTCGTATGATACTGTGCAATACCTCCGGTGTGAAATAGTTGCTTCAGACGCCGTGGCACGCTGTGGCGCGGCAGGCGGGCAGAGAGCACGAAACGCGCATTGGCGCCTACAAACCTAACAGGGATACTCCACGCATTGAGCAATGCGTGAAGTATCTCTGTTAGGTTTGTACCCAGAAAGGACATAATATTTTTACAATATTGGGCAAATATTGTCAGTACTGTCGCAATATTTACACAATACTGACAATATTTTGATAATATTATAATCAAAATTATTTTTTTAGAAAATATTTAAAGAATCATCATTTAGTATTTTTAAAAATAATATGTTTACCCAAAACATCATAAAAATATTTTCAAAATATTTGTATTTCAATACTGTAAAAATTTATATCGTGAGAGTATTTTTAAAATATCAGTACATATAATATTTATATTCAAAATATTTATTATATATTTTAAAAACATTTTAAAAGACAGTAATGCATTGGTAAGTATTTTCAAAATATTTTGAAAATATTTTAAACAATAATACTGCTATTCAAAATATTTTTAAAATATTTTCGATATCCTAATCGGTATAAGTCATCATACTAAATGCCTGCCCATAACGAAAAGTATTAAACATAATAAGGCTTAGATTTAAGACGTAGCTCAAATGTGTTCTTTCTGAACAATTATCCATTATTTTCAACCTTATTATTCATAAAGGTTATTGCAGTTGTTGTCAAATTTAATATAATATAATATAATATATATTTTTTTGCCTCCCAAGAAATTGTTGAATTTCCACCTCCTTGAGGTCATTTTCAATGTATTTGCGCGTGATCTCAGTTTATTTCTTTTTTTGTTTCGTTTGTAGTTCATGTACTGTTGTGAATATTATCATTGAATGAGAATGTTATCATTCATTCACATCTGGTTGTTTATTTTTTATTTTTCAAATTTCAAATGAAACATTTAAATTCAACTGAAGAAGAAATTCTTGATCTCGTGTGCTTATTGGTCTCCTGTAGAACTTGCACTTAGTAGCTGTGCAGCTGTGAGATTATGGCAATCGCACCTGCATAGTCTTTATGAGGAAGACATCAAACTGCAATCAAATGCAAAATGCATCTCAGAATGTCGATGAAAAATTTAAAGAGAAAAAAATAAATAAAATAATAGAATGGTGGAAATAATAGAATAACAGAGACAAAAGAAGAGAAATAAAATGAAGTAAATCAAATTAATGATAAAATGAAGTCAAAGACTAAACTGAAGTAAAACATTAGAGGGAGCAAGGAGATGAAGTAAAAAAACTGAGATGAAGAAAAAAATAAAGTATAAGGGAAAAAACTAAATGAGGTTAAAGAATAGAATGAATTTAAAGAATTAACTGAAGTCAAAAAAATTATGATGAAGTATTAAAATAAATTACAGTAAAACAAAACAAAGTAAAGGAATAAGAAGTAAATAATTAAAGAAAAAAAATGAAGTGCTTGAAAAAAAAAAAAATAGAGTGAAGAAAAAAATAGAGTCAGCAAGGAAATAAAACAAAGTAAAACGATAAAATAAATTTAAAAAATATAGTAAAGTAAAAAGTAAAATAAATACACGGACAAATCCAGGCAGATGGAAAATATCCTAGTTGCCCGTCCAACTCGACGTTAAATACCGGTTTTAAGTCACTAAAATACATCGTCTAGTGAAGCTCAATCGGTAGGGTCGTCGGTTAGTGTTAGGTAGGTCCCGGGTTCAATCCCCAAGGTGGATGAAAAATTTCTAATCTGCAAAATCGATTCAATAACATCCCAGTGGTTTCATTATTTTTATTTTTCATGGTTTCTAAAATTATTTCCACAATTAACCCTTTTCCACCATCCCCTAGCTGCGAACCCCTAAATTGATTCAATATTGGTGTAGTATTGTCTCAATATTGATATCCAAATACTTTCCCTTTGAAGTACTGGCACAGTATTCTCAGCCAAAGTATTGGCACAGTATTTATGCCAAAAGGAAAGATGGTGTACGATTTTAACATTGGCTCAATATTTAACCAATATTGGCCCAATGTTTGCATAAATACCAAAACAATATTGTTTAAATATTGGCTAAATATTCCTGTCTTATCTGGGTAGGCGCCGCGCCGGTGCGTCGCCGCTCCACTTTGTGTTAGGCTCTAATATTTAATCTCGCGGAGTCAGCGTTTTTCAACTCATGACTTTGAAATGTTTGCACACTCTGTATCGACTATTCTCATTTTAATTGATGAAATAAAATATGTTTTAAAGGAAAATATAATGTGTGTTTTGTAAATTTAAGGTAGTTCCGTATCAAAGTTAATGATTTCCAAAGCACACGAATTTCTACAAAATTTCTTTCAGCCTTTTATAGCCAATGACGTTAAAGTGTAAAGCCCGGCGATAGGAACTATAGCCCGACTGTATACTTTTTTATAGCTTCGTATAGCCCGGCTACTTGATTTGCTCCGCTTTCTACAGCCAGCTATATGATTTTCAATAGCCTTCTTTAGTCGGCTATAAGAACTCCTATAGTATTTTGAAACGCAGCTCCTATCGCCAATTTTTACGGTGGAATATCATTCATCATTTAGGTATGATTAACTGCATTGAGTATAAGACTTCATTTCTAAATGTTACAGCTCTCTCACGGTACACATGTATAACTTTCGCTAGCTGTAAATTGTTGCTGCATCTCAATTTTTTTGGCTAAAATAAATACGCTACTACTAACCCTTCATTACATACCGTTACATGAAAGCAAAAAATGTGTTTTCGACTCTAGTCTTCTGTAGAATTATTTTTTTTTTTTTTGGGGGGGGGGGAGGATGGAGTTATTGAGAGTCTAATCTCCAAACTTTCCGGAAAAAAATTAAAGAAATTCGACTTTAGGTGTCTCCAACATCGAAAAAATTACCGTACAACATAGAATTTCTCTCCGGAATAGGCGATTTGCTCATAAATAAGGTAAAGGGTAATAATACCAGGTAATATTTTCTCTTTTTCGAACAAAAAGGGAGAGCACCCCATAAAAACCTGTAGAGAGAAGGAAGAAAATCAATCCTTAAAGAGTTCCAAGTTCACCGCTAGAAAGGCTGAGAAATAGCGCGGCGAGGTTACCGGTGGTAGTGATGAATGTCTATTTGTCTTTAGATCTTGTTTTTTCCTCAACGGCCCCTTTGGGATTCACAACACGTTCGCAAAGTTTCTCAACTTTTGTAAGATACTGTGTGTGAAGCTCGATTGGAAAGACAATCGGTTGTCGTGAACTTACTCTCGTTGCGGCTGGACGCTGACGCTACTGGCTACTCTCCTCGGTAGATCAACCACCCCGACGCGGCGCGCGGCGCTCCGAAAGTCAACCCAGTGTGGTCTCGTTGAGTGGAATTGGAGGATATCATAGGAATTGAAAGGATTTTGCGAGTGTTGCTTGGACTACATTTTGCAACAAGGAACCAGTGATTCTGGCTCTTTTAAGAAACGACAGCATATAAAAACAGCGTATGGAAACAACATAAGTATACAAAAGGTAAAACAATTAATAAATGAAATAAATCGATAAATTAATGAATTAATAAAACTAGACAGTTCTAAAACGGAAGTGGAAGCTTACCTTCGATCACACATTCGCCACTTAGTAGTGGAACTTTAGATAATTGTTACGATGGCCATTTCGGAGTACTTAATTCTCCATCATCGTACTTAATTCTCCATCATCGTACTTAATTCTCCATCATCATTTCTCTCATCATTCTCCATCCATGACGTGTCACCATGTGACTAATCTGAGACAGTTTCATCCTTAGGTCTGGAGCAAACAACACCTGATGATGGAGAATTAAGTACTCCGAAATGGCCATCGTAACAATTATCTGAAGTTCCACTACTAAGTGGCGAATGTGTGATCGAGGGTAAGCTTCCACTTCCGTTTTACCTGTATACCTCGATAAAAATGACAACTACCACATTAGACAGTTCTAATAAAATGATAATAAGTAACCATTTTTCCATCTAGTAAAATATAGACTATAACCTATTTTGATTGCCTTCAACTTAATTAACATAGCTACAGGATTAATTCAGATTTCCCTATGCAGAAAGGTGATATTATGGAAGAGTCAGAGCTAGTGGTTCCTTATTGCAAAATGTAATCCACTTCAATTTTTGCGTACAAATGTTGCAAATCGACAGTGAAACTACAAGACCACGTATCTCGATTTACGACGTCGCAGACTTCCTGTCATATTTTATTTTTTAAATGAAAAACTACTCAGCGTCAATTCTGATAAGAACCTCCGTGATTTTTCCTCTGTGTGCGATGACAACTCTGTGAACACTTTAAAGAATAATATTGATTTGTTCTCCCTCGAAATAATAAAATGAGAGCGGAGATATTACACACCGCAAACGAGAAACGTGCACTGGCAGTTTCACCGACGATATATTACAATTTTAAGGCATAAATAAAGGCTGGAATTTAAGTAGCTATACGTTCGGGAAACCGTATTGGGTTACTTTACCATGAGCAAATTTTGACCCGCGAATACATTTTACATACATACAAAAGTAACTCAGAAACCGAGAAAAACGCAGTTTGAAAAGTTAAACTTTTCCGCTTTAAAGCACTTCAGTTTCGCGCCGAATCGAATGATGTCATCCGGGACCGATCAGAGGCAAGCTCGGGTCTCTACGACTTCCGTCAAATATCTTTCTAATCCTCGTATAAAAAACAATAGAAATGTTAAAACCATATCTTCGGAATGAGAAAATCAAATCTCATCCATGTTATCTGTAGTAAATAAGCCACAATTCCAAACTGAAATACGTTTTATTTTAAAAAATATCAGTGGAAAGTGAGAGGAGATAGCGATTTAACTGCCGTTATCATCACATCCATCATTTTCCCGCCATTCCGGTGCATTTTAAATTCCTTCGAGTCTTCGGACTTTTTAAAAGCGGGCTTATCCAGGATTCTGTCTCCAAAAATACGCATTTAAGCACCAGTAATCTACCCACCTCGTATTTTCAGAATAATTAATAAAAAATACAAGATTCAGTGACTCATTGAGAAATATTAAGGGTGGTTATGCGTAGTCATGCGTATTTGACCCGTAGTCCAAGAGCTCGACGATATTTTGTGACAAGCTCGGGACGCAAATTTGACCATACTCAAGTCTGAACTGACGCGGAAAATGGTTGTCTGCCACGTGTTAGCACACACTACAACGTGGCGAATGATCCTTTTCAGTGTCAGAACATGTATAAGGCTGTTGATTTAAGTGGTCATAACTTGTGTCAGCAGTTTGTCACAAAATTCCATCGGGCTCTCGGCCTACCAGGTTTGATATGAATGAAGAATGTATCGGGTGCACTAAAAACTTACCATTCTGAGAGGAAGTCGGTCCCAATGGAGTAGATCGGTGACGTCTGATTGAAATCAGTCTGGTTGACGAACTCATTTTGAGCGATTGGTTCTGGATCATAAAGGTCATCGGCCGCAGTTTCAGTGGCGCCGAGCTCATAATCCGAGCTGTTAACCTCCATGTCCTGCTCCGCTATGTTATCTTTTCCTCATCTGGAAAAAAGCTGCGCAAAATCAGTCAACAATAACCCAAAAAAATTCAAAAGTGGATGTATATGATGGCTTATTGAAATCTATCAGTCTAAGCAGGTCTGTTCGCGTGAAGGGAGATCAAACGGGATGTCCCGTTCCTAGGTAGTTCTGGATAAAATCTAACTTTCCGGGAAATTTTCACAGTTATACACGAACACGAACACATACACGGTAATCACTCATGCTTTGGAGAGACACCGATTCAATTCCCGATAATTCCGTTCTCTCTCCTCTCCCGTGTTCATCTTTCCCGGGATACTAAGGAAGTTTTATATAAATATTGGGTAAAATAGAAGCGTAGCATGAGAATTTCGGCGGCAAAGAGTGATAATTCAACAGGATACAGCTCAGTATCGAATGCTTGATAGTAAAGGAGTGGGATCAAACATCGAGCTCTCTACTTTAAAACTACAAAGTGGGATCTGTGTCTTTTCCTCCTAATAAGTGATGTGATAAGATTCATCATCATCTCCCTCTCCCACTCTGTCTCATCCCTCTCTACTGCATTCTCTTCCGCACCTCTCCTTTTCTCTTTAGATGACTAAACTGTGAGCTAATTTATGACTGATGTCTTTTAGAAAATATATCGATGGAAATCGTATGAACCACTGTCAACGTTCTCCCCTAACATTCGACTGTACACTTTTTCCCCCTAAAAACCAATACTGAACGCTTCAAAGTTGAAAATTATCCCCCTCCGAACACCCCTCCTTTCCTTTAAAATCTGATAACCCGAAAGTCACTACTGAAATGTAAAATTATTGCCTTGCCACTAAATCTCAAAAGAAATGTTACATTTTTGCCTTGCCACTAAATCTCAAAATTTTAATGTATTTTCCTTAACTCTAACATAAATAGCTTCAGCAGTTGATTGTCTTTTTAAATTAACCAACTAACTAATTAACTACCAAACAATTTTTTATGGCTGTCATTTATAAAAAATGCAGTCATTACTGAGGTCTGTTTCAGTCATGAATATTTTTTGTGTGAATTTTCCCATACCAGCGAGTAACTCATTTGAGGAGAGTTAGTCAACATCCTCATTCAGTAACATCCCCAAAGGATCTACTCGCTAGTATGGGAAAATCTATACAACAAATATTCAAGGCTGATACCTCAGTAAAGACTGCATTTTTTAATAACTAAGTTCTGGAGAGCTCAACAAAAATAAGTATACGTTATTACTGCGTGCTTGCATACTGTGTTGATCAAAAAAGAATCGACGCTGAAAATAAGAAAACTGCGAAAACGGATCCAGCGAACGGGGGAGAGATTGAACAGACGTTCTATAACCAGCGAGATAAAAAGGGATGAAAGCGGCGAGTTTTCATGACACGCGCAAAAAGTTTAAAAAAATAATCAAAGGATTCCATTAATCACCGTCGCGTCGTTCTGTCCAAGTGTTTAATGTGGAAAACTCCAACCTGGACGGACTGTGCATTCTGCTGCCTACATATCTCTACAATTTAATTTTTCAAGCATTGTAAGAGTTAACAGGAACTCGGCTGCTTATTGTTTTTGCTTCAGTGGGCCCTTCTCTTTCCCCCTTCCGTGTCGTTTATGCCATGAAATTTTTTCCCGAAGGCAAGTTCAACTCGTCGTTTTTCTGGACGTAAGGGGATACCTCTATTTCCGCATGAGCTCTATTAAACATGGATTTATATGTTAAAGGAGGCTCACGTGGAAATTGAGATACGCCTTTGTGTCAGAGGAGCAACGGACCGTGGTGGCTCGGCGATGAGGTTGACAGGACCTTTTACGAGAAAAACTGCTCAAGTCAATGTGTTAAATTTAATATTTTCCTTTTTTTCAAATTAATAATTTGCGCACAGCCATTCTACTGAGTCACGGTTGTCAGGAATCACTCATTCGAGCGATTAACCACTATACATATGTAAGGATTTTCTACCAAGAGGACGTTATGAGAGTCGTATATACAGATTAATACAACAGAATATATCTAACAATATTTATCAAAAGTAGAGATCGCATTTTAACGAAGCCAATTCTGACTAGATATATATAAGTCTTTAAAGTTTTATCGAACACGTTAAATGGAGATTATGGTAAATAGATACAGGTGTAACAATATAATTTGTTATAGTTATGTACCTAATTGTTATATAAAAATGTTTTAAAAAAAGAGCGACAGAGCACAGGGGAGAATTTCATGAGCCAACCTGCGCCGTCCACAGCTCGCATGGCGTATGACTCGCCTTTCATTATTACACTTTATCTAGCGTTGAGAGTTCACCAGTTACTTCACACGACCGGTGTGTAATTTTAAAAGTTGAAAATTAAAAAAAAATTAAAAACAAAAAAATTTACACGATACACGAGTTTCTCCGCCTGGGAGCTTTCCCCGCATGAAATCATTCACCACCCGCCCGCCGAGAGAGCCGCGGCGTGCTACTAGCTCGAAACGCGCACTGACGCCCACAAACCTAAGGGGATACTTCAAGCATTGCGCCATGCTTGAAGTATCCCTTTAGGTTTGTAGGCGTCAGTTCGAGCTGGCAACACGCCGCGCCGTAGCGTGCCATAAACTTGCCCACAATTCATAAGTCAGGGTGTTAAAATGTAGGCAATTCGAAATTAGCGACTCACAAATCATCAGAGACGAAACTCTCGTGATCTTTCAGTCATTATCCAACATATTTCTTCCTATTCTCGAGTTCTGGACCATAGTGTGCCGCAGGCGGCGGCTCATGAAATTCTCTCCTGTGCTCAATCGAAAAAAGAGGAAAAAGGAGTCGTATTAAATATCTAAATTTTCCCCCTTGGAAGGCACTTAGCATCGGGAGTGAGACGTATACGACGACTTGCTTGCTAACAAGTTAACCGTAATTACCCTTGAGGTTCTCAGGAATTCAATATTAGGCCCGGGATTAGTTTTAATAAATTTTCTTAAATCCTGAAAAATAATGAGTTCCGCTTCATATGAAGATTAGATTAATTGAACCATTGTTCAAATTTGGACGTTGAATACTTATGTACTTTTTAAAAAAGTAGATCATTTATTTTCATTTTGGCTCTATGTAATACCTTTCTACATTTTTGAACTACCCATTATTTCTCCTGTCTTACGACTCCTTTTTTTTTTAAATATTTATAATCTGTGTATTTGAGTATTTTCAGAATCTACCATCGTTTTATGATGAACTTGAAATAATTTGACAAAAGAGTAAGGGCTGACTCTAATATTCTTTAATAAATTTAATATTGACTTCATTCAGCATTGAAGAACCACCATTTCTGACTCATCCATACAAGCACGAAGTTATATATCATAATAAATAATGATCGGGAAACTTCATCATTCAGAGCAGAAAGCACTTAACTGACCAACTATTTCATAAAAATACACCTGGCCATAAAGATACAAATTAAACCCAAATCAAAAAGAACGACTCGGCGCGATGCTATTGACTCAGTGCCGCTGTGCTGACCTTGTATATAGCTAAGCTCGGATTTCTCCCTATTTTCAACGGTGCTTTTCTTTGACGGTCTTTTCGAATTGGCCGAGGATCGCTCATTTGGGCCGCGGTGGGAGTATATCGGGCGGAGCTTTCCGGACCGGAATAGCTCCAACAGGAGGACGTGTGACACAAAGGGCAAAATCAAAAAGGAGACCGAGATTCAGTTGTCTCTCTATTTGACACCGCAACTGATTCCAAATCTCGAGGCGATCCCGTCCTGCGTTGCCACCATACGTCACCAATATTCTCTTTTCTTCATGAGGGCGGAAGGAGCGGAATTCCAATTTCTAATCATTTTCGGAGGGTATGAATTTGATCGCCATGAATCAATCGAAAAAAGAAACATGAATGGGTCAGTTGCGCTGGTCACAGGCTCGTGTTTTCATGCTTGATTCTTGCAGATTAGCGAAAATTAACGAAAGCTGTCCGAACAGCAACTTTCTACGTCCAATATTAACCGGGATATCGCGCTTTGAAAAATTCGGTTTGTGGCATCATCACATCGTATATTGAGTCCTGGTTTAGTGGTCAATTAGCGCGCTTTTTTTTTCCTAATCTTTGACTTGGCTGGTTTTCCTCAGGATTTGGTAGAAAATTAGATACATTAAAAGCTCTCCATTTCGAACTATGGTTAAGGCAAAATGCCAATTATGTCGATTTTTTTCGGTCCTTAGACACTTCTATAAGTTAAGTGGAGAATCGGTTAAGACGAATTGCCGCTTAAGTCGAATTTTCACGCTTAAGTCGCGCGCTTTTGTCGCTTAAGTTCGACTTCGCGAGCTTTCACTGTACTTGATTCTGGTTGGTCCGACTTCTAGCGGTGATTCACTAGTCATCTATCCAACAAATTAACCGAATCCAGTCGTGAAAAATTCGCCTTAAATTGTTATCACCATCGGCAATCGACAACGCCGATTGCGATTGGTGGTGGCGGTGCTAGTGGGTGACAATTCGGGGACCGTATAGGATCCTCTTTCATCGGAACAGTTGCGTCTGTGCCGGGCAAGTCACACCGGATCAAACTCAAACAAAACCTACCCCCTCGCCATTGCTCCACCACACCACCACACCACCACCACCTACCACCGCCGCCACTGAACATTTGCACAGCTTTGTTCGCGACCGTACTTCCTCCCTCAGCATCGTTTATAGCATCGACGCCACGAAGAACGGACTCCATGCAATGGCCTTTGTGCCCGCGGCAATGATCCCTGGTTAAAGGTCCTTCATTTATCGGCTCTCAAAAGCGGGTATTTAATTCCTCGAACCGGATGTAGACACGCCCCTCTCATCTAACCAGAGGGAGGGAATCCTGTGTCCATGTGGGTTCCCATTTAGGAGGGAGTCCTTCTGAGGGAAACATCATGACGTGAAAGAGAAAGGAAGACAAATTTAGGGGAAAACGAAATTGTCGAAGTTGGTCCAAAGAGACCGGTTTTTTAAGGTTGGGACTTTTGGACTAAATTTTGCCTATGTGCATGCAGAGTGACCGGTGATTCGGACAGAAATAATTGGTTTTACCGAAAAAGTCTTCATTTGCGACAGGATCTGTGGAAAGAGACTTTTTCCTCTAGGGGCAAAATGCCTGGGAGAAACGAATTCAGAGGAAAATGTCGAAATTGGCAATTTTTAGTTTTCAGCGGGAAATGCTCTCTAGAATCCGTGGGAACAAGCTACGCTTGGTTTTGGTTTAATTTTCTTATCACCTGCTAGTTCCACCAGCTGGTCTTCTTATTCAACGCTTTTCTGTATGCATGTCAGAATTTCTGACCTACATTTAACGGAAAACTCTAACCTAATTGTAAGACTTAAACCTAAAAATGTAACTTAAAACTTAAAAAAGTCGACTCAGAACTTCAAGAAGTCTCATCTCCCATATACATATTGAACTTTCTCCGTCAAAATATCCAGATTTCCTTCATCAATGCAAAGGTACCATAATAACTCAATTTTGAATTTTTGAAAGACGAGGTCCTCTTACATAGATCCTGTCATATCTGCATGTCATGTACATGTACATCAATAATATGTCACTGACGGCATATTTCGGCTGAATATCACAAATAAAAAATGGTTCTCCAAGGGACGCGACGTCTCTAACCGAACGCTTGGAACGCCTTCAAATCTGGCGATACCTCCCGCTTTCCCGGGAGGTTACTTTAGTTGCGTGACCCAACCGAACGCTTAAAACGCCTTCAAATCTGGCGATACCTCCCGCTTTTCCGGGAGGTTAGTTTAGTTGCGTGACCTAACTGAACGCAACACATTGTTAATTTACTCATTTTAATGCACGCAGCAAGCTGATACCATCAAAAGAAGCATTACAAACTGAGTTTTCTATTTCTTCTTTACCTTTCAATTTTCACATTTTTCATGCGTCACAAATAGAAAGTAAATATTTCGGCAATTAGTAAACAAGTATTATGTTAGTATGTATTCAGTATGTTAGTCAACCATGCCTAACATATGCCTGTAAATAGTATAACCTGTTGAATGCAACAATTTCAAAGTATTTTAACCTAAAAATTGATAAAACTGGGTGATTTTTAGGCAGAAATTGAAGGGAGATTAGCGCCACAAGTGCCTCGAAATGCACTCAAATAGAGTTGAAATTTCGAAAATTTTCCGGGTGAGGCCCCCCGGACCCCCCGTTGAGCTGGGGGATATTCCATACCCCCCAGACTCCCCCTGGCAAAATGACCTAGCTACGCCTATGAAGCGGTGAAGTATCGCGCGGAATTGAAGGCATTTTTAGTGGTTACAAAAGTTTAACGAAGCTCACAACAACGTGTGCCTCGTATACTGATCGTATAAACCTACATTCCTCCCGTCATTTCTTCAAAAACGAGTCTGGGGCCCAAGATATTACGCATTTAAATTAAATTTGCAAATATTATTTCTCGACCGTCACTTCCAACTCCCATTTCGACGGAGGGGTAGGAGTAAACCATGACTCAACTTCCGAGTGCAATGCTCTACATAAAGGCATTGTTTATCACCAGTTTTGTGTTCGAGCAAACTCGCTGAAAAGAAAAACGCCTGTCCCAGAGGTGCGAGGGAAGCACAGGAAGAGAGAGGAATTTCGCACAGAGGCAGCTCCGTTTGTGAAATAAATTCCAATAATAAGCCACTTATCTCGGCGGAAGACACGGCGTCGACCGGTGCGGTTGGAAATGGTTATTGGAAATTTGTTTCCGGGCCGCGGGCAGAGGGGTTGTCCGATCTAGACCAGAAATCACGCCCAACTTCCCGCAGAATGAAGCTCCAATCCCGGCCGCTGTTTCGCGGGGCACCGTGGCAACCCCAGGCGCAAATTTGATAACAAGATCCTCAAGGTCACCAGGTCGCCCCGTAAAATGCGGATATTTCACACGCGTTCGCTCTGATTTTTTAGCACCACGTGGCAACGATGAAGATCCTGGAGCGAAATGCCGCGATTTGATTATGGCTGCACCGGTGATGAGGTTTCCAGTTCGCACATCACGCCGCAGCTCCAACTCTTCGCCCTCCTCCCACCCCCACCCCTCTCCAAGGACGCTCCACACGACCCACTGATCATTTCCTAATCTATCAAAATGTCTCTGCCCTCTCACCCGCCAAATGTTCCGGGCTAATTTCAAATTTTCCTCCAGTCGTTGCGTCGTGGGATTGCTCCGCTCTGAGGGAAAACAAATCGAGTGCCGTATCGCATGGCGCTCAGAACGGATCGCAGTTTACGGTTGGACTCACGATCGAGCGAGAGCAAACGGAACGAAACGGGTCAGTTGGGCTGGTAACAGAATCGTATTTTGATTATTTTGAATTATAGATCAGCAACAAATAATCAACTTTGAAGAAACACGAAATTTCTTGGTCCAATGTTAGGTTGGATCTTCAGCTTTTGTGCAATTCATTCTGGGTACTGTCGATGTATTTCAAAATTTTAAATATTTAAAAAATCAGAATTCTAGTTTACATTAATCATGGAGGAATGTTCGTGCCAAAATCACTTTCCAAGGTCCTAAGAAAAAGTCAAAAGTACTGTTTCCAATTGACCGTGGATACCGATCGATGCATTGAAATCGGTTGCGAAATGGGAACAGTATTTTAGACTTTATATTAAGGTTCGAGAAGACATCGCCCTTCAAAAAACACAGCACAAGACGTCATTCACGGCAAATTCACCAACGCAAATGGCAAACTATAAAATTCTAACAGGCGAGCGTTTGTTTTTAGAAGGTACAGAGAATTATCGATTCTTTCTGCAATTTTGTGAATTGACCTGTCCGCCCTTATGGCCTGGTTACACGCTCAAATTTCCGTAAAATTTCGATTAAAATGATGACTAAGATGGCGGTCGAGAGTTATCTAGATTGATGAGTAAAATTAATTACAGCAGCGTGTTGATTGAAATAAGCATGAAATAAGCACTGTTGTGTGGAAATCAGTTGAAGGATGAGCCCCACAGCTCCATCATCTACCATAAAATTGTTGCAGGCCGCAGAAATTTGATGGTAGATGGTGCGCACCAGTCACCATTTGATCGGAAATCGATGCATGGAAATTTGAGCGTGTAACCAGCACACTAGACGGTATACGTAAGGATTGCATTTAGCATAGGGGATCTTTCCGAGGGCGAATGAAAGCGACTGCGACTCAGTGTCTAGTTGATGGAGTCTCGAACGATTTCCGCGTCTTCTTGGTCTATAGTCCGTCGTCTAATTTGGTCCGCATCATCCCTAGGTATCTTATTTCACCGTCATAAATGTTAGTAATGTTCATATTAATAATTTTTTCAAAACTGCCCGATGTCGAAAGATCAATACTGATTTTTGAAGTTTGTTTGTTGTGGAAATATGAAAAATACCTTAAGGAGCAAACAAGTAGGTTAAACTATATCATAAAAATAAGATGCTATTTGTAGCTACTTGTGGCATAGCTTAGAGGAATACACATCAAAGCGAGGAGTAAAATTCGATGCTGGTGTCTAAACAGCGTCTAGAAACCCTGAGTGATTTGAATTCGAAGTGAAATTAGCACCACGGAAGCGTATACCACTCCGCAAAAAGAGTAGATACCACTCCGTGGTAGTATGGAGTCTCTCATCCGTAAAGGCGAGAATTTATTCCGCTCCGCATTCATATCACCCGGGGGTTTTGGGCGCTGTATAGACCTCGGCGGAGAATTTTACTCCAAAATGTTTAACAGTGTAATATTTTCTTCTATAGCCATCCATATTAATTACAACTGTTACTCCTATCATTCTCACCGCTCATATATCTCTTATCACCGTTTCTAGCCGGCACGGACTCTTCCTTCAAGCTGCCCAAAGTGATCGATATAGGTAAGTGATGAGTATCAGTTGAACTTCCCGACTACAGCACTAAAAATGCCCTGATTTCTTGTCCACTGCGTCCACCGGAGCTGCATGGGGACCCACATTTTTCCGCTGTCCCCACTTCCTTTGGGACAGAGTCCACTACTCAGTCCGCGCTGTCAAGTCTATATTGATTTACGTTGACTCACACGGAGAGGTAGCCAGGTTTCCGTGTTTTGCATGGTGCTCTCAGTCAAATCGACTCTAGAGTCCCCGTATAGAGGAAGTTAAAACAACGCGGCTCATGGATGTCACAAACGGGAAGCAAGATTATATACAAATCGGACGTTTTTTGTAATCTTTAATCAACCCATTCCTGAATTCCTGTCTCCGTTCCCTCTCTCATTCTATTTGTTCCTTGCCGTACCCCCAATACCCCAGTCCATTCCGGTTTATAATCTTTTGCAATTGGTGAAAGTGTAATATTTATTCCCGTTTGTGACACTGCGGAGGCCTAAAATAGGGAACCAATCAGAAATGGATTCGCGTTGTCTTTCATCTCAGTACAAAGGGACTCTAATCGATTCATGGCATAGGTCACTAAATCATGAACGAATTTTGACTTGCAAATGAACCTATCCGAAGATAAATGACGCGTAAAGAGCACGATGCGCACATTAAAAACGCGAAAAAATAACTCAGAAACCGAGAAGTGCGCAGTTCAAAAAGCGCAACATTTCAACGACAAAAACGTCCCGGTTCCGAACCGAATGATGTTGTCCGGCACCAATCAGAAGCGAGCACGGGTTTCCGCGATTCCCGCCAAATTTCTCTCTAATCCTTGTATATGAAAACATTAGGAAATTCGAAACTATATATAGTTTAATAAAACATAAGTAATGGTAGTAGTAGCAGTGTGGTTATAGTTTAGTATTATAGTTTAGTGTAGTTAAGTTATACCTTCAAAATCAAAGAGCCGAATCTCATTTATGGTATCTATAGTTAACAAGCAACAATTCCAAATTGAAATATACGTTTTATTTTAACAAAAATCAGTGGAAAATGAAAGGAGACAGCGATTTGACTGCCGAAGTACATTACCCTGGTAAAAATTGGTGATAGGAGCTGCGTTTCAAAATATTATAAAGATTCTTATACCCGACTAAAGGAGGCTGTTGAAAATCATATAGTTGGCTGTAGAAAGCGGAGCAAATCATATAGCCGGGCTTTACGAAGCTATAAAAAAGTATACAGTTGGGCTACAGTTCCTATCGCCGGGCTTTACACTTTATCGCCATTGGCTACAAAAGGCTATAAGAAATTGTGTAGAAATTCGTGTGCTTTGGAAATCATTAAGTTTGATACGGAACCACCTTAATATTTACAAATTACACATTATATTTTCCTTTAATACATATTTTATTTAATCAATTAAAATGAAAATAATCCATACAGAGTGTGCAAACATTTCAAAATCATGAGTTGAAAAACGCTGACTCCGCCAAATTAAATATTAGAGCCTAACACAAAGCGGAGCGGCGACGCACTGGCGCCTACAAACCCAACAGGGATACTTCACGCATTGCGCAATGCGTGAAGTATCCCTGTTAGGTTTGTAGGCGCTATTGCGCGGTTCGCGCTAGCCGGTCGCCCGCCGCGCCGCAGCGTGCCACGGCGCTTGAAGCAACTATTTCACACCAGACGTATTGCACAGTATCATACGAAATTGAAGTCGCGCTAACATATTAGGAATGGCAGGCATCCATCAAAAGTACGGAGTTTTCCTCGCAAAATAAATCAAGGTACTACGGCCCAAAAAGAGAGCGGTAGTCCAAAAACTCACCAAGTCCTAGCATCCGTAATTAGTAACATTTAGTATACACTTTATCGCCTGACTATTGCTTGATCGCCATCGGCTATAAAAGGCTGTAAGAAATTGTGTAGCCGGCTATAGAAGGTATTGGAAATCTTACAGCCGGTTGTAGGTCTATGGTATTTTGGAACACAGATTCTACTGCCAATTTTTACCAGGGTACTTCAATCATTTTCCCGTCATTCAGGCGCGTTTGAAAGTCCTTTGAATCTGCGGACATTTTAAAAGCGGGATGTTGGCTCTAAAAGTACGCAGGACGGTAGTCTGAATGAAGCACCAGATATTATACTCACCTGGTACTTTCAGAATATTACATAAAAGACGCACGGTTTAGTAACCCATTATTTTCCAGCTGACGGGTGAACCAATGACCGATGATAGATAAATGTTGAATGGGGAAGTTATCTCTGCCGTCATTAAGTTATTGTCGGATGTTGACCCAATTTGTGTCATATTGTTGTGTTACATTATCACCATAGCTTAAACTGGTGATACAAGGCCAGTAAACAGAATATCGACGGTGTAAGTTGACAATCACATAACTCGGTTTGTGACGTCGCAGACTTCCTATCATACGTTATTTTTTAAACGGAAAACTACTCAACGGTAATTCTTCAAAACTTCCGTGATTTTCCCTCTCTGTGCGAAGAAAATTCTGCATAAACTTCAAGGAATGATGTCAATTCGTTCTCTTTTAACAAATAACATAGAGGCGGAGATTTTCAGACACCGCAAACGAGTTATGTGGATTGCCAACTTACACCGTCAATATGGATTACGTTATTGTTGGCTGCCTCGGATTAATGAATGCTTAAACTAAAACAAGTATAAGGCAACCCTCAAGTCGCTGCCACTCTGACGTAAAGACGTATGTGTCTCGATTTTCGTAAGGGCTCCAGAAAGCATGATTCATACGTAAAACGGGGCTTACCTGGAAATTGAGTTACGCCCTAACGTCGATCAGTGGATCGAGTCAATCAGAGAAGTCGGAAATACGATTTTTGACTAAAACTGCAAATTTTGATGTTTAATTTCGTCACATTTTATAGTTTAATGGGCGCTTCTACAGAAAAATCTCACGAGAAAACCGATGGAACTACGTTAAGAACCTCAAATTTTGTATAAACGGAGTTATAAGCTTTTACAGTTTCCAAATTTTGTCCGACCTCTTCTACTGACTCGATCCACTGTGGGTCAGAGGGGCGACAAAATGGGCGGATCTAATGAACTTATCTACTCTAGGTGAAGCGAATAACACATTCGGAATATTTATATGCCTCCTTCCCATGAGGTTCTCGCGTTTACGGAACATTCTCAAATTTCAAATATTTTTCTAATTTTCTCCATTGCGCAGTGTTGTTTCAGCGATCATGGTATGAAGGAACAGTATTTTCTGGGTGGTTGTCGACACTGCGGTGGTACACATGCAAAGAGAGGCAAGGGTGATGTGATAAGTGCACGCTCCATAATGTTCATCCTAATTGATGACTTTCCAATGAAAGGCTAGAATGCCAGAAATGACAGGCTACGGATAGTCAGTGGCGCAAACAATGCGTTTTTAACCGCTAACGGAAAATCGTTAACAAATTATCGAAAGCCACCCAAATGGATATTAAATGAGACAAGTTATATAAATAAAAATATCAGGAAACTTTGCACACGAACTTTGTCAAAATTTCAAGAAAGTTAAAACACGCTAAAAGTTAAAAATTACGGACGAAATGCGTGCGAGTTGAAAGATTTGACATGTGAGTGTCTTAACTTTAAAATTTAAATGCTACTTGTTGGCTCCTTTGGTTTGATCTTTATTACCAGATTATTATAATTAGTTCAATATTTTTTTGAAAACTTTGGATTATAACGGATTTAAAATGAAGGAGTTAAATTTAAAAAAAAGTTTATAAAATAATAAATCTTTCTTTAATATCTCGTCATTTATAAGTGAAATTATAACGAAAGTGTGAGTTTAGCTTTAGTGCGTGTGGACACGCTATTAATTTTGAGAGAGCCACATTTAATTCAAATTAGGATAATAACAATGAAGTGTACGGTTTTTCTACGATTACACTCCTTAACGTCCCACAGTAACTTTCAGTAACAGAACCAGATTTTCATCATTTTACAAACAAGGACCTTCATTTTTTCCTGGAAAGAAATAGACAAAATTCCACCCTGTAGGAGCGTCGAGGGAGGGTATGGATTTAATCGACATGTATCGATCGGAAAATAAAAACGTGAATCGATATTACACCGATTCGATCGACAAATGATTAAAAAAGACTGGTTTCGACTCAATCGACTTAAAGCGATCGAAAAATTAAAAGTGAATCGATCGACGTGCTTCGATCGATTCACGAATTTGTCGATCGATTCACGTATTTGTCGATCTATTCACGGTTTTGTCGATCAATTCACGAGTTTGTCGGTCAATAAACCGATTTTTCGGTCGATTCACGGTTGCCGATCGAATCGTTGTCGATTGAATCAAGTCGATCGGCTCAGGTTATTTTTCAATCGATTCACACCGATTGAATCCATACCCTCCATTATAGAGGACGAATGGATTGCATTTTGCAAAAAGGAACCAAGAGCTTTCAAACGTTGCCAGAATTGTGCAATTGACATTCTTTGCCATACAATTACTGAAATCACGCAAAAAATTGAATTTACGAAGGTAATTTTCGTTATGAATTTATAGTTTATTGACAGCAAAGATGAATACTCTTTAAATTATCAGTTTATATTTGCAAGATGAACCAAGTTGCACAATCTTACCGACACTGGAATGCTCTTGATTCCATTTTGCAAAATGCAATCCAAATATATTTCTCCGAGATTTCTGAAAAAGGCGATAAAAACCGTTTGATCCAGGCATTTAGGCCAAAAGACGGGAACTCATTCATTCCGGTAGGCAAGAGAAAAAATTCCCAGGTAGGAGAGATCTGTTCCGGGCGTAAAAGCCCAGATAACGAGGCAGATTAGGAGGCGGGTCTCGTCAACGGTAAAAGCATCGGTTGCCTGCGGGCGAGGGACCAGCGGCGTTATCAGATCCGGCACGAACATCCCTCGGAGAGCACAAAACTCGGAAAGAAGGGATTTACGGGGCGACCCTGAAACGCCGTGTTTAGGGTGAAGATCGCGGTGTCTAAGTGACGGCCTTTAACTCACAAACAAACAGAGGAGCGACGCGGTGTGCCGGCCTGTTTAAGAGGGTGCGGGTGGCGAACGTAACGATGAGGGCGCGCTGCCGCTTCTCCCGCGGAACTCGGCTCGGCCCCCGCCACGATCCGCGGGGGGACGGTCGGAATGGCCAACCCCGGGTGGGAATCGCATAATCTGAATGTAAATAGCGTGAACGCAGCGTCAAGAATGTACAATACGGGGCTAACGAACGACCGCCAGGCCGCTCGTCAACGTCCGCGCTGACGGCCCGGTGGACAAGCTCCCGCCCGCGGTTGCCGCGCCACGCAAATTCCCGACTCGCACAAAAATTAGGCCTTTACAACCTCCGGCCCGATTATTGAAATTGATAGGCAAAGCTGTAGACAAAGAGGACAAATGGGATATGGAGGGGTCCTATTGGTGGAAGTGGGTGGTTGCAATGGTCAATAGAGGTAGTTAATAGACTGAATAACCCTGGTAAAAATTGCGATAGGAGCTGCGTTTCAAATCCATACACTGAAGAAAAACTCGGCTGTGGAGCCGCAATTACGGCATATTGACATACCGTCCGTTCCGGCTCAAAGGCCGAAAATCCGGCTGCTGGAGCGTTGCTTCGGCCTCTGAACCGGAGCGATCGAAGCTACGCCTCCAGCAGCCGAATTTTCAGCCTTTGAGCCGGAACGGACGTATGTCTATATAGCCCGTAAATTGCGGCTCCACGGCCAGAGTTTTATTTTCCAGTGTGGGAGTTCTTATAGCCGACTGAAGAGGGCGATAGAAAATCATATAGCTGGCTGTAGAAAGTGGAAAAAATCATACGGCCGGGCTACACGAAGCGATAAAAAATTATATAGCCGGGCTATAGTTCCTATCGCCGGGCTTTACACTTTTTCGCCTGGCTGTTGCTTTTTCGCCATTGGCTATAAAAGGCTATAAGAAATTGTGTAGGAATTCTTGTGCTTTGTAAATCCTTAAGTTTGTACGGAATCACCTTAATATTTACAAAACGCACATTATATTTTCCTTTACTACATATTTTTTTTCATCAATTAAAATGAGAATAATCCATACAGAGTGTGCAAACATTTCAAAGTCATGAGTTGAAAAACGCTGACTCCGCGAGATTAAATATTAGAGCCTAACACAAAGCGGAGCGGCGGCGTACTGGCGCCTACAAACCTAACAGGGATACTTCACGCATTGCGCAATGCGTGAAGTATCCCTGTTAGGTTTGTAGGCGCCAATGCGCGTTCAGCGCTGGCTACCCGCCCGCCGCGCCGCAGCGTACCGCGGCGCTTGAAGCAACTATTTCACACCAGAGGTATTGCACAGTATCATACGAAATTGAAGGTGCTCTAACATATTAGGAATGGCAGGCATCCATCAAAAGTACGGAGCTTTCCTCGCAAAATGAATCAAGATACTGCGGCCCAAAAAGAGAGCGGTAGTCCAATAACTCACTAAGTCCTAGCATCCGTAATTAGTAATGATTAGCATTCACTTTATCGCCAGGCTGTTGCTTAATCGCCATCGGCTATAAGAGGTTATAAGAAATTGTGATGCCGGCTATAGAAGCTATTGGAAATCTTACAGCCGGCTGTAAGTTCTATGGTAATTTGGAACACATATTCTACTGCCAATTTTTACCAGGGAACGGCAACTCACCAAGAGATACCCTTCAGTCATTCCATCATTTTCTCCCTGTTCACTCATTACAACCAGTAGGATCGCTCTATACTCATTATGTTCTCTTTGTCTATCAGTTTCAACAATCAGCACGCTGCCGACCGATTATTTAAATTGATTGACAAAGCTATATACAAAGAAGATAAAAGGGATATGGAGGGATCCTATTGGTGTAAGCGGGTGGTTGCAGTGGACAAGGAAGGTAGGTATAGACTAACTAATGGGAACCGACAGGATACCCCTTAGTTAGTTAGTCCATCATTTTCCCCCTTAGTCTGTAAGAACCACCAGTTTCAACCAATAGGATCCTTCTATACTCCCTATGTCTTATGTGTCTATCGCTTTGTCTATCGATTCCAACAATCAGTCAATGTAAGAGTGGCACTGCCGATTGTTTAAATTGATAGACTAATCTGTCGACAAATGACAAAAGAGATAAGAAGGGATCGTATTGATGGAAGCGGGTTGTTTCAATGGACAATGGAAGTAGGTAATAGACTAACTAACGGCAACTCACAAGATACCCTTTAGTCAGTTCATCATTTTTCCCTTATGTCTTTGAGGACCACTCATTACAACCAATAGGATCGCTCTTTACTGATTATGTCCTCTTTGTCTATAGATTTGTCTATGAGTTTCAACAATCAGCTTGCTGCCAACCGATTATTAAATTGATAGACAAAGCGATAGACAAAGAAGACAGAAGGGATATGGAGGGATCCTATTAGTGAAAGCGGGTGGTTGGAATGGACAAAGGAGGTAGGTAATAGACTAACTAACGTGAGCCGACAGGAGATCCTTATAGTTAGTCCATCATTTTTCGCCCTAGTCTGTAAGAACCACTCAGTTTCAACAAAAAGGATCGTTCCATACTCCCTATGTCTTCTTTGCCTATCGCTTTGTCAACTCGTTTCAATAATCAGTCAATGTTAGAGTGGTACTGGGTCCACACTAATCTGAGGGGAAATTAAATCAGATTATTTTGGACCTATCACAATTGTGTCATCTCGTTACTTAAGTATCTTCGGGTCAAATTTGTGATGCCGTTTTTTTTAAAAACCTTAATCGAGTTATATATGAGTTTAATGACGTCAGTTTAGCTTGATGGCGTTATCAATGACAAAATCATCGATCACAGGAGGTCGTCTATTCAGAGCCCAGAGTTTCAGAGGCCGTCAATTCCAAGTTTATAAGCTGAAGCCTCGGTCATTGAACCCGGAAATCGGGCGGCATGTTTACATAGCCAGTGGAGAGTGAGATTTTGAAATGAAAACTCTTCTTTCCAGTGTAGTCCATTATTTGACCAAATGGTCAATTTCGCGGAACAATTCAATGTGACTGAGCGGATTATTTATTATTCAGGATCTGATTTTGAACATGCATCTTATAGTAATCCGATTTCGTTCGGTAGAAATTATAAGACGTACACTGTATTAGTTTTTAAGTAAGAGCTCGCATCCATATGAATCGTATTTTGCAGTAAATCCATGGAAGCGCGTATCTGCATAGAGAAGCTAATGGTAAATAGGTTGTTACTTAAATGGGCCAGAAATGGACCGCGTTTAGCAGAAAGGAACCAAGTCACATCAGCTTTAGGCGTTGCCAAATTTCCTTTCATAAAACGCGAATTTCCTGATAAATTCATGACTAATTTCCTCCCAAATTTTCAGATTCAGAGCCTAACTTAGATCACAATGTTATCTAAAGATTCTGGAAAAAAATATTCATAACTTTCTTAAAAAATGAACAATTTATCGAAGGAAATTCGGCAACTCTCGAATGCTCATACGGCGTTGTTCCTTAGCACGGCAGAATAGTTGGCTGGTTTATGAGTGGAGCGACTACGCCGTCGGAGAGGATTTTACATATCCGCTTGAGGAAAATGTTATATCCATTAAAAGCGAAGTATGGAAGTTGGCGCTATCGATAGTGAGACTGAGACACTAAAACTCGGGATGACAGCCGGTGGAGTGGTGGATGTTGAATCAATTAAATTGAGCGAACGACGGGGACGCTCGGAGAACGCGTGCTTTTTAATCAAACAATCCGCTTCGTCGGCGCGGCAATCTGAATATTCGCTCATTTGAATTGTAAACATTCTTGAATGCCCTCCAGATCAAGATTTAGTAACAACTCAGTTTCGGTGATTGCTTCCCGATTTGCTTTTCAATCCCGTAATCTGTCGCTCGCTTCTCGATCGGAAGCTTAGGATCCGCGCAGCATCGAAAAGTCTGCCTAGAAATCCGGTGGCGCGGTGTGCTTTGAGATATTTCGATTGGTGTACCATTTAAACCTCCAGAAGAGGATCGATAGACAGAGTATCCGCGACGAACGCCTTAGTATAATCAGGGTGTCTACAAGTCCGGAGTGTCCGGAAATAGCACTGCTTTTTTAAGGGCGGTCCGGAAGTACTGGAAAAGTGCGGAAATTCCGCTTAAAGGTCCGGAGTTTTTTTAATTTTTGTCCCGATTTCAAATTTTTGAAATATTTCGAAAATTCGTCAAATGGAGGTACTGAAAAAGTGCGGAATTTTTCTGTTGGAGTTGGTACTGAATTTCTTGAGAATGTGCTGAAAAAGTACCGTAAAAGTACTTATTTTTGACCAGCCTGTTTTAGTAGACACCCTGATTATCAATTCTCCATCACAGCTTCAAATGGAGAGATATCAATAATCGATTATTCACGCCTCGCCACTCAATAAATCGCAAGTCTTTAAAAAACTGAACAAGCTGAAAGAACCAAGTCAAAAATGATGTATTATGGTATTTACGGTAACGTAAGATCGTTAATCAAAAGCAGACATGGATTTAAATTGATAGCCTTTACGAAACCACGTATCTCAATACTGGTATCTCAAAATTTTATTTTTTTGAAGAAAAACAAGCCAACTTAGAGCATGGAAGGTAATACAGACTATTCTGTTAATAGAGAAGATAAACCAAGGTATTTTACACGTAATTACGCTGAGTAGCGTTCCAAAGCAAACATAAAACATAAAGAAAACCTGCAATGTCGCAAATTGAGATACGTGGTTTCGGTCTTCAGTTATTGACGTGTCTAAGTATCTCCGATGGAAAGTACGCGCGTTGATGACGGCGCAGAGATACAACTATTCGTACTCGACGGATGTCCGCGTCGCATCTGCAAAATTGAAGGCGCGATGGCGCGAGGCGTGACTTAGCACTGCTGCTCAGGATTCCGATGATGAACACATTTGCACTGGTTCAGTGGCGTGGCGTGAATTGTAATGTATCGATTGTTATGTCATTTACATCTATCGTAAAGAATCGATTCTTTGGGTGTTCGCTGCGAACACCTTGTTTATCGATCCTTTTCCATGGGCTTAAATGATATAACAATCGATATATCGTCACCTTCCAGGCAAAGTATCACAAGCGCCATGCGACGTTTAAAAATGTCCGCCGCCATTTTATTTCTTTACTGAGAAATTGTTGGTTGAATCTGTTTGGAAATTTCACTAAATTTTATCGGCAGCACAAAGAAAATTCAGTGAAATTTTCGGACAGCTTCGTTGAACAATTTCTCTGTAAAAAAAATATAATGGCGGCGGAAATTTTTAAACGTCGCATGGCGCTTGTGATACTTTGCCTGGAAGGTGACGATATCGTAATTCACGCCACGCCACTGCACTGGTTACTCATCTTGAAATGACTCAAATGAAAGCAAGGTGGAAGAAACCAAAGGTGTCATTACCGCGGTGGATGACGTCATAAACCGAATTTTTCAAAGCGCGATATCTCGGTTAATATTGAACGTAGAAAGCTGCTGTTGGCCAGGTCTTAATATTTTTCGCTAATTGACAAAAATCAATCATTTATTCTTATAACACGCTTATGGGACCAGCGCAACTGACCCATTATAAGGCTCCTTATCGGAGATTCTTAAAGCCGAAAAGAGAAATAATTGTATGCAGTCCATACGTGATTTAAATCAGTGAGATCGAAAACACACCAACTCGGTAACTCGACAATGCGCAACTTTCATTAAAGACGGTCAATTATTATAACGGTTATTGAAGTTAGCGCCTCTGTTCCAACTTGGACCTTTAAAATGTCACCAAAAATCTTTCTCTTAGACTAATTTCTTCATCTACTGTGCAGTTTTGTGTGTGTTTTGACTATTTTCATTTTTCCGAGTTGGTGTGTTTTCGTTCTCACTGATTCATTTACCAACGAGGACGCATCTTTTTATCGTTTTTAAACAACGTATATTTGTGACTTACCTCAATGTTTATTGATTTGAAGTCGCTACGGATATAATCAATTATCGCAAAACCACCGCGCGGGTCTTCGTTGTCAGCCAGCGGGATCTCATTCCGAAACACCGAGAGCAGCGAGCGTTTAGGTATCGTAATTACAAAATTCTGAAACAATTGATATGAAAACCTTAAACTTAGTAATGAGGAATGGGAGCATATTTTAGACTATGAAAACGTGGCACTTTCGTGCACATCAGGAGCAATTATGAATACAATAATATTCACACGATCTTTTTTCCTTTAAAATAACATGTTTTTCGAAGATCATAGAATATAATCCTATTCTAGACATGTTTAAGATGAAGATGAAGATGTAAGATTTTTACATCTCCATCTTCTTCACATAGATATCACAACAGAGATATAAATTATGTTACAAATGCTTCCTCTTTGTGTGAACAAGGCATGTGCATGCATTGCGTAGGTATATCAAAACGATCTCCCTGAGGTAAGAAGTTTCCTGAAGTTTGATAAAATCGTGTATATGCATTCTCTCTGCTTTAAAATGTTTCCATTGTGGAGCCCCCTGAGTTTTGATGGTGACGGTCTTAGGAGAAAAGCGAAGAATGAAGTCGGAGGAAATACAGTAAATTCTCAGAAATTTCCCGACTGTGAGTAATCGGTCAAAAGATTACACGTGGAATCGAATGTTCCTCGAAAAGAAGTTTTACTTGGTGACAAGTTGCTTAGTTGCACCTTCGTTCTCCCTCTTTCACTAGAGAAAAACAACAATGTCTCAATTCTGCGAAAGGAAGCACTGATGTCAAATGGAATTTTATAGAATTCTCACGTCCAATACCAGCACGGTTGAAAGTATGATCCTTCTAATATTATTACTTAAATAATTTTCATTATAGAATTTTTTTCGTGCCATGGAGTTCGGTGAATTTTATTTCAATTTAAATTGGACTATGTTTAATAAGAAGAGAAGCCAGTTTTTTCTGAATCAAGGGAATCACGTCCAGTTGAATATAGATTATAATTATAATTTGTAAAGATCAATTCAGTCATTTGTAAAGATTCAATCAGTTTAATTTCATAAAGATGTGGTTCCCTTCAAAGACTGAAGGCAATTAAATTAGTCTTCTCATTTAAAAACCCCCATCACCTCCCTCAGAAATTTCAAAAATATGCCTTTTTTCTAGCTCTTCACTTATCAATCTCCCCGATTTTGTGAAAAACGCGTGCTTTTCACCGCACGAAATCACAAAAAACACGTAGATTTTAATCGCAGTTTTGCTAGAAAATTAAAACAGCGATTTTGCCACCTTTCTCAGTTAAAAACACCATTTTTGGGGCCTTCCCATTTTCACACGCGACCATCATGGTCTGCAAGGTCGTGTGGTCGAGAAGTTTTTGCACCCCTTTAAGAAAGGAGAGTGGGGGAGAGATGAGAGGAAAAATTGATGGGAAGTAAAATTTGAGCCTTCAAAAAATATATCAGTCGGCTCTTTAAGGATTTGACGGTGGTCATACTGTCAGACTCTTTATTTGCGCGCCTTTGCGTGGATTGCGCTGCACGGTGACAGCTCCGTCGATACCCCCTCCATCCCTCCAACCCTCTATCCCTCCATCCCTCCATTCCTCGTCATCTTTCCTCCTCTTGTCCTTGTGCGTCCTTTCCAGACGCGACGCGTCTAAATCCGAGGCTCAAAACGCGACTGAATCAGAAGCGTGGTATGCTTTGCGATATATCGATCGATCTTTCGTTTCAACCTATGGAAAAGGATCGATAAGCAGAGTGTTCGCAACGAACACCTTACTAATCGATTCTTTACCACATCTTCAACTGGGGAAATATCGATTATCGATCACTCACGCCTCGCCACGGGACTTAATCTGTTGAAAAAGTTCCAATACCCGGGTCCAGTTCCCAGCTTTCCCACACTTTCGTATCTCGTGAGAAAATGAGGGAAAGCTAACCCACCTCAACAATACTGCCGTGCTAAGGAAGAACGCCGTATGAGCCTTCAGAGGTTGCCATATTTACTTCAATAAAAACCGAGTTTACCGGGAAAATTGTTAATGTTTTTCTTCAATGTTTTCAAACAACTTTGTTCGCAATTTTGTTTAAAATGTCTGAAAATTTAAAGGAAAAATACGCATAATCTTTCTAAAAAATACATGTTTTATCCGGGGCGATTTGGCAACTCTCGAATGTTCATACGGCGTTCTTCCTTAGCACGGCAGAGCAGTCCAGCACGCGATGGCAACTCACTTTGATTTCCTTCACCAAGGTCGCTTTGGCCACAGAGATGTTGTTATATCTCTCAGGTTAAAAGCACATATAACTTAATAAACTATAAAGGAAGACATCGTTTATCCTCGCTTCTCCTTTTTCTTTAATAGCTTTTTGTATTCCTTTAGGGAGGGTCGCAAACTCGTATATCGACGGTGAAACTACCAAACCACGTATCTCGGTTTGCGACGTCGCAGACTTCCTGTCATACTTTATTTTTTAAATGAAAAACTACTTAACGTCCAGTCTTGAAAATTTCTGTGATTTTTTCTCTTCGTGCGGAGAAAATTCTGTGAAAATTTCAAGAAATGATATTGATTTGGTCTACTTCAAAAAAATAAAATGTGAGCGTAGATTTTTAAACACAGCAAACGAGATACGTGGTTTGGTAGTTTCACCGTCGATATGCAATAAGAAAAAGCAAAAATCAGCATTCAAGTTTCAGAGAGAGGATGAACCAAAAGGACCTGCTTCGTGATTACGCACTTTCGTGGATCCCGGCAATGAATGTGCAAATTTGATCTGCAGCGCATCTCCGATGTGTAAAAAATAAAAAAAAAACTGTTATTCCGGACCTTACCGATGAGCAAAATTGGATTGCATTTTGCAAAAAGGAACCAAGAGCATTGCAATGGTGCTAAAATTGTGCAATTCCTTTTGTCTTGGAAGAAAAACTTCTGATCATCTGAACATTCTCTATTCTACACGCTAAAATCTGTAAATTTAAGACAAAAATTACCATATAAATTTCATATTTTCGCATGATTACAGTGGTTTTATTGCAAAGGGTGAAGTTGCAAAATCTTAGCAAAATGGCATTGCTTCTGGTTCCTTTTTGCAAAATACAGTCCAATTGGAGTACAGTGTTGGCAGATTAAGTTGAGAGAACACTATTCGAATCCTGGTAGTAGCGCTAAATTTTCACGGAACTGACTAAAGGATCTGCAGGAATGTATTCTATTCGGCCTTAAGCCCTGAAAATTTGAAAAGCCTGGGTCATGGATGTGCCTGAATTTCTTGATGTCTACGGAAAATAAATATAAACCATAGATGCCTGAGTTCCCAAGGGAATATAAACCAATAAACAAGCAGGGAAAAAAAACAAGCGGGAAAGCTCTAATACGTTCGTATTAGAGAAGCGCTCAGTTGTTTTCTACATAGGCACGTTTTTAAGTTCCCCGAAGCAGATGAACAACGTTGAGTGAAAGAACTCGCCTCACCAAAATTTCAAGTATCAATTTTGAGAGAAGTAAACACAACTGTTAAAAAAATGAATTATAAAAAAACTATTAGCGTCCCCTGCTCTTTGATATTAGAAGCATTAAATAAAGGTTTAACAGATAAATCTATGAAATATGTGAAGCCCCTATCCGGCATCATGGTACTGAGGCGGTATGCCATTTGAACGCATTGCCCCTAGTTTACTCGAATTCTACAGGCAGGTCGAAATCAAAAAGCGCCATCGGCTAAGCGCGTAAAATGTAATAAAAAATGTCGAGGAAAAAAAATGTCCTTTCTCGCACATAGAATAAAGTGCGATACTTAAGAGATAAATATTTTGACCCGCGGACAATTCATCCCCATGAACTTGAAGGAGAGAAAGTAAACTTGAGCCTTTTTTCTAGCGATCCCTGTAATTGCATTATCCGTAACGTGCAAAGATGGCTCCGGGCGATTAAATCTCAGGCGCGGTTTCGTTGGCAAAGCGAAGAGAGCCAAAGTCCGCTGGGCACCCTAAAGCTTATCGCATGAGAACTAGCTGAGGGGCTTTAGCTGCATTAGCAACGCAACTACAGCAGTTTCGCAAGGTTTAATGCGTTGTTCCCCGGAGAGCCTTTTATCGGTGTAACATCCTGTAAACCATCGTGACCGCAAACACCACCGCAACTCACTACATGTACCGACACCGACTGCCGTCCATTCGAGGCCCCCCAACAACCAACGTTGCCGCTTGTGTTGAAATAGAACTTTTCAGGACGGAGCCTTTGTGAAAGTAGGGCTGAGGAAATCAAAACCGAGTCATTGACGAAAAATGCCTTTTTTATGAATCAGAAAAAATTTCAAATGCTCTTTCAAGTGCTGGTATCTTGGTGAATCCTAACTCGTCTTCGGATAAATAACCGGAGGACTGCGGGTTTACTTGACCCCTTCACGTTTTTGTTAGCTATACGTCAGACTGCTGTTACCAGTCTAAAACGCCTTCAGTCTCGCGCGATACTTCACTGCTCACACCAGAGTTAAAATATTTGTATCATAAATTATTGTGTAGAATCCTTCTCTTATCGAGCATTCACGCAAAGTAAATCGTTGTCTCGCATTTACTCGGAAAAACCTTTATTTAAACTCCTAGCATCATTTATTTTTCGGGGCATAATTGAGATTTTGGGTTTACAATATCTATTTTCCGCTTGTTGCGCCAAACACCGTTTAATATTCTCATGGTTATAAGGTCAAATATTCAAGCTCTACTTTGCATTATTCATGATGTTACGAGTTTTTTTAAGTGAATCGTTCCCTAGGCTAGTAGAGACGCCGTTTATTTCCAACAGATGTGTCCTTGAATCCTCCTGATTTTCGTCTTCAAACTTTAAAGTGCCATCAAAGGTTCTATTTTTGGGTGTTTTTTGGTGTGCGTATGTGTGTTCGCAGTAAAACATAATGTTTTATCCTATGTATTTGGTCAAGCAAACTCAATATTCAGATTTTATACATCCATGTAAATATTAAAGAAAGAATCGTTCGAAAATTGGCAATACTAGCTAGTCTATCTTGAGACTTGCAAAACCTTCCCTGGTATGATCAGTCCAGGCTACCTCCGCTTTTAAACTTAATTTCAATGCTCACCAGATAATCCTCCCTTTGCGTCAAGTGGTTGACCACTACCCTGACTGTGTGTTATCCCTCTGCTTTGAAATTTGTTCGATTTTACGATTATCTTATGGGTTTTGTTTTCGCGTGAAAGTGAATTTAAAATCTGCTGATTTATCGAGGGGCTCAAAGGCTCATGGTTCGACTGTTGTGTAATAAAAGAGACTCGAATAGCAACTAGCACTTTGCTCATTGTCAGATCTACCCACTGTGTTCATTGATTTAGCATTATCGATGCGCTTGCAACAATGTCGATTCGTATTAAAGGTTGTGGTCGAAACGATACGAAAAGGAGTGAAATAATCACTGGAAAAAAAAGTCGCTTGGATCTAGAGCCCAGACTCTTAAAAACATTGACAAGAAAAAAATACTCTTGATTCAAACGGATTTTTGCTTTAATCAAAAGGAAATCCGCTTGAATCAAGAGGCTTGGCTCTTCGATTTAAGGAAAAATCCGATCGAATCAAGCGTACTTTTTCTTGTCAATGTTATTAAGAGTTTGGACTCTAGATCCAAGCGACTTTTTTCCAGTGATGCCGCTAAGTAAAATAACATTTTGGAGCTAAGTTTTCAGGCATAAATTCAGCGTTGTGACTTGTGACTTATATGATGGAAGTCAAAAATGACATCGTATTCGACGTCATGACTAAAAGGCTAGTTTGGTGTCAGCAAGTTTACCGCGCGACGCACACTGGACCGAATAAAAAGGAGAAGTCAGAAAAAATGTGGAAACTTGAGAAAAAGCTTATATTTTTGAAAATATAAAATAAAAAAGTTTAAAAGTGGTTTCATTAGTTTTTCAGTGAAATTCTCTTTCAGAAACGCCCTTTGAAATTGAATTTTTGGCGAAACTAACATCAAAATTTGAACTTTTACCCAAAAATTTCATGTCCGACCTCTTCTACAAGCTCATTCCACCGTAGGACGGAGGATAGGTTGCTGAAAATATGCTTATTGATCGGGTTTTTCTTGGAAAATGACGAAGGAAATGCCCTGTAGAAGGGCGGCATCAAATGATTTAAAAATTTCAGGGAGTTCCAACTCCCTGGAGGGCTGTAGAACGATAAATTACAGTGGCGATTAGGTGTCGCAAAGCGCCATGCACAGAGCGCTGTAACAGCGGCTTCATGTATGCATTTTTGAGTTGTAGATTTTGAAATTTCTCTGAAATTTGTCAAAATCATCGCATGCCGATTGAAACAAATTTTAATAATATATTTGAGGCTCCATGTCAACTCAAAATTTGGAATGTTGCTGCACAATAAGTAGGACTAAGAATTTTGCCGTTGCTAAAAATTTGTTGTTGGTTCTTTCAATCTTTCCCAACAACTTTCAAAAGAGTCCAGATCTTATGCCCCAAAAATTGACTATCATCGGGCCAAAATGATTTTGACTCAAGTATACTATTTCTTTGCACGCGTTTATTAGGAGAGACCCGTACTTCATTTTCATCCAAAACTAATAGCAGGGTTTTTTTTTTTTAAAGAAAACACATCTTTTACTTTACAATGTATGAATATGAGGGGCTTGGAGGACAAGGTGCATAAGTGCAATTTTTGAAAAAATTGAGTTATGAATGATTCCAATTCAATCTAGTCTTAATGCATATTCTGTAAAAATTCGCTCCAAAATTCCAATTTTTAAGCATCAAAAAGTTAGTTTCAACTTTCTCGCCGCCATAAGCATTCATGTATTTTCGAAACTTCAAACACGTGTTTCTCGAAATAGCAAAAACTGCACCTATGCGCCTTGTCCTCCAAGCTCATCATATGTGATTTTAGTGGAAAGACTCGTGTGTGTGCGCCAGTGCACGTACGTGATATCACACAAATTTGCGAACAAGTAAACGTATAATAAAGCCAAAACTTTGCTCTCAACTTTTTTGGATCAATGCAGCTTATTGCGTAACTATATTCGCTGAGAGTTCTCAGAGTATTTACTTTCGAGGAGGAGGAGGAGTGGAGAGGAATATCTCTTACAGAGCAAGCAAATGGGTGCAAAGAGCGCGAAGGAGAAGGAGGCTTCGTTCCTTAAGAACCTACTTTGAAAAGATTCAGTCTCTACGACGAGTTTAATAAGCTTAAAATAGCATGGAACAGTCGGAACACAATTAAAAGCTCTCGGCACAAACATTTTTTCTCTCTCTATGTTGATTTCAGATGTCGTTCGATGGTACCCGTGTTACGGCTTCTGCATCGCCGAGTTTTCACAAAGGCATGAGGAGTGTTGAAGAGAGGGGGTTTTCATGGCTTTTGTCTTGCCACCGCCCATTGTTTGATATTTAATTAAGAGTACTGGTTTGAGCAATCTCCTCTTTAAACATAATTATCGTAGGTCAAACCCTATATCTTACCCATCTTATTTATACCGTAAAGTAAAATCTGTCTTAAAAATAATGTTAATTTATCGTTTCTGATGTGAGAAAACAAACCCATAGAACTGTAGTTTATGGTAAATTGGATTTAAAACTTCGTAAAAGCGCTCAGCTGATAGGAAGCGCTTTTTGATTCCAATCTGCCTCTTGAATTCTAGCATACTCGTGGCAATTCGTTCTAATGTTGCATCAGCCCAACAACAAGATGGCGGATAGGAGTCTAATATATTTAGCATAGATTAATCGGTGATAACTTTATTTAGTGCCTCTGATGCCAAAGCACGGAGGGCGATAATCCATCCTCTATAATTTATTTTTTTAGTGGTAGTGTAATTTTCTTAAAAGAGCGACGCCAAAAACGACCGTTTTTTGGCACAATTTGGGCCAGAAGGGATTTTTCTGAAACCGGGCCCAAACGATACCTTATGATACCCTAAAACTCTGGTAAAAATTTTAGCTTGAGTATACGCACCGTTTTTGAGAAATGGGGGGGGGGGGCAAAGTTGCCAAATCGCCATCATTCTGGACAGCATTTTTACAGCAAAAAGACGGGAAAAATGGACGAAAAAGTTACACTATTGATGGGTTTGGGCTGTAAATGTTCTTATTGAGCCCCCGTGCATGTAACTGTGTTCAGTTTCAAAAATTTTGGACGTACAGTGGTCCAAAATGGGGAGAAATCGTGGACAGATAAGGATTCTTTGTCAAACTTTTTAAAAATGGAAGTAAAATTGTTGGTCTCCTGCAGAGATCATGGGGAACAATGTTCTTATCGGTCTTCAATGCATTCAATTGAGTTCAGTTTATCAAATTTTCATCGCACAATGGTCCATAATGGGAAATTAGAGGACAAATTAAGATCTTCTGTTGAAATCTAACCTAACCTAACCTAACCTTTCCTAAATCCATAGAAAGGATTTATTGTAAAGTATTATTCTAACTACAATTATTCTCTGACAACTAACTAGGACAAAAACCACCCAGTTAGCCGGATTTTAAGGATCCAAAAGCTAAGTTCCTCCTGAATTACCGTTTACAGACCTCATTTGTTCAGTTCAAAACAGTGAACATGGATAGCTTTTATTGGCTACTAACTTATTTGGAACATACACCTTTCGAACCTAGTGAAAAATCTCATAGTTTCATGTTATTTTTCAAAAATTTCAACAGAAGATCTTAATTTATCCACTAATTTCCCATTTTGGACCATTGTGCGATGAAAATTTAATAAACTGAACCCAATTGAATGCATTGATAAGAACATCGTTCCCCATGATCTCTGCAGGGGACCAATAGTCGTACATCATTTTTAAAAAGTTAGGCAGAAGATCTTTATTTGTCCACTGATTTCCCATTATGGACCATTGTGCGATGAAAATTTGATAAACTGAACTCAATTGAATGCATTGAAGACCGATAAGAACATTGTTCCCCATGATCTCTGCAGGAGACCAACAATTTTACTTCCATTTTTAAAAAGTTTGACAAAGAATCCTTATCTGTCCACGATTTCTCCCCATTTTGGACCACTGTACGTCCAAAATTTTTGAAACTGAACACAGTTACATGCACGGGGGCTCAATAAGAACATTTACAGCCCAAACCCATCAATAGTGTAACTTTTTCGTCCATTTTTCCCGTCTTTTTGCTGTAAAAATGCTGTCCAGAATGATGGCGATTTGGCAACTTTGCCCCCCCCCCCCCATTTCTCAAAAACGGTGCGTATACTCAAGCTAAAATTTTTACCAGAGTTTTAGGGTATCATAAGGTATCGTTTGGGCCCGGTTTCAGAAAAATCCCTTCTGGCCCAAATTGTGCCATTCTTGGCGTCGCTCTTTGTAGTCGAGAGCATGGTGAGCGAGTTCTCGTCTCCACGGCACTCATCTTCTTCGGAGAACTTAGGAACGCGCCCATACAGAAAATATCTAAGCGGTTCTTTGGTACGAACGTATTAGAGCTTTCTCACTTGCTTCTTCATTGTTTTCTTCCCCCACTGGTTGTTTGACCAATATTCCGTTTGGAATCGACAGTCATCCATAGGCATTATTCAGTGTTAGCAGACATCAGGGTGATAGACACATCCGTGATCTAGGCCTTTCAAGTTTTCAGGGATTAAGTATATACAGTCGAACCTCGATAACTCGAAGCTGAAGGGAAGCGATGAAAAATTCGAGTTATTGAGGTTTCGAGATTATCGAGGTTTCGAGTTAACGAGGTTTGGAGATGAAAAATTCGAGTTATCGAGGTTGGAGGTTCGAGGTAGGTGCTAGGTCAATTTAGAAAAAAAAACCGTTATTTGTCCGTTAAAAAAACCGACATCAGAAAATTCACTCTCCCGTTTCCTTTTGCAGCCACGTGCCCCGTCACTTTTTGAAAGTTCAAGGATCTTCTCCTCGTTTTTTAATATCGTTGAGAGGGTGCAGGGTGGGATACCGAACTCTTTTGCAATTTGTTCCTTTGTCTTCGCACCTCTGTTTTTTACCGCCTCCAATATGCTCACTTTTTGGGCGACACTCAACGCGGAACACTTGCGCATTTTTTTTAACGCGTCACAACATTAACTGATGATAAACTGATTAACCTGCCACCGCTGATTGCCTGCGGCCGCCTTGAGATTATCTGGGCCGAAGCATCCTTCGAGTTATAGAGGTTTTTCTCCAATTCCTTCGAGTTACTGAGGTACATATTTGACACATGGTAGTTGCCTTCGAGTTATAGAGGTAAACCGCCGATTCCTTCGAGTTACTGAGGTACAAATGAGCCTCAAATGTCTTCGAGTTAACGGAACAAATTCTTCGAGTTATCGAGGATTTTGGCCTTCTGCGGAAGGGAACGGACATTTTCTTCGAGTTATTGAGGTTTTCGAGTTATCGAGGTTCGAGTTATCGAGGTTCGACTGTAGTCTGTTTCACCATATCCACTCGTCAGTTACGTGAAAATTTGTCGCCCCTACCGGGATTCAAACCTGAGACCTATTCTGCCGTGCTAAGGAAAGACACCGTATGAACCTCCAGGTGTTGCCAAAGAGCCATGCACAAATTCGCCCGTTTTTGGGCCCTCGAAATTGGGGTCGGTGTGAGGTATTTTTTCATCTATAGGGTGACCCTTTACACATAATAAAATTTCAGATTGATTATACGCACCGTTTTTGAGATATGGGGGGGCAAAGTCCCCGATTTTTACTCATATTTGCAGGTATTTTATAGTCGAACTTCGGCTGCTACAAGGTACCGGATGTAGATATTGAAGCGCGGTTTGCGGTGATTTGTTAAGCTATTTCTGGATTATTTTTTCACATCTTTTACAAACCCGCAAATGGTTTTTCGGGGGGGGGGGGGGAGTTTTATTCATATTATCATGACCGTTCGTATACGTCTTACTGGCATTAATTGCTTCGTTCTCGACTCCTCTCCACGCCGTAATCATGATGGTATTTTCTGTTAGGAATCTTTCTTCTTCTTTATATTTGACCAATTCTAATGTTGTCTCCCCCTTTCTCCCTTTTTAACCTCCCCCCCCCCAATTCTAAACACTCCCTCTCAAGTGTATATTCCTGTGCGGCAGATATGAAGGTGTTATTTGTGGGGAATTATTTTCTGTCTTTATGGTTGATAAACTTTGACCCCACCTATTTCCTCCTTCCCCCCTTTACCCCTGTTTCACCCCCCCCCCCCATTTCCACCGTACCTTACTCGAAGTTGTCTGCTCCCTCCGCAGCAGAAATGAGGATGTTTCCAGCGAAGAATTTTTTACTTTTTTAAACTCAATACAAGGGAGACACCCCCCACCCTTTTTTCTCTTTCCCATCCCCCCTCACTAGTTCATATTTCCTACCTTATTCCCTCTTTCCACTGCCCCCCCCCCTCTTTTCTCTTTTTTACATGCTTGAATACTTTTTTTTGTGAGAGTATAATAGTTATCGGATAGTGTAATAGTTACCGGAAACATCCTCATTTCTGCTGCGGAGGGAGCAGACAACTTCGAGTAAGGTACGGTGGAAATGGGGGGGGGGTGAAACAGGGGTAAAGGGGGGAAGGAGGAAATAGGTGGGGTCAAAGTTTATCAACCATAAAGACAGAAAATAATTCCCCACAAATAACACCTTCATATCTGCCGCACAGGAATATACACTTGAGAGGGAGTGTTTAGAATTGGGGGGGGGGGGGGTTTAAAAAGGGAAAAAGGGGGAGACAACATTAGAATTGGTCAAATATAAAGAAGAAGAAAGATTCCTAACAGAAAATACCATCATGATTACGGCGTGGAGAGGAGTCGAGAACGAAGCAATTAATGCCAGTAAGACGTATACGAACGGTCATGATAATATGAATAAAGCTCCCCCCCCCCCCCCCGAAAAACCATTTGCGGGTTTGTAAAAGATGTGAAAAAATAATCCAGAAATAGCTTGACAAATCACCGCAAACCGCGCTTCAATATCTACATCCGGTACCTTGTAGCAGCCGAAGTTCGACTATAAAATACCTGCAAATATGAGTAAAAATCGGGGACTTTGCCCCCCCATATTTCAAAAACGGTGCGTATACTCAATCTGAAATTTTATTATGTGTAAAGGGTCACCCTATAGATGAAAAAATACCTCACACCGACCCCAATTTCGAGGGCCCGAAAACGGGCGAATTTTAGCCCTTTTTGTGCAAGGCTCTTTCGATTGATAAAGCGGTAGTAGGACATTTCGTCAAGGATGTTTTGTCCGCGCGCCTGTTTATTCCAGTAATTTACGTCCACGCGTTTTTCGGCACGGGAGTTTTGGTCCACGTGCCAGTTGAGACCCAAAGTTAATTGGCCCACATGTAAACACAAACCACCATTGCTCACGACGTTTTTGGATGAAAATGTATAATGTATTGGAAGAATGAGGGTTTGCTCGTTTTTTTGTTTTGTCTGTTTGGTCCAACGGAGAATAATATATAGTTAAGAGTTTTGGTAAAAATAGGGGAGCGTCAATTCCATGAGACAAAATTCACTAAAATTCTCTACACCTCTTTGGTGTAACAGGACTTAGTTATCTTTCAAGACATTCCCACCTTGTTATACCTGAACCGGATGAACCTCTATAATTGCCTCAGCTAAAGGCTCTTAGATTTTTCCTGTGTACGATAAGTACTTATCTTGATTTATTTTGCTAGGAAAGATCTTACTTTTAAAGGATGCCTGTCATTCTTCATACGTTCAATTTCGTATAATACTGTGCAACATCTCTGTTGTGGAATAGTTGCTTCAGGCGCCGCCGCACGGCGCGGCGGGCGGACGGCCAGCGCGAGAGGCTCACTGGCGCCTACAAACCTAAGTGAATACTTCAAGCATTGTGCGATGCGTGAAGTATCCACTTAGGTTTGTAGGCGCCAGTGAGCCTCTCGCGCTGGCAGCACGCCGCTCCGCTCTGTTAGGCTTCAATATTTATACTCGCATAGTCAGCGTTTTTTAACTCATGATTTAAAAATGTTTGCACACTCTGCATTGATTATTCTCATTTAAAATGATGGGGAAAAAATATATATCAATTTATCAAAGGAGAATAATAATACAATGTGTGTTTTTTACATATTGGTGGTTCCGTGACCTCATTGAACCTCTTGAAAACCTTGTTAACATTATTTTTGACACCCTAGAAACCCACGTAATTCAGCAGATAAAACTTAATTAGTGTGGATTGAAATTTAAATATTTTTGTTTCTTTCCCTCTTCAAATCATGACGTTGTCGCACACCGCAAATCAATATAATTGCTAGCGGTTTACGCCAGTAAAATACGATGACATTATTCGTTACATAAAGTTAGGGGAAGTCATCAGGATTTTTATGACGTCAGTTTTGGTTTGATTTCTCGGTTACATTATGAGCACGGCAAGCACTTAAAAAACACTGCTGGTGATTGGCCCGAAAGATTAGAGCGCTGGAAAAGATTACAATGCCTAATTAATCATTTTAAAAACTTTTAACGCTCATCACGCGAACCTATGCATTCATCATCCTTGAACATGTCGCTCTCAGGGTGAGTATGCAGAAATTACGGTCAACAAAATGGGCATTTAAAATTTGACACCTATATTTCGTGCTCTCCAAATATTTGTTTGTGGTGGAAAGAGCACACGCTATGGCAGATATTCCGATCAGTAGATTTTGTGGAAGGACGCGAGAACCTCCAAGGGACGTTGCTGGGTGTAAATTTTTTTAATTTAGCTTCCAGATTTTTAGAATTTTTTCCTGTCTCTTTCAGTTTCATCTCTGTTTTTTTTTAATTTTTTGTTTTTCGTTTTGATTTTCTTGTCAAATTCGTTTTTAAGACTATTTTGCTGGCATAATGTATAGATTTCAGAGGGTTCGCAGTTGTTGAGCGACTAATCAAATTAAGAAGTAAATTCAAGCGCCTGATCATGGTACAATCTTTGTACGATTTTGAAGAATTTCCAATAATGGATTTGTCTGAATGCTGTGCAATTTTATATTTGCTTCTTTTTGTGAATTGAACCAACTACTATTTGAGCTAATCCTGAATCCTCAAAAACTTCACAGGTGTGTGGGCTCTGTACACGCCGTATTTTTAAGGCCCTCTCCAAAATGCTTGTTTTATATATTTTTTATCACAGAACTTTCAACGTTCGTACTATATGCTAACAAATAATTCGTATATTTAAAATCATGATATCGTGCTAAAATACAGGCGATGCGTTAAGTTACCAATTATTTAATTCCCATGTTATAGCATGGTACCGCCACCCCAACCTTGATAATTGCAAATAAGAGAGGGATGGATGGATGTGGTAAACAAGTAAATTAACGAGTTGAACTTTTTACAGCCAGTCATAAAACAGTATTGTGTACTTCTATTGACACACTGTTAACAATTTTGGTGTGAACCTCCGTGCTGGAGTTAATATAGTGCCTTAAAATCCCGGGCTATATGAATGCGGTGCGGAATCTATGCTCATTACGGAGTAACATTACACTCTCACGGAGCAAAATATACTCTTTTCGCGGAGTGTAATACGCTTTTATGGTACTACTTTCACTTTACATTCGTGTCACTGAGGGTTTTTAGGCGCTATTTAGAGCCGGCACCGAATTTCCTTCCTATATTTCTAGCATTGTACTGATTCAATCCATTGTTTTCAGGTTCAGTCTTGATTCAATGGGGATAATCAAATAAACGGTCTCACTTGTTACAAGCGCGTGAAAGTGCAATGCATTTATTCATAACTTCGCTCCCTCCCTTCTCCTCTATCACTATGGTGAGATTTCACTGCTTAGTCAACGACAGGAGTTTTTATTACGCATGAAAGACTCCCTGAAAGCCTTAATGAAAGCAGAGAGTTAAACAACAATCCGAAACTGCGTCTTTTGGGAGCAGCCTAGTCTTATTTTCAAAGGAAATATCTGAGTAATTTGTTTTTCGAAACTTGTGCTTTTCTTGACTCAAAGACGCAGACCGCTAAGGAGAGAGGAAAGACTCGAAAAACTCCGACCAAAGAATGTCGGATAAACTTTTCTGACTGGAGATAAAGTCCCCGGAATTCTGATAATTCACTCAGACGCACACTTTAATCATCCACAAGCCTTGAAATCGAGAGAAGTTAAGAAAGTATTTTCGAGAATCAGCTATCTAGGCAACAGAAGATGATGAACTCCGGGATTTTTCGCTGAGAGCGCATTCAGCCCAAAATCCGGAAAGTTTCTCAGAGAAAAACAAACAAATTGTGCAAAAAATAGGTATGACGCATGTCATTTTGGGTTTGAATATGATTAAATTAATATGATTGGGTTTGACTATTTAATATAAATTAAATAAGAAAATCACAACGCAACATCCAGCATTCCGATTACTCTTGTGGGATCGGAATGATAAACAAAACATAAAAGTTTTTGCCTCACAAGGAAAGCATTTTCTGTGCTATGAGTAGCCATGTGTGGAAAACAGTGCTGCTAAAATTTGCAACATCGCAAAGTGAACTTCATGTTCTCTTTAAAATAAGAACCATCGCATGATACATTATTGTTCAATTTGACATTGAATGATATAACATTCCAATACGAAACAAGATTCAGCCCCCCAATAATTTATTTGCATCCTGTCCCGTCTTGAGTGACACGCACACTTCTGTTTTCCCCTCTTGTCTCGTGCTTTACCACCTTTTGTTCGGGCTCCTTTCTCAGTTGGGTTTTCCAAGAACAGGAAAAAGAGTAGTCACAGCTGAACACTTCACCTCTCTGTTAAGGCATCCGAGCTTAAATTTAATATAGAAACACTTTCATTCCTTCCCGTCGTTATTTTATTTGCATTTTAATGATTTTGTCCCGCGCTCTCTGACATTCGAACGGCATTCGTTTCCCGGGCTTTCGACTTGAAATTGGACTTCCGTGAAATGCGTCACTCCTACAAATGAGCCTCCTTACCTCTCATACCGCATTTGAGGAAGGTGTTCAACCCGCAGTGAAAAGTATAACTTATGTAAATTTAAATGGTCCGTAATAAACTGCATTTTTCGTATTCAAAACATGTTTGGCCGTTCCGAAAAACGAATAACACTTGTGATCCAGCTTTTCGCTTTTTCCTTTTGCTCGCGTCGTTACAACTCTTTTTCAGCAAGATCGGGTCCGAGCAAAACGCAGGGAACAGGAAGGATTCGGAAAAGCTGCTTCCCTCTAAAACATTATTTTTTTAAAATCCAAGAAACGTTTATGCAATATTTCCAGATCTTTAGTAAGTCACTTGCTCGTTTCACATAATTGTGCTCTAGTCGTCGAATTCTCTGAAGCAAACAAGCTGTAAGTGGGAAGACTATTGTGTTGAAGAGTTTAACTTTGATACGTTTTCTACACTCAGTGGCACATTCAAATTTTCGATCAACCGTCTTAATTCTTAAAGAAGACAAAATGTAGTCATCGCCCAGTGCATTGATTGGTAACAATGTCATACGGAGGAGTAACATTTCGACGGTGGAAGTCCACAACTGCGTACCTCGATTTGCGACGTTGCAGACTACCTCTCATTCTTCATTTTTTAAATTTAGAACTATTTGCAATTCTTAAAAATTACCGTAATTTTTCTTCTCGGTGCAATAAGATTATTCGGCAAAATTTTGAGGAATAATGTCAATTCGTTCTCTTTTAAATTATGAAATAGTAACGGACATTTTCGAATGCTGCAAATGAGATGCGTGGTTGCGGAACTACACACCGTCGACTTGGCTCGTTTGGTACACAAAATTTTTGGATCCAAAAAAACTAAACCTTTCAGTCTCAGGAACCGCACTAAGTATTTGAAATCTGCTTAAAATCGCATTTTTCACGGAAATGTTTGATCATTTTGATCAAGGTCCGGTTCTTATGACCGCAAACTTCGATGTTCTCGACTGAAAGCCTTGTTACTCTATGATGTACTCGCCATCAATACAAATTAATGATTTCTTAATCATCATACATTTTACAAGTACGCTACCTCTCGGTTACAGTTCATCGTCTCGCTATTGGATACCATTTCTAAGTTATAGATCATACAATGTTTGTTTCCTCTCCTGTTGAAAAAACATGTATTCCAAAAAATTTGCACTCTTTTTTTGCGCATCCTCTATGAGACCAAGACGAAAAACGCACCGATGCGATGATAATATACATGTACTTCCCTCTTTATTTTTTATATTGCTGTATGTTTCTAAAAAGTTTAGCTCAGAATCTTAACGTTTACTCATAATTGGACTCAGTGAGGTGTACTCATGATTGGACTTCAATTTGCAATTAGGAACTAAAATCTATGGCGCACTTTAGGAACGACATTTGTGCTTTTAGTTTCCTTCTGCAGGTAAGTGATTTTTGTATGAGCCAGAAATTGTAGTTTCTTGTTACAAAGTGTGGTACATTTAATGTGCCGTTGTCTCTAATGCTTGAGTGCCTTGAAATTCCTTTCAATTTTCCCGCGATTAAACAGAAAAAAAACTCACGAAATACGTCAGAATTTCGCTTAGTTTCCGGTTTAAAAAAATGAAATTAGTAAAAAATTAGGCACTGCCTAATTCTGAAGTTGAATTTTCCAAAAATTCTCAACTAACTCTTAAGATACAGCCACTGAGACACGATTCCTCGACAAATGTAACTGAAGCAGTGCCTATTGATCGAAGAAAAATCAATGTATTCTCAACGTGATTCCTTAAAATCATTGAAAAATGGACCACCATCAAAGTTTCACCAAGGAAGGGAGGAAACTCAATCTTCGGATCCCCGTGTCCCTCCTATCATTAGAGACTGAGTATTTACTTTGATCTGTTATCTTGATTCAATCGATTTAACTCAGAGGAGTCGGGTGAACGGTGTGAGGCAGTTAAAAAACTTTTAATTAGATTTTATGCTTGAAGGCTGACGGGATTGCATAAATGAGGAGGTAACTTTATTTTAGTGGCGTGCGTTTCAATATGAAACATTTCTATACACTCGTTTGAGCGTTTTGAAGAAAATTACGAGGAACTTTAATTATTTCAACCGTTATCGAAATTATACCTCTATGCACTTTGCCCCGAGTTTTGGCAAAGCCCACATTCAAAATCTTTATCTCCAACGGAATAAGTATTTATGAGAGGAACGTATACTGGCCGAGAGATAGAGTAGAAAATTTATTTTACTTATGGCACGGAAAAAACGCAGTGTTACGAGAAATTTTTACGGCATGTTTGTTCAAACCACATTAACCGCTTGAACGATAGACATATACTGCCGTGCAACGCAAAAACGCCGTAAACGCCATTTTACATTTTTTGGAAACAATGTATCATAGCAGAAAAACTTGTGTACCTTGGGACAATATTTTTACAGAATTCTCTCGCAAATACCATCAAAAAGTAAACCTGAAAATTTGAGATGCGTGGATAAAACGGTTTATATTTTATAAAGTGTTATGATAAAAAAAGAGGGAAAATCTTGTTGGATTTACGGCGTTCTTGCTTGGCATAGCAGTACATATAGCAAATGGACATTTTACCAATGGATTTGGTAGGTACCAAGTTTCACGAATATGGATCGAATAGGTGTCGCATATACTGCATCAGTAGGCCTCTCCATAGTGGTAAACGACACCATTCCATTCACAAACGTTAGTGCGCCTGCATTTTCGTCTGATACTATGCAATACTCCTGTGGTGGAATAGTTGCTCGGAGTGCCTTTCATATATGTAGCATCCCTTATTCGACTTGATGGCGGAAGATCACGATTGTTGCTGATATTAAACTCCAGCGCATGCGCAGTTACACATGTTCTTATCTCCGACAATGAGGTAAAAAACTGCCATACCCCAATTTGCGACGTTGCAAGTTTATTTCCACTGCCTATTTTCTACGGTAAACGAATGTGAACACCTTAAAACCTGGTGTGATTTTTCCGAGGTATGATGAAAACTATCTTTTTAATGTTTCACTCGAGTCCATTTTGTATGCTTTCCTTAAAAAGTGAAAAAGAAGAATAAGTAGGAACCTCCTAACAGTTCTGACGAACAAAGAACGCAAGAACGGATCCGAATTTTTTTAGAAAGTCTCACAGGAAAAAAAACTATGTGGAAATGTTGCAGTCGCCTCGAAAAAAAAACTTGAATTTTGATGACGTGTTCCTTTGAAAGAGCGGAAAATTGCAGACATTTCTTTCAAAAACACGAGGAGCTTGTTAGGTTTCCTAGCACTGATTTGATTATTACCTTAAAGCACGCATGTATACCTTTGGAATCAATATTAGGAGGAAAAGGTTATAACGGGTGGGACTACATTTTGCAATTGGGAACTACGAATTCTGACTCAGTTAAGAAACAACATATGTGCTGTTAGTTTGTCGATGGAGTTATGAGCTTTTGAGGATGAGCCATGAAGAGTAGTTCCTAATCGCAAAATGTAGTTCAAATAATGTTCGCCAGCCGGCAACACACCGACACGACAATGGGATATCGTTGGATTCCGTCGCCCCTCTAAGGTAAAGGCGTATCTCATTCTCCACTTGAACTCTGTTTTACATGTAAAGCCATGCTTTCTGGGGCTCATGAGGAAATCAAAATACGCCCTTGCGCTGGAGAAGCGACGAATTATGCAGCGCGGAGTGGTGGCAGCGCCGCGCCGCGACGGCATTTGAGTGGCAGCTCAGAGGCTTTGGAGCGCCCGCCCCCCTCACCCTGTCGCCCCCCGCCCCCCGCCCCCGCCACCAAAACTATGATAATTATTCCGGGGACGAAAACCTCTTTTGTCCGATTACTGCTTGGCTTGTCATGTTAACCACCCTCCCGAAGAGATCAAGCGGCCAGCGGCAGAAAAACCCCACTCTAAAACAATTGATTGATAACCTTCAAAACCTTGAATCAATTTCCACGTCATCCCGGAACGTCATCGACGTCACCGTCAGCACGCCGCACGGTGGACCGAGTCAATAGGAGAGATCGGACAAAATTCGGAAACTTTAACCGCTTATAACTCCGTTTCTACAAAACTTTGAGGTTCTAAAAGTGGGTCTATTGGGTTTTGCGTGTAATTTTCTTCCAAAAAAACCCCTTGAAATTGAAAATGTGACGAAATAAACATCAAAATTTGCAGTTTTAGTAAAAAATTTCATGTCTGACCTCTCTAATTGACTCGATCCACTGTGCGCCGCGTCAGCGTCCCCTCCTCGTGCATCGCGCGTCTGTCTTTGAAGAGCCACCGAAATATACGACCTAAAGAACGCCGTATGAGCCTTCGGACGTTGCCAAATTTCATTCGATTAAGTACAAATCCGCAGGTTTCCCTGCCGATCGTATCCTTCAAATTTTCCAGAGAATTTTATTAGCAATTCGATCTAATGTACATGAAAAATATCCCGGAAAAATATTCATAACTCTCCTGTGAAATAAATCTTTTATCGGGAGACGTTTAGCAACTTCCGATCGTTCGTACGGCGTTTTTCCTTAGCATGGCAGTGTAATTAATCGATGTGCGAGTATCCAATTTTTCCGGGAGAATTTTAATTTCCCCCGTGACAAAGGACGGATCAAGCCGCTGAAAAGCGCGAGTTTAAGCCGCTCCCGTGGGGAGTATGGACGGATGCCGCAAAAGGATAGAAACCCGTGTAACCTTTGAAGCTCGTCGGTTAGACCTGCATTTTATGCATTTTTGCGAAATTGGCACGCGCTTTAGTTTCGTGGATCCGATCACGCGACATTGCCAAATCTCAAAAATGGATGTATTTATGCCAAAAGGAGCTACGTGCATATGAATAAATTAAGAGAGACTATGGAGCACGGAGATTCTTCGGACTAGGTTTCGTTTGATTTGGACTGCATTTTGGAACTATAAATTCTGGCCCGGTTTAAAAAGAACGTATGTGCCAATAGTTTCCCTACGCACGTAAGTGTTTTTTTCAGATGAGCCAGAAATTATAGTTCCAAACTGAAAAATGCAGTCCATTTAATCCATTGGCACTTAGCTCTTTTCACCATTAATACCTGCACTGCCGAGCTAAGGAGGAACTTCGTATGGACATTCGGAAAATACCAAATTTCCATGGATAAAACATGTACTTTCGCAGGAAGGTATATTTTTTAGATTCAATGGGCTTGTTGCAAACTTCAGCTAAGAGCAAAAAGAAGAGTTATTTCATGTAGAAAACGGCTGAAAAATCACGATGAGTGCATCAGGAAATATGGACCTGCACGGCGGACAAGGCTCACGTGGAAATTGAGATACACCATTACGTCAGAGGAGGGACGAATTAGACGCTAAAAGGAACTATGTTACATGCAATCCCTGCGCACATAGTTCCTTTTAGCTGAAATATGTTCAATTATCGGTGTAGAGAAGCACCCAAAAATTAAAAGGCTGGAATTTGAAAGAATTGCTGCCGACTTGGTTGCCGGTCTTGGTAAACAGCGGACCCGGGAGGTTTTAGAGGCAACAGAGATGGACTTCTGGCGTAGATCCACTGGTATTTTCAGAAAGGATCGCGTCAGGAATGAGACGGTACGGGAGATCATGGATGCCAAGCAGACCATCGTGCATGATATTATGACAAAACAACTCATTTGGTATGGTCATGTCCAGAGAATGGCAGGAGACAGGTTGCCGAAGAAGGTCCTTGATTGGGTTCCTCCTAGGAGAAGACGCAGAGGGCGCCCAATGAAAGGTTGGAGGGAAGGGATTGAAGCGGAAATGTTAAGGTGCTCAATCCCCCAAGATTTGTGGTTTGAAAGAGAGCAGTGGAGGTTAGGAGTCGTAGAGCGCGAGGGAGTGCTGTAAAGCGACTTATATGTATGTGCGTATGGTTGCAGGTTAAGAACAATCACTTCAGCCGCTTATAAAATCATTAGTAATTCAAATTATAACTTGAAACTCTGACTCAATATTTTTGGCAGTATCAGAAAGTGGTCGGCATTGAAAACCGAAAGTCAGTATCTTCCAGATCCTGAACCAGCTTTTCCGTAGTACTGAACTATTTGAATATCCACTTTCAGGCACACTAAATCGGGCTCCGTCAATAATATTACTTTTTCTATCAATTTATGGTGTCTTGACAAAATGGGTCAACCATTATTTATTCGATCGCAAGAATGTCCTTAGGATCACGAAAAAAAGAGGTAGGAGTTGCCGATGATATAGACATTCCGAATAAATTTTGGTTAATTTACGTAAACGTAAATGCTGCGGTACTACCACAATTAATCGGAAATCTAGTTCCACAATTTCAGGGGATTCCCCTTATCACTTTTTTCCGTGATATTTCGTATACGGCTGCGAAACAAATTGGTAACAACGAAGAAAATTGTATTCTTTCACCTGTGAAAATCGTCAATTACGAAATTAGTTTCATACTAGCTGCTTACGTACTTTGTCTCTAGGAAAAGACACAAAATCCAATACTTTTAAACATACCACATCCTATCATTGTACACTCCCCGACTTAATTATACAGCTGAATATACTTCATTGAGCAAATGGTCACAAGCACCACAACAACTCGTGAAAAGTGTGAGGAGTTGACATTAATGCACTTAAAATCCCTCATGAATAATGAAAACGAGGGAGAGAAGTGAAAGGAAATTGGAAATTATTTTTCCTGCTGAACGTCCCGTCAAGCGAGAGTTAACCGGGCGTAATACTATTAAATTCTCTTTCCTTCATGAAACGAGTAATTATGAAAATACGATCTTTCCAGCTTTACTTTTTCTTTATTCCATAAATCCTCCCCTAAACTTTATTCGAGGAAAATGAGAGAGCTGCTTGGAACCTTAGATACATATGTTAGATAATTATACTCACTGTCAACGCGAATGAAATGAAATGATATGTTATGTGGTACGCATTACTTATTTGCTGCCTGACCTGTGGACGGTTTTGCTTACTCCAAAAATTGGAGACAAAACTTTTGGTAATCATTATGTACGAAATTCAGAGTGACATCAAATATTGACACATCCAATCCAGCCATTACCCAAAAACACCGAAGGTATCATATAAATGGCTCAATGAAAAATAAATGATCCTGTTTCTTCACAATAGAAAAAATACTATAGCTTATCTGCTATAAAGCATGGGGCACTAAATAGCATTTTATTGATATCCTGATGGTAAAACAATTGAAATTTTGGATAGAGCAGCAATGGAGAGGTATACTGCTGTGCTAAGGAATACCGCTGTCTGAATCTTCAGGCACTATCAAAGAGCCTCCCAAAATTTCGCCCCTTTTTCGGTAATCGATTCAACCATCGAACCAAGGTTTAAGTGGAAGCTAATAATAACAGAAAACTCAGGAAATAATTTCAAGATGAGTATAGGAACCGTTTTCGAGCTACGGGGGAAGGGGCAAAGGGGTCAAACTCCGGCCTTATTTATCGCTATTTTCTTGTTGAATTGATGTGTCTACGGGGTTCTTATCGTTGTTTACACATGTTATACACGGAGTGCCAACTTTTGAAAAGCATAGCAAGGGCATTGAGATCTGTCAAAGCAACGTTTTGAACAAAACGGAGTGAGTGAAATTCTCATTCAAGGAGTGCCGAACTGGTCAGCCATCCTCGAATCAGTTCGCTCGCTTCCGCTTATATATGCATATTTTAAATCAGCGCGTCGCAATCTTAGGCTTTTTTTCAAAAAACCAAGTAACGTAGACTCTTGGTATTCACTGCACATAAACTAGAGGGCCCCCGAATGAGAAACAACTTTAAATCATAATTATTGACGGATAAATAAACTTTTTACACGCTTCGGAAAATCTCAGAAGTTCGCGGTAGTCACTTTTCGGTAAGGAACTAAGGGACTCTGTTATTGTATCGAGCAGGGTTCGAAACGATCGCAAAGGCGGTATACTACGTATACGCGCCAAAATACGTAGGTGGCGTAGTACTGCAGTCATACAGGGTGATCCAAAAGTCCCTTCCACCCCCTCTAACTTTTTACCTAATTGAGGTAAAGATTTGAAACTTGGGGGATAATCCTAGGTCAAAGAGAGCTACTTTTTAGCCCCCCTAAAATTTTCAGGGGGGCCTCCCTTGGGGACCACGGTCCCCAACTTTTAATTTTCAAATGGGAAGACCCTCTTTGTGAAAGCTCGTTCAAAAGAGCATAAAAAAAGAAAACTTTTCGCGCAAACCCGAAGTCAATATCTCAAACCGTTTCAAAATGGCGACCGGTTAAATTTCAAAATGGCCGAAAATTCACACCAGTTATTTGTCGATGGATTTGCGCGGAAATCGGTATGTTGGGGTATTTTGACACGAAAAAAAGGAATTTGACATTAGATTTTCAAAAAAACCCAAATTTCTATAATGGCCGCCGGTTAAAGTTCAAAATGACCAAAAATTGATTTTTTTAGAAATCTAAGTTCAAAGTTTATCTTATGCCAAAATACTCTCAAATTCCAAGTTATATGCAAATCCATCAGGAAAAAACCGAGGTGACAATTTTCGGCCATTTAAAACTTTAACCGGCGGCCATTTTGGAAATTTTGGTTTTTTTGAAAATCTAACGTCAAATTCGTTTTTCTCGTGTCAAAATACCCCATCACACCGATTGTCGCGCAAATCCATCGACAAATAACCGGTGTGAATTTTCGGTCATTTTGAACTTTAACCGGCCGAACTTGGGGGCCGTTGCCCCCCAAAGGGGGGCCCCCTGAAAATTTTAGGGGGGTCAAAAAGTAGCTCCCTTTGACCTAGGCTTATCCCCCAAGTTTCAAATCTTTACCTCAATTAGGTAAAAAGTTAGAGGGGGTGGAAGGGACTTTTGGATCACCCTGTATTAGGTGTAGTTAGTCATCCATATATGATTATATGATTAATTTCAATCGCAAAAAATCGTTGATTTTCCGTAAAAAATCTTAAAGAATCTTTATAATCGGTCGATATATCGACTCGTCAACAATAAAAGTCTATTTTGCGTGTAAAAATACGTAGGAACCGGTGTTTATAACATGTGTAAACAACGATAACAACCCCCTAGACACATCAATTCAACAAGAAAATAGCGAAAAACAAGGCCGGAGTTTGACCCCCCCCCCCCCCCCCCCCCGATTGGTCGGTGGAGTTTTCTGTTATTATGAGCTTCTGCACTTAAACCTTGGTTCGATGGTAGAATCGAATACTGAAAAAGGGGTGAAAGTCAGCCCTTATTTTGGGAGGCTCTTTTCTTTTATACCTAGAATGCTAATTTCTGGGGTAAGTTGTAGACATTCTTCTACAAATTTTTTTGACGATTATTTCCGCAATTTAATATAAAATAACCGAACACTTCATGGAAAAATATGCATATCCGTAACTCTAAATAATCCTTTCATCAGGGTAAATTCAGCAACATTCGAATGTATATACGACGTTTATTCTCATAGGACGGAAGTATAGCAGTATCTTTGGTATATTGATAGTTGTTTAATTTCTATATCGACGGTGTAAGTCGGCAATCACATAACTCGTTTGCGGTGTCTGAAAATCTCCGCCCCTACTTCATTTTTTTAAAGGGGAACAAATTGACTTCATTCCTTGAAGTTTTTGCAGAATTTTTTCCGCGCGCAGAAGAATAATCACGGTAGTTGTAAAGGATTGCCGTTGAGTAGTTTTCCTTTTAAAAAATAAAGTATGACAGGAAGTCTGCGACGACGTCGCAAACCGAGTTATGTGATTGCCAACTTACACCGTCGATGTATTATAAAAATATTAACATGCGAAATTGAAGATCACTTGATTAAGTTTTATTTCATACTAATTTTGATTAAACTTGCACATTTTTTTTTATCCAAAATACAATTTCATGCAAAATACTATGTCGTTCGTGGAATGGAAGAATTGTCATGGTTTAATTTTTTTGAGGGGGAAGGGGGGAGGATTTTGTTCTAAATAGAAAATAATCCGATGGCCTTTTGATTGACCACGTGATACGTGTCCTTCATTCACGCCTCATTCAGCTTTAGAGCTCACCGCAGTAGAGGATTAACGGGGCATTCTAACTAATTGAAGCTGCCCGCTGGAGCGGTAAATGCTCGTATACATGAATTTTTTCCCCTCAATATCGCTGCCAATCACCCTTTGGCACCCTTTCTGGAACACTGCAGATGGGGTGATTCTCTGACATCTGTGTCTCTAAAACAGACTCCTGAATGAAAATTTCCCACAAAAACATCAGGCTCAAAATTTCTCTTACGTTGTGCCTCGAAACCACAGAATGGAGAATTTGCAGGTGTCTGAAATTTGATGAATTATACTGATAATCCTGAACGTGAGTTAGTCACTTGAATCCCACTTCAGTTTGAACAATCATACTTTTTTTAAGAGCCAGCGCATGATGAAATGTGAAATGGTGAAAAATCCTCCTCAAATTATTGCAATGAGAATGGAAAATTTGCAGGGGTCTGAAATTGTGTGATTTTCATGTTTAAGAAAAAACTACTGAGTCAGCTAAGCATGAGAATATCCTTGGTTTCTGGAAAGAATAATAATTATAGAGGAGATGCGACCAAATTACCTAATCTGCAAAAACAGCATGAGTTTAAATGGGCGATGCCCCCTGATGACGTCACAAGGTGGAATATTTTCTTACTTTTCAATGTATTTTTTTACAATTTCCCATATCAGAAGAAATTTTATGAAAAAGACGGCGAACGCAGATCATTAAGCACTCTCCAATGCAGCAATAAACATTTTTGTGCAAATTCTCCATTTAAGCCGATCCTACTGAAACAAGTGTTTCAACCACACGCTTCAAAATGCCTACATGAAAGCACGCCTCTAAAGGCCTAGGAGCAAATATGTGAGTTGCATATGACTGAAACAAAAAAGTGTATAGAGGCGGCTACTTTCATAGCAGCGCTCCGATACAGAGTTGCTTTGTTCCGGGAGAGAATCATTTCACCACCGGAGCTCAGTTTCAACTCAACTTCCTCCCCTCCACCCTTTCCACATCTTGTACTTCGGAAGTAACTTTCTGTGAACTTTGAAGTACTTAATCGGTACATCATTTCCTCCCGACGTGCTTTTATAGAGGCCGATGAATTGAAACTCTAGATGCCTTTGTTAAGGGAGTGTAATGCCTGCGGGCTGATTGTTGAAATTGATAGACAAAGCGATAGACACTGAAGAAATGAGGAATATGGAGCGATCCTATTGGTTGAAATGAGTGGTTCTTATAGACTAAGGAAGAAAATGATGGACTAACTTTAAACGCTATTAGTGCCGCGTCACAGTCGGTATCGATTGTATCGAGTTGGATCCAAACAATGAAATATAACCTTACATTGACCACCCCCGCCCTCCTATTAATCATCCGAATTTCACTATGCACTGTCATAAGGTGAGCATGGTGGCTTACATTTCCCACCTCTTTTTAAAACTGCAATAACCTCGTTAACTAATCAACTGACTGAAAAAACTAATGGATATAATGGAGACTAACTATACAGAGACGTTCCATGTTTAAATAGTGCACTTTCTCTAACATCAATTCTTATTTCAAACTGCGCAAAATATCTTTGGAATTATCTAGATTGATGTCTGAATAGTAAGGTTATGTTTCATTGTTTGGATCCAATTCAATACGATCGATACCGGTTGTGACGTTGCACAAATAGCGTCCATAGGGTCTCTCATGGGTGCAGTTAGTTAGTCTATTACCTATCTTTTTTGTCCATTGAAACCACGGTACACGGACTTTATGTCCACTTTTTTTACGTCCATAGACTTTTCGTCCACAATTTTTACGTCCACCGTTCTGAAGCCCACACTATTGTTAAGTCCAATACTTAAACGTCCACTAACTTAAGTCCACAAATGTAAAGTCCACTAAAATCAAATTCAAGCGTCATATTTTAGTCCGTGTGTAAAATTATATTGACAATATCGAAATGAGAAAATTAAGAGAGAATGAGGTGTTGTTATCGTAACTCATATTTTAAATGAAACGTTAATTTCTTCTTTTGATTCATCTTTTCAAATTGTCTTTGGTGAATACTTGGTTTCATTTCTGTCCTTGAAATTTCCGATATAAAATATGCCTTAAATGTACATCCTTTTTTTTAATGAAATTGATTACTTCATTTTAAAAACATTTACATTTTTAAAACGTGGTGAATATTTGTAAAACCTTTTCCAAGCAATGGCATCGATATGAATCTCAATGAGCCGTAGTTGTGATGGAAGAAACTATACAAAAATTAATAAAAGAGGAAAAAAACTAAGAAGCACGCAATTTTTTGTTTTTAACTTATCTGTACATCGACCTCCTTTAGTCAAATACGTCCAATTTTGAGCGTTTGGTTGCGCTTACACCACGCTGCAGCACAGTAAAAGCCCAAAACATAAAAGAATAAATTTGAATGCTTTGGAAATCATTACATTTGATACGGAACCACTATTATATTTACAAAAAACACATTATATTTTCCAGTAGTACATATTTCTTTTTCATCAATTTAAATAAGAATAATTCATGCAGAGTTTTCAAACATTTCAAAATTATGATCTGAAAAACGCTGACTCCGCGAGTTTAAATGAGCGGAGCGGCGTGTTAGCAGCGCAGAACGCGCACTGGCGCCTACAAACCTAACGGGATACTTCACGCATTGCGCAACGCGTGAAGTATCCTGTTAGGTTTGTAGGCGCCTATGCGCGTGTCACGCTGGTTGGCTGCCGCGCCGCAACGCTTTAAGCAACTATTTCGCTTCAGAAGCGTTGCACAATATCCTACAAGATTAAAGGCGCACGAAATAACTAGTAATAGAGGACTTTCAATTTTGACTTCATCTGTTACTGAGAAATGTTTAAGTTGGCATTGGAGCGTTTCCTAGGCTCCCGCTTTGGTTTTCATCTTATCATATCAGTACAGTGTACACATGAATATATGTTTTTATCTGCTCTTAGAGTCTGTTATTTTTCATGACTTGATTCATGAATGGAATGTTTTTCAGAATGAAGGTAGTAGTAGTATGCATTTATTTTTGAGGTGGTTCCTGTCATTTAAATGTGAAGAAAAAAATGTGGACATAACATGTCCACAATTTGGACAGTTTTGGAAATATTCATGGTTGGACATTAAATCATGTGGACTTAATAAAGACTGGACTTAACGTTTAGTGGACATAAATAGCGGTGAACATTTATTTAATGGACGAAAAGTAGGTGGACATAAAATCCTGGAAGCGCAACGACCCGCCTACGCTAATAGGATCCCTCCATATCCTTCGTGTCTTAATTCTTTGTCCACCAATTTCAACAATCAGTCCGCTGTTTGGGGGGCGATCGGAGGAGAAAACTAAGGTCTCCGTAATGGCCTTCAATTAAAAGCTCCACTGTAGCTAATTTTAAAGAGTTTCCTTGAAACAAAGAAGTTAAAAAAAATACACGGTTTTATGTGTATTCGAATTCTGAAAAGTCAATTTAAAGGCACGCGCTTGTTGGCCAGACTCAATGAAAGGATAATCCAACACGGAAGAAAGAGGTATAGGGGTTAATAAGTCCTAACCTGGACATTTCCGATGAATTGTGGCAGTACCCCAACACTTGCGGTAGTGCCCCAATAAATTAGGTTACTAATCCATATGTTGCTGTACTAATCCAACTAGGGTCGCGATACTACCAAAATTAATCGGAGATGTCCATATCATCCAACAAATTGAGGTAGGACCACAATTTTAGGGGATAACCTCCAACAATTTTTTTTTACGTGACCTCAAGACCTTATGCCTTAAAATCATGCATTTGTTATCACGAATGGGAGTCTGAGGAGTTTTTTGATTTTTATATTTTTATAGGTTTTGCTCCCTGGTCGAGGAGGGGGTTTCAAACCACTTCGAAACGTCCCAGGCATTCTGTTTGTTTTTGGTCACGTTTTCCCACATTCTTGTGTTTTGTTTCGTTACGCCTTGAATAATATAGTCCTCTTTGTATTTTTTCTATCGATTCATCAAACTTCATACATGCAGACTATCTATACAGTATACATTTGCGTTATTTATTGAATAATGGAGGGAAATAAACCACACATTTTTACTTGCTTCAATTTGATTTGACACATCATGAACGATTTCAGGCATTTGATCTTAATTTTTTGTAAAGACAACAATAATGGCGCGTAGATCATGAATGTGATCATGATTGCGCATAGTATGAATGGAAAGGTTGACACGTGAATGTAGCTCGTATTTTGGCGACTTCCATGCATAACTTTGAGTAAAATAAATAAAAGAAATGACATTTTTGCATCAGGAACATGTTGAGTTTATACCTCGGGTGGGCTCCAAAAACCACCTTGCAACGGGTCCAACTCACACCATAGCAGCCCTATGCAGTTTGACCTCGTTGAAAAGTTTCAACAAGTTCTGAAGTTTTAATCAGCTTGTTTCCAAAAGCAACTCGGGCAACTTCAGTAACTTGTGTACATACTCACGACGCGTGCAATAAAAACGAATCTCCGTCGGCTATTAAAACGGCAATTGACGCGCAATTCTTTTTTCCTATGTTAGCATATAAATTGTCTATAGTGTGCTGCTCTAAAAATATTGCCAACTGAAAGAACCTAAATAAAATCACACTAAAATCCAGACGGGAAAATCAGGAATGTCGAAAATATGACGCATTTTGAAATTTACCGAGTCCATGGGCACTTTTTTCTTGGCCGTTAGATGCCCAAGACTTTCTTATACACTAAGCCTATGTCGGGTAAAATCGACCCGTATTTAAATACATTAATCTTGATTGTTTTTGAAATGTTAACTCTGTTTTGCAGGATGGTAATGATTTTTTTAAATTCTCACCTTTTTAGTGACATACTGGCGCTTTCCTCACCCTCGTCCACCATATGAAACTCCCTTCAGAAATGAAATTCGGATTAATTTCACCCAATTCAACGAATTTCTAGGAGTAGTCGTCAAAAAACATCCCTGACTCAGCACAACTCTCGCCAAAATGCCAATTATTAGACTTGCGCCCCTTGAATGCTTCATAGACCTGTAAGGATTTTCGGCCCATGATGATTATTGATTTGGATTATTGGATTTTATTGATTTATTTGTTTTGAAACACCAGAGCATATATTGAGCAAGATCATTCTTAACTTTTCTCAAATTCCAAGAATAAGATTGGCAGCATAGAGCGGAGCATTGCGAGTTCACGTTTCGTGCCATCGCTCCTTCAATTTTCCAGATGCAACACGGACATCCGTCGAGCGCGAATAGTTGTATCTCTGCGCCGTCATCAACGCACGTTGAGGTCTGGCGTCTCAGTCAAAAATCAAGGAAAATCGACACGCGTTACATGGACTAAATTTTTAGCGTCAAAATCGAAAGTTCACCGATCGAGCCGAAAGCAAGTTAGGCCGTTTGAAATGACCCGCTGAGTGCGATTTTCCAGTCGGAAAAGCTCCTCGAGTCCCTCGCTTCGAGCTATCCGCTGAACACGCTCCAGAGAAAGAGTAAAAAATTGGTCTGAAAAGCTCGTGTTTGACCAGTTTTTGACTGTTTACTCGGCCCAGGAAGTCTCGCCGAGAGTCGGGACCGTGCGGAATCAATTCTACGCCTCCAAATACGTAAGATGCGACTGAAATCTCGAATTGTTTTTCTCACTCCAAAATCAAGGAAAATCGACAGGCGTTACATGGACTAAAATTTTAGCGTCAAAATCGAAAGTTCGCCGATCGAGCCGAAAGCAACTTAGGCCGCTTGGAAATGACCCGCTGAGTGCGATTTTCCAGTCGGAAAAGCTCCGCGAGTCCCTCGCTTTGAGCTATCCGCTGAAACGCTCCAGAGAAAGAGTCAAAAATTGGGCTGAAAAACTCGTTTTTGACCAGTTTATGACCTTTTCCCGGCTCAGGAAGTCTCGCCAAGAGTCGGGACCGTGCGGAATCGATTCTACGCCTCCAAATACGAAGGATGCGACTGAAATCCCGAAATTTTTTTCTCAGTCCAAAAAAGAGAAAAATCGACATATGGATTACATCGACTAAATTTTTCGGGTCAAAGGCGAATGTTCGCGGATCGGGCCGAAACCAGGGAAGCTCGCTTGGAATTGACCCGCTCAGTGCGATTTTCCAGTCGGAAAAGCTCCACGAGTACCTCGCTTAGAGCTATCCGCTTAAAACGCTCTAGAGAACGAGTCAAAAAGTGGTCAGAAAAGCTCGTTTTTGACCAGATTTTGACTGTTTCTCGGCTTCGGAAGTCTCGCCGAGAATCGGAACTGTGCGTTTGCGGTATTCAAAAATCTCCGCTCCCATTTTACTTTTTGGCGGAGAGCGAAGCAATTTCATTCCTTGGATTTTCCACACAGTTTTCTTCACGCAGACAAAAAATCCCGGGGTTTTAAAAAATTGACGTTGAATGGTTTTCATGATAAAATAATGTATGACAGGAAGTCTGCAACGTTACAAACTGAGATACGTGGCCTCGTAGTTTCACCGTCTATTTGGGTTCATTACTACGCAGATCGATGTTAATGTCAACCTGCGATAACTATGAGAGATGAACAAATTTTCACTTCGTGTGCGTCGTTTTTCCATCTTTTTAATCCATGATATCGTAAAAAAAAAAAAAAAAGAAACATTTACCATCCAATTTTTGTTGTTACAGAGAGGTTACTTGTTGGCAGCCCATGTTTTGCCGTTACGCATAAAATCAACCACGTTTAATAGAGATACATCTAGTCGCTTTCAGTTTGAACCAGGTTTCAGGTTTGAAGTTTCATTTATTCATAAAACTTAGGTAATGTTAAATGTGAAGTTTAACGTGCTTTCAGGCTTAAAAATGTTTTCTCGACTTTGAATTTTAGCCAGGACACGATGTAAGACTATTTGTATTAAACTACTTCAAACTCTTCTCTTTTCAAAATGCGGCATAGTAACTGGTAAGTTCCTGCTGAACTTGGTCCAATTCGTTGCTCCTATGGCGTAAGGGTGTATCTCAAATTCCGCATGAGTATAGTGGTTTTGAAGCAAAAAAAAAAAAAAAAAAAAAGCGACAAAAATGTACCCAAAAATGGTTTGCTCGGGGTGAGTCCATGGTACGTGCACACTTAAAATCGCGAAAAAATCAAAATCTTGGCTAGTCCTATTTTCGAAATACGCGCTTGAAATTTTCATAGTAAATGCAACTTTTCTACTGATCTTGATCCACTTTTTGTTTATTTGTACATTGAATCGGTGTTGATCGGTTCACGTTTTTATTTTTTGTTCGAATCAAGTCGATCGAATACATGCCCTCTCTTTACACGCACACTTCCTTTCATACTCTTTTTTTTAACCGAAAAATTCGCCTTCTGCTGCGTCTGCGGCAATTGTTGTTACGAGTATGCAGTGCGTGCTGGTTTCAGGTAGTTACATACTCGACTCTTTGAAGGCGTTTTGTGTGCGACAGCAATTCGCCAATTCTCCAACAGGGTACGCTACTTGCGCACATAAAACGCCTTCAGAGAGTCGAGTATGTAATGACCTGAAACCAGCACGCACAACATATTCGTAACAACAATTGCTGCAGACGCAGCTGAAGGCGAATTGCTCTCGCACATGAAACGCCTTCAGAGATTCGTGTAAGTAATGACCTGAAACCAGCACGCACAACATATTCGTAACAACAATTGCCGCAGACGCAGCTGAAGACGAAATTTTCAGTTAAAAAAAAAGGGTATGAAAGGAAGTGTGCGTGTAACGAGAGGGTCTGTACGAGCGACATGAATCGAACGAAAAATGAAAACGTTAACCGATCAACACCGATTCAGTGTACAAATAAATAAAAAATCGGATCAAAATCAGTGAAAAATTTGCATTTACTATGGAAATCTCAAATCGCGTATTTCGAAAAAAGGATCAGTCAAGATTTTGATTTTTAGCAATTTTACGTGTACACGTACCATAGACTGGCCCCCTGCAAACCATTTTTGGATACAATTTTGTCGCCTTTTTTTTTATCTTTTAGATAAAAAATCTCGGCAGATTTTCAATTTTCAGCAAAAGAAGGACGATAGCCCCTGCGCATGAGTCTAAAGGATCATTCTAAACCCAAAAATCGGCAAAATTAAGAGAAATGAAAGCAGAATAGTGTTTGGAAAAAAACCTCACATTCGATACAGAAATCGGTCAAGGGTCGATTCCAAGCGAGCTTACTTGGTTCCGACCCTATCGGCGAAATTTCCATTTTGACCCGAAAAATTTAGTCCATGATACCCGTGTCGATTTTTCTCCATTTGGGACGGAGAAAAATATTCGAGATTTCAGTCGCATCATACGTTGCTGGAAGCGTAGAATCGATTAAGCACGGTCCCGACTCTCGGCGAGGCTTCCTGAACCGAGAAACAGTAAAAAACTGGTCAAAAACGAGCTTTTCTGACCACTTTTTGACTCTTTCTCTGGAGCGTCGTCAGCGGCTAGCTCGAAGCAAGGGACTATTGTTGCATCTGCAAAATTGAAGGCGCGATAGCGCGAGGCGTAAACTCGCAATGCTCCGCTCTATGCTGCCAATCAGGTGTCGCTCGGATTGGGGAGGAAAGTTAATGACCAAGTCCGAACACGACGAGTTTGTGTAATTACCGTCAATCAGGTTTTGTAACTAATTCTGCTTTAATTGGTATTACCAAAACAACCTTTCATAACTTAAAGTGAAGTCAAATTATTCTATTTAGTTTATTAAAAATCTTAATTTCCACAATTAAAATACAGGATGTATTATCTGACACGCAGTTTGGTCTTACCACTGAGGTTTTTCTTGGCACAAAGCCTTGCAGTTTCTTTAACAGCTCATTTTGAATATTGCGAGTTATAGCTTTGTTTTACTCTCGGGCAAAAATGAATCAGTTGTGTCAAAAGGGAACAACTGCATTTTTGCATGAGCCTTGGCTTGCATAAAAAGACATGCTAGCCAAGGCTCATCGAGGAGTGGACCTGCTCCCTTTTGAAAACAACTGATTCATATTTCTTCGTTCTCACAAATGTTTCTTGCCACCCCAGTATCATGTAACTTGTAATATGATGAAAGGCACAGATTTGATGCATGGCTTGCTCGTATAAATTTAGCGTGCTCACACTGTGCAGGGGAAACTGTTCATAACGGTTTGTTTTCATGATTTATTTGCTACCTATTTTTGGCACCTACGACCATTTATTTTAAGGCGTTTCTCACGTTGTTTGGGGTAAACCTCTGATGTCTCTGTGCGAAAGAAATATAAACTGGGGATGGATGTCGATGTTGTATCTCGGATTAAATGTCTGTAGGTGTTTCCTCTCTTTCCTCATCTTTCGTATGATCAATGCAAATTTTCTCGTCGTAAACTGAAATTTTGTGGACCAATACGTGAAGTATCCGTGAAGGAATGCAGAATATGTGTCGGCTAAAGGTGACATTTTTAAAAAAAATGACAAAAATTTAAAAGAAAATAAAAAATAATCCAGTGAAATTTTAGGAAACGTTAAAGGAGTGTTAATGTTACAAATGCATAAACTAATCAATGATTTCCTTTGTAAAGGTGTAAATACTTGTGATTCTCACACTTCTTAGGCTTAATAATTTATGCAAAGGTAAAGAACGCTCAATAAAAATAGATTCAGCAGAATAATTCAGAATAATGTTGCAGGTTCAGCAGAGAGTCCGCAATCTCGCGGGACTCGTCAAATTATTGAAAAAAACCTCTTAAAAAATGTTAAGAACGATCATATACGTGGCGATTATTGATAATCAATAAGCGGTGTTAATCGCCGCGAACATGATCGTTTATAACATTTTTCAAGAGGGGTTTTTTATAGTTTGACGAGTTTTGCGAGATCGGGAACATACAAGAAATTATACCACTGAGGATGAGGTCCTAAACCTCGAAATGCATTTGGGATAACAAAAAAATTGTTATTTGGGAAAACAAACAAATTGGTAAGCATTCCAGGCACAAATTTGTAATCCTAATTAATAACATAGAGTGCAAAATGCAAATCAAAAAATTACTCAACCAGCCAACGGTGCATCTTTTAGTGTGACAAGATCTTGGACTTCGGAGTAAGTAGCACAGGTCAAAATAGGAGAATATAATGGAGTCAAAGGTGTTCTCACTCTGTCCCTTCCCATATCCCTATCTCTCCTCATCCTCTTCCACGTTATTTTTTATTTTTGAGTTCATTTTGTCAGTTTTTCCTCTTTGTCCTTCTCTTTCTTTCTTTGCCCTGTGTTGATTTCAGGCCCGTTTTACTTCCAAAAAAGATAGCCTTAACGATCAAAAATAGTCTATTGAACGCAGGGCTCTCGACTATGAAGCTTTCACGGGTTTCTCACGATATTTATCGATTCAGAGAGGAATGAAATGATTAATGTATCACTTTTTTCTTTACCGTTCGGTGCTTACGATTTACGAAAAGTAGAGATTCCATAAACCACTGAGAAATGCTCAGACACGTGTTGCGTTCACATAAACTGAGCCAGAGCTCACATTTTTCAGATCCGACACGAGGCCTTAAAAAATCCTCCGAATTCCCGTGCCGGTCTCGAATTCTTCGCTTCGTAAAACTGCATTGTTGGCGATTCGCAAATATTCCGAAAATTTCCTCGTATAAACCAGACAACGCGGTCGAAATTCCTCGAAAGTCTTCAACAGCGCAACGCACGCGACTTGCGAGGGTTTCGGTGCATGCATGGCGTATCGATTTGGGAGTGAAATAAAAGAAAACTCATTTTTAAAAGCGCACCTTCGGAAAAATGAGAGAAGTTAAAATATTACTAGTGGCGCGGCGATGCGGGGGTGAAAATGAGGGTTGGGGCGTGCTCTTTTTGCCCTCGTGAATTTATACCTTTGGCCTTACGTGATCTGTTTCAACTAGCTTGGGCCTGATGCGAAGGTCTGCATTTCATTCAGAAGATCCCGCCAGAATAAAAAGTGTAATGCGGTTTTACGCTGAGAACGTCGCAGTTTAGGCCTTTCGAATGAAGCGTCATCGATGCAAATCCTGTCAAGTTTCACGCATTGGCAGTTTTACATTAATCACTCCTCGTAAGCGGTGGTATTCTCTTACAATGAAACCAAAGAGAACACCGAGAAGAACGAAGCGCCTTCAATGTTGGTGCATGCAATAAGGGCAACCGTTATACTGGAAGAGTTTTAAAGCGTTTACATCAATGTTACGTCTCATCCGTTATGTCGGCCAAACCTTTTTGAATTAATGCTGTGCCACGCAAAGTTTATGGATTGGATGGTTGATTTTGGTTTTTATTTTACAGAAATTATTCTGGATTTCAATATCTCGTCGTCACTCCGAGATATTGACTCACGTCCTTTTTGGCCTTAGTATCCCTGCAAAATATTGTGGGCCCAGGACTATTTTACCACCTTGTTACGGACGGTTTGGTCCACATTTGTTATCGATTTTCTATTGTTTCTCTTGAAATCATCAAGATCATGCGAGTCCCGGGTTCAAATCTCGGTAGGTAGGGACGTCAAATTTTCACGAAACTGACGAGTGGATTTGCAAAGCAAATTCTAGTCACCCTTAATCCCTGAAAATTTAAAAATCTTGGTGAATGGGTGTACCTACTCTCAAAAATCATTCACACATGGACTGCATTAAGCAGATAGAAACCAAGTCACATTATTAGTCAAGTTATTGCCAAATTTAATTGGGTAGTTACATTTTTTTACAGGAAAACGGTTGTACAGATTTTTGTGCAAATGAAGTAAATTGTCTGCATAGTGAGAAGCAAACTCCTTAAAATGTTCAAAGAAATACGCACAAACGTTCTGTTTCAAAACATTAAATTGCTAATGTGGCTTGGATCCTTTCTGCTAAACGCGGTCCAAATTGCGCACTGTTGTGAACGCGCAATGCGGGAAGTATTCACGCAGTCTTGTAGGCGCGAATGCGCTGAGCGCTCACCATGATGTACGCGCAATGCGTTAAGTATTCCTACAGTCTTGTAGGCACTAATATGCGCTCCGGGCCACACTGTGTTTTGCGCTATTAGTTTAACTTGCGGAGTCAGCGTTTTCCAACTTGTTACGACCATTAGGTTTTTGCACAATTAATGGATTACTTTCATTTAAAAGGATGAAAAACTTACATAAAATCAAACTAATTTTGGCAGTAGCTGATGTGGCTTGATTCCTTTCTGCTTAACGCGGTCTATATATGAGGACTTATCTGTAACAATAGCGGATGTGAAAAATTACCTTTCCGAAACACATTCAAAAAACTGTTTTGGCATCGAGAAAATTTTGTGAAAATACTTGAAATGTGATCTTCGAGATACGTACATTATGCCAGAGCCAAACATATTAAATTTTTGTGTGAACAAAACAGTTTTTTAAGCGTGTTTCGAAAAGGTAATTTTTCACATCCGCTATTGTTACAGATAAGTCCTCATATGTTCATAGATGGCTGTAAATTCCTAACCTGATTTAAGGAATAGGAACCAAATAAATTGTAAGAAAAACCCCAATAGAGTGATTCATGCACGCACTGGTCCCTCTCACACCACCACTAGTGGCCACGCCAGTTTGATACAGCTCAATTAAAGCTTTCTTCCAACAGGTGAAGATTAATTAAGAAAACTGAGGACCGGAGTTTCGAGAGAGGTACTGGAAATATATTGCGTGGAGCGGTACTCGCACGATTTCCTCAGAGACGGCGCTCCACCGCCGGAAAGCGGGGAGTCCCTCGCCATCCCATCACCTTGTTACACCAACATCAAAATCCCCACAGGAACCAAGTGACTGACGGCAGTTACATATTCATCCGCCTCCCGCCCTATCAAGCGCTTCCACGGGAAAGAGAAGGATAATTCATAAGAGAAATAAGAGGATCATATGTTTGTTATTGAAACATGCTTGCTCCCGCTCCCGTATCGAAATGCACCCGCAGTTCAAGCCGAATAAATAATCCCCGTTGAAATTTTTACCCTGTAGCTATTACGATGCGAGCGAGAGCCACAGCGTTGCCAGTCAAGTACATTATGTCCTGTATGACAATAATGGACCACTAGATAAGGTGCGAATTTCAGCATTCTGATACATGTTTCTTAACCAAAATTTTACGTAAAACACGATGCACACAACGAAAATTACCGAAATTAACTCCTTACGAGGATATTTAATGATTCTTAATGCGTGAATTCAAACCACCCGCTCATGAAAACTCAATGATCTACGTGATTCACATCGCGCGCTAAACGTTATCATGACAGTCTCTGCGATATAAAAATCTGGCAACCTCAATCTTGACGCTTTGGCTCAGCTACAGCAAGTTGTTTATAGTTTGAACAACACATGATGGGAAATGAACATTGCTCGATTGAGAAGCTTGCTGAAACCGTTGTAGTGGGCGATTTGACTCACGTAGAGTTTTGAGTTTCTTGTGAGCGGGCAGTTCAAATTCCTCGTAACCAATGTGAAATAAAAACGTTAATATCTTCGTTAGGAGTTGGTTTCCGTAATTTTCGTTGTGTGAATCGTTTTCTACGTGAAATTCTGGTTAAGAAACATGTATCAGATCGCTTAAATTCGTACCTTGTCTAGTGGTCCATTGTGGGGCCACTGGATTTGTGTGCTGTTCGCTGTTCTAAAACTAACCCAACCTAACTTAACCTAACCTGCGGGCCGATTATTGAAGTTGATAGACAAAGCTATAGACAAAGAAGACAAAAGGAGTATGGATGGATCCTATTGGTGGAAGCAGGTGGTTGCAATGGACAAAGGCAGTAGGTAATAGACTAACTAAAGACAACCCACGAGAAACCCGACAGTTAGTCCATCATTTTCTCCCTTAGTCTACGGGAACCACACATGTCAACCAATAGGATCGCTCCATACTCCCTGTGTCCTTTTTGTCCATCGCTTTGTCTATCAATTTCAATAATCAACCCGCTGACCCAACTTGACTTAACCTAACCTAACCTACCCGACTAAGCATGTGCAGAGGCCCCGCAACCACAGATCGTACAATTCCAACACAGGTAAGAGCCGGATGCATATAGGCTAAAAAGAACCATTCACAAGAAATGGAATGGAAGATTTCTGTGATTTATAGTTTCTTCTGATTAAATTCATTTGTGTACGTGTAGTTCCCTATAGCATAATGTCCAATGGGTCTCTCGGTATAGGGTATGAATTAATGGGATAGAAAACATGTATTCTCTTTGAAATTTCACGAGGGAAACGCATCACACAACGGAAATTCTGAAATTGAACTTCTAAATAAGGTATTAGTGTTTACAATTAACATTGACTCAATGGAAAAAATACGTATGACGTCATTTGTATAATTTAACTTCCATTCGATCCGTTTTAAATTTTTTTGTCAATATCTCGTTTAGGACCTAATATCCAAACTCCCCGTTGCGGGAATCATTTTCTACGTAACATTTTGAAGATAAATCATGTTGCCTACTTTATGAATTGATACCCTGTCTAAAGGCCCATCGGACATATTTATGCTATAAGGAACTACATGAGCACAAATAACTTCAATCAAAATGAGTTATGAATCACAGAAATCTTCAGTTCCATTTCTTGTGCATATAGTTCTTTTTATTTGGACACATTTCACTATTATGAGCCTTGCTGCATTTCACGTCCCTCTCGTCATTCATATTTATTGTAATAGGTAATTAATCAAAATAACACTTGAAAATATTAAGTGTACTGCCTGCACAATATGAGATATACATACATGAATTTTAGCCTAAATTTTGCTTGGTTTTCTGTTTCAAATAATGAAACACGAGCAGAAATTAGGCAACATCTAATGTAGGGAGCTACACTGATTCTGCTTGAGTTGGACTATATTCTGCGATGATGCATTAATATTTCTAGCTCACTTTTAAAAGCACTTGTCTACACAGGGAAATTGATGGCATATATGGTGTTGCATAAATGAGTCAGTGGAAAATATCAGTGCACCCACCATGCATGGTAAAATTCCGACAAGGGAACTCAATCCGTAGCACTCATCTTCCAGTAATCTGTTGCACTCATTTTCCACTTTCCTCGACCGATCGATCAATTCTTGTATAAGATCCGTGTTACACTCAATGGAAAATAAAATGAAGCGTTTACCCGGAGTATGGCAACGTTATATGCAAGAGCTTCCCTCTCGGTTTTCTTTCGCTTGACAAGTTTCATCTTCTTTGAATTGCCAAACTTCGTGCTGCAGGGTATGATCCACGTATCACTCAGAACGTTATTAACAATGCAATATTTTGCATTCACCTCATATCGATGTTGGCTGAAACGTTGGTTCCCGGTGCCTTGCAAATACTCTACACGGGTTAAAAATGTACCCTCACATTAATCGTGTCCCCCAAAAACTGTTTCTAATTACCCCCATTAAAGTGTCAGGATCAAAGAGTACATACTTCCGAATAAGATTTATGGTGGTGAGAAAAATACAACGAGAGGAGAAAGCATAAACTAATATTCCCTACTACGGAATAATTTCGATTTTGATTAGATTCGACGCAAGGCGGCGTAGGGTTGTAACAGCAGGGAATGAAAATGACAGAGCTCCTACAATTTTTCGTTTAAATTATGTTACATATGATATTCAGACATTTTTAGGTACAAATAGTTGCATACAGGTGGAAGATAGGAGTATCTTCGGTGCTTCGATATTGATACCGCGATGTGCTGCGTATGATTTGTAGTGAAACTATTCGTGCCTCAGAGATGTCTTTGTAGCATAAACGAAGAACTGAAAGAGTTGACATACGTCTTTGTAGCATAAACGAAGAACTGAAAGAGCTAAGAAGTGATTTATTGTAGCGTAAACGAAGAACTGAAGGAACAACGGCCTTTATATTATTCTCGCAGTACTGCCCACCAACGCCGTGTCACGCTGCGGTTAAACGAAGCGGTGAGTCGATGAAAGTGAAAACGCCTTCAACTCTGTGTGTATGCAATACGGACATCCATAGAGCCCGAATAGTCGCATCCAGGCATTGTAATGAAATTCTTTAGGGAAAATTCGCATGCGATATTTAGACTGAGGTCGCCCGCTTTGTTTTTCTCACACCCTAACTTAATAGGGATGTTGCATGTGTGAGGAATTTGCGATTTGACTGTTGATTCTTACGTAAAAGCTCGCGAGAAACACGATGGTACCTCTGATTTTCTCTGAAATCAACTCCCAAGCTCAAAAAAAGCTCTCAAGTTGAGGCCAAAATGGAGGGGATATCCCACGCTATCCTGAGACCCCACCTCTACATCGAGACGAACTCTCAATGCAAAGTCTGGGAGCAAATACATTAGCAGTGATGCTGTGTTTTCAGTTTTAGAGTCCCCAAATAAAGTGGCAGCCCTGTCAATGTATTTGCTCCCTATCTTTGCATGGAGAGCTTGTCTTGATGTAGAGGTGGACTCTCAGGATAGCGTGGGATATCCTCTCCATTTTGTCCTCAACTTGAGAGCTTTTTTTGAGCTTGGGAGTTGATTTCAGAGAAAACCATCGTGTTTCTCGCAAACTTTTACATAAGAATCATTAGTCAAATTGCAAATTCCTCACACATGCAACGTCTCTATTCCAGCGTGCACATTGTGCGTATGAGGTACAGTACACTACTTTTTTCAGCCGGGGAGATGGAACCAATAAGGATCAAATATAAAGATCAGCATTTTATTTCAGATACCCTGCCAAGACTGAAACGAAACGAATGGAATGGATGAACGGTGTGAGCATAACAAACTTATTGTCTGTGATCATGGTTCAGTGACCAGAGCTTCAGTACGAAGAAAAAGGTCCTAAGTTCCGGATTCAGGATTTGTAACTGTGGTCACTGCATCCGAAACGCGGACCGTTGAGTCCGGAAAAAGTTCGTAATTACGACTCACAGATCGTAAGAGTCTCATCAGCTCAAGTGTGAGCAACAGAGCGTGAATGGCCTGTTGAGGCCAACTACGCTCTGTTGCTCTGGAACGAAGGTCTAATTTTAGAGGAATGTAACATGTTTCCTGATTAATCGGAAGCCAGTGTGACCAAATTTAAAAAAAAGTTCCTGAACAAATTAAATTTTAGCTCGATTTAATTTTGACGAGAGTGGCTTGCCGATTCGAAGCTCTGTTCATCGGAAAATGTGATACTACAAAGGAAATCCCGATCCTAACGAAAGATTATCTATTTTGGAGAAAGTCCACGTACTCGTGTCTGTTGCAACCAATCAGCAATCGCCATCGATTTGCAGGCGGCGTGCATGCGTGTTAATTCATCAAATTGTAATGATGTACATCAATATAGTAAAGATTTCATGGGTAAAGATCGTCGAGACACGACCTCGGCTTGGAGTCCCTTCAAATCCTGACGATACTCTCCGCTTTGCCAGGAAGTTATTTTAGTTGCCCAGCCAAACCAAACCCAACTAGGATAACTGATTTCACTACACACACTCGAGAGTGCGCTAGCTTGAACCATGCATTAAAGAAGAAGAAAAGGTCTATTTTAATTCCAAGCAATACTTGTAATTGGTATTTTCTATCTTGATTCCTTCCCTCTGAATTTTTACAATTGTTTATTAAATACAAATAGATTGCAATTTACCAGCGATTGCTGATTGGACTTCGATTTGCAATTAGGAATTATAATTTTTGGCTCATTCGTATAAACAATTACGTACACAGGAAAACCAATTGTACATACGTTGTTCCTAAACCGATCCAGGAAGTATATTTCCGAATTGCAAAATGTAGTCCGTATTCCTTCGACATACGTTAGTAATATGCGTTACCGAGGTTATTTGGAGAGCCTTGGCGGTTTCGCAAATACACGCGAGAAAATCAGAACAAAATAAGCACGCAAAACTTTAATAGTCAAGGGCTCTCGTGTATATATATGATGACAGTTATTTGCCGATTTTCCTTGGTGGCGCGAACGCGAGTAAATTAAATCTACGAGCCGGGATTTTTCCTCTTGTTTCCTATCGAACTGATTTCTGAAATGCACGAAACGAGCTTAATAATCATAGCTTGTACCCAGAGTCGCCACAACCCTAATGAGCCTACATAATGAGCTTGATGCATGATCGATCGTGTACAGGGCGTGCCAAAAGTCGAGGTCTCCTTACACTTTTCCGCTCGGAGTACCAACCTCAGCTTCGCGCATTTCTTTCACAGGCTCAGGGAGGGTAATTTCCATCTCGTCGTCTCCTGGACGAAGGTAACTCCATTCCAACAGTCTTCAAAACTCACAGGTGCCAACGCGCCAAATGCGCCTAAAAAATAAAGGCTTTGCGCCAACGTGGCCCCTAAAAATCTGGATTTTCATAGGAAGTCACATACAGGAAGAAAAAAAATCTATTTGAAGTAAAAAAAAAACTCAGAATTTTTAGCACTACAAGTGGAAGCTGTTTCTATTCTTCGCGATTTCATTCTTAGTGCTTTTGTTTGTCCTCCCCAAGTCACAGCTACATACTAGTTCTGTTACGAAAACATCATGCGTCTAACTTTTCACTAAATGCGCCGCAATATACAGGCAAAAAGTCGATTCGGTCCCTAAAAAATCTTCCATGGTGCCTAAAAATCTGGCTTGGTGCGCCGTATGGCTTCTAAAACTCAAAGGTGAGTTTCAGGTGAACACTGATTCCAAAGTTGCTAAATTGACTCAAACAATTAGTGAATCTTACAAAAATGTACCTGAGCAATTTTTATTCAAAATTAGTCTAATATTTGCAGGAAATCTAAACAAAAATCATTGAAATTATCACTTAAACGCGCTCAAGGCTCTCCTGGTTGTTGTGCAATTTGCGAGGGGAAATTTGGCAACATTGAAATGGAGTTACGTTCTTTCGTGACGAAAACGACGATCTGAGTTGAATGTGTAGGGACAACTGGAAGGTATCTATCAAACGAAAATCACCCCACTGTAGGTTGTTGTGAATTCTAAAAGGAATATAAGCCAAAAAATCTCTCTTTCAACAACAAAAAAATAAATAAATAAAAAAATCACCTAATAAACTGTTTAAGAGGCATTAAAAATATGATCGATGACTCTTAGAACCGATAAAAAATGACAGAATTTACAACCGAATTGGAAAGTGCGTTTTTCTTTTCAAAAAACAATTCTTGTGCGGTGGATTTTGCTTTGAAAATGACTCGTAATAATGCGAGTCTTAATTTGATCTCCGTCCCTGGCCTCGAAGGAAGGAAAAGGGTTGATCCTCCTACTTTCCTTATAATTGCTCGTGGCATGGAACAAAATCGGAGTGATTTTGTCGGGGAAAAAATTCATTAAGCCTTTACAACTCTACCAAAGCAACCTTGACCGGTTACGAATTGGCACATGCATGGCTGAAATTGCTTGAATAGCAAAATATTGACTACTCTTTGAACCTACTTGTAATAATTATAATCAGGTCTTGTTCATAGGGATTTCACCTCGAAATAGTGCTCGAGTATGTTTTATTATTTACAGTCAAACTACATCGAACCGTTTAAATCGTTCACATTTTATTCAATGTACCTCTAAAAAGAGTGAGTTTAATATAACATTTTTTATGTAAAAAAAAGTATGCGAGAATTGCTGAATTATCCGCTACAGTAGTTAATTTTACATCTTGACATTCCTAAATCAACTGTTGTAGCGGGTAACTAGCATTTTATAAGTTCTCGCACACTTTTTTTTACATCCAGAATGTTAAATCCAACTTCACTTTTTGTTTCGGTGTAATTCTCCCTATGCACATTAATACATGCGTAATTTTAGTTATCAATTGTTTATGATTTTGTGTTGTTCAATTTTATCATGTTAATGTTTGCATACGGATGAAATAAATCTATTGTACCTACATATGGATTACATTTTGCAATAAGGAACCACTATTTCTGGCTCTCCCATAAAAGTACTTATCTGCATAGGAAAACCAATGGCATGTATGTTGTTTCTAAAATGGACCAGAAATAATGGTTCCTTTTGGCAAAATGTAATCCATATATCGTTAGAACAGGAAAATCTAAGCTTTTTTCAGCCTTCCAATTCCCAGGATCTATACGGCTTAGAGATGTCTCAATATGTTTAACATTGTTAATTTTAGCTCCCACCCCGCCCCTCCCCCAAAGGATTCGAATGAGAGGTTCGGAGCTTGCAGTCTTTCGCGGAAGAAAACTCTCAAAATTTACGACCACGGCATAGAAGCAAGGTAGTAATAAAGATGTCTTATGCTGATGAATGTAACTCGACTTCCCTTTTTCCTTTTTCATAGCAAAAAAGAGAGGATTCCAGCGGTCTTTATGAAAAAGAAGAAAAAAAAACGTTTTAAAGGTACCAGACTTGTAGACTGATTGCTATTGTGAAAACCAAAAAAATATTCCCTTACATTATGTCTCTTGTTTAGTTGTTTGTCTGGTTGGATTTGAATGTGCAAAATAAATTTGAGAGAAAAAATGAACACCTGTACCTCAATGTAAATGCAACTGATTTTCTCCAATATACACAGAAAGACTAACATTTCTTGACGCCCTGAAGAAAATGATACGGAAGATAATCTCTGATGTGGATGTGTGAACTGTCATGTTTAGGAGCGTGAAACCCGGTAATGTCCCACATTCTGAATTGAATCAGTAAGTTCGAAAACATACCAACTCGGAAAAAAAAATGTTCAGGAAACACCTAAAACTGCGCAGCGGGCGAAGAAGTTAGTTTAAGGAAAACCTTTTTGGTGCCAAAGGACAAGCACTTAGAGACTCTGTAAAACACCAAGTTGAAATCGATACACCATGTTTGATGATAGAGAACTAAGCGTTTAAAAATTTCCAAGTTGGTGTTTTTTCGTTCTCACCGACTTTCAGATACTGATTTCTTATAGTCCGCCCTGAAAAATTTATATTTTTCGACCTGAATAACGCTTGAATATTAATATAACTTGTTGGTATACAAGGTATACTGAACCGAAAAAAGAAAACCGGAAAATCGGATAGTCACCCGTTTCCCTTGAAATGGCCAAAAATTGGTATTTCCAATGAAATACTTCGATTCTCCCCTTTTCCCGTCGCTCTGTTTTGAGCACTTGCGATTCCAATTTCGAAATTTCCTTTTGCGTGCAGATGCTTCTATCCATAAGTGTTACTAAACCGTAAAAAAAGTGAAAATCGAATAAACCCGAGTTAGTGTGTTTTCGAACTCACTAATTCAATTCATCATGACTCAACCATAGCATATATTTATGAAAATATTCTTACCTTTAAATGTGTTATTATTTATCGTTCAACGAGCGCATGGAATTGTATACATCATTGAAATCAAACTAAGATCTGCTAATGAAGAGTATTGTCGCCACTTAAAAATATAAACAAAATAAATCAATAAAAAAATTACAAAATACGGATTATTCCGTCAACTGGTGAATTGGCACACAGAAATAACTTCACGAAAAATAGAATGCTGACATTTTCCAACGGATATTAATCCTCCCAGTTCAATGTATCCTGCCCCACGGAGGGAACCATTACTTTTAAAACCCGTCCCCACATTCATTTTATGAAAATATTGTTTCCGATTTTATTTCAGCGACATTCTGGGCTTGGTTAGATCATTGATGAAATAAATGGTCCGGGCTGACCATTTGTTCCGAGCTTTGTCGTGCTAAAGGGGAACCATCGCGCACTGTTTCCCTAAAAATCTGCGCACATCATTCTCGCAGCATGATCGGAGGGCCTGATCGGAACGAACGACCATCGCTTTCAGGAAGTGTCCCTCTACACGTAGGTAGTCTCTTGAAATGTCACTTCGTAACCGGTTTTTTCCTCATTGCGTGGGAAAAAAAGGCATGTCATCCAAAAAAATTTCAATGGAAGTTATGAAAACTTGGATATAAATTTCATCAACGAGAGAAAATAATCGTCCACAACGAGGATGACCAAAACTCCAGTAAGAATCGCTCGCGTCTCGCACGCCCAAAGAGGGTGGGGGGTGGTGGGGTTTCGCCGATGGCCTGGACGGCACGCGACCGGGGACAACTGGTGACTGAATTTCAGCTTAAAATTGGAGGCGCGAGATTTTACGGGAGAGTTGACTTGCGCTAAAACACGGCGTTTACATTTGAGTTGCCATGACGACGAGAGGCACGCGCCCGTCGTGAGGGATCTCTTGGCTCGCCACCCAAGACCACCTGTGCGAAGCGACATGCCATCTCTTTTCTGTAACCTTACATGAGACGAAAGTTTTTGGCACCTCCACCGTCACGCTTCAGTATTGTCACACCCCTCCTCCAACCCCTGTTGAATCCAGGGGGGGGAGGGGCTCGTTTAACCTAGGTCAGGTCTTGCTCTTTTTCTTAGGATTAAGCCAAGGAATGAGGGTGGAGGCGACATCGCGCGTCGTCAGTGGGCTGTACTGCTCAGAGGCGGATCCAGCAATTTGGCAACATCGGATTTCCTCCATTTGAACCTATGTTAAATAATCGATTCTCGTCAGATCACCTGACCCCTCCAAGAATCGATACATTTCCATAGGTTTAAATGGAGAGAAGACAATGTTGCCAATTTGCTGGATCCGCCAATGGTACTGTCGTGCTAAGGAAGAATGCGTATGAACCTTCAGGCGTTACCAAATTTCCTTTGATAAAACGCGAATTACCTGGTAAACTTGTGAATATATTCCTTCAAATGTTTCAGATAATTTTGTTCACAATTTCATTTGAAGTCCCTGAAAATTTCAAGGGAAAATATTCATGACGATCCGCAAAAATGAACATTTTATCGAAGGTGATTGGTCGTATGTTCATACAGCGTTTTTCCTCAGCATGACAGTTTACAGGGGCGAATTAGCGTTCAGCGAGCTGATTCTTGAAAATTGATAGACACACGAAAGACAGAGGCAAAATGGGGCGATCCTTTTGGTGGAAGCGGGTCGTAGCAATGCACAAAGGAGGTAAATAGTATAGACTAACTAACGGCAACCAACAGCAAACCCCGTAGTTAGTCCATCAGTTTTCCCTCTTAGTCCGTAAGACACACCCGTCCACCCAATAGGATAGCTGCATACTCCCTGTGTCTTCTTTGTCCATCGCTTTTTCTATCAATTTCAGTTGCAAGCCCGCGTGGGCTCCGGCATACTGGCGGGTATAAAGGCTTCGCACATTGCGGGTTGTATACGGCGTAAATTGAAGGCGGCCCAGGTTTCCAAGAAAACAAAGAGTTCCTAACACCCTCTCTTTGGAGCCCTAAATCCTGAACTTTTAGGACCTCTTTGACCCCTGGAATACCGTGCAGTTTCAGAACCTCTCCAATTTGCCCAAATCTCGAAGACTTCAACTGCTCCCCAAAGATTTGATTGGACTACTCGCTGCGAAAAAAAATTGAAAATGATAACAGAAAAAAACCGCCCCAGAGGTCCCGAGGTGCTGCAGTGCACCGGCACTCACACTAATCCGGCCCCGGAGCTGTTACGTGGTGCTTGCTGAAACTAACTCAGATTAAAGCCAGATGCACATAGTAAAAAAGACTAACCGACGATTTGGGTTAATATGGGAAGTAGAATACAAAAGAACCTAAATGAGCTGTTAATATTTTTTGGTTAGTTTTTCTCTGGGTTCCACTGGTCAAATATTTTGGTTTTGGTGTTGAAAATTTGCAGTCTCGTTAAAAATCAGGCGCAAGTCGCAAGGATCGAACCTGGACCGATTTGGTCCTAGTTCCACGCGTTAGCCAATCGCAACTCGTTGCCTCTGCGTGACGTCGAGAGAAACAAGAGCACATTAGTTAACACTAGGGGGCTACGCCCCCTGGCCGCTACGCGGCCCAACCCCCTGAAGGCGCTTCGCGGCCCTATTTTTACCCTCCTATCAGTGTTAGTTTTATTTTTCCCCTAAACAATTACAATATGAGATATACTTTAATTTTAAACTTTATACTTAAAATTACTTTAAAATTAAAAGGACGGGTTTTGGAATGACTGCTTGATGAAATATTGCAGTTAAACAATGATAATCAGGTAATAATGAAAATTTCATGAGTCGGGGATCGAACCCACCCTGTCCGTTGTTGGACGCATTCGACGTCTTAGACGACTCAGCCACCGCTCAATGGGAGAGCACTACCGCAAATCTTGTGTAGATAAGTGTAGAGCTGATGCGCAGGCCACACAGCTACTGCGCAACCTCCTCGACCACTGCGCATCCTCCCGCGCATAGCGGTAGCAGTACTGGAGCATTCTGTAAACTCACTCACTTTTATAACGTGATTTTAAAAAAACCTGGGTCCTTTTTCCAAAATCTGATTACAGCGGGCTCATCTAGGGCCTATTACCTCGCGATTTACGCAAAAATCATGGAAATCGGCCCGGTAGAACGCTCAAACGAACTATGACAAAAAGTATAAATTTACATTGTTTAAATGGGAGAATTCGCAACTTTACCACGTAATATAAAAAAACCTGGGCCATATTTTGAAAATCTGAAAAGAGTTGGCTTATCTAGAGACAATTGTTCGTCGATAGCCGCAAAAATCATAAAAATCGGCCCGGTAGAACGCTGGAACTAAGCGTCACCAGTTTCGCAAAATTAGGAGGTCTTGGAGCTTATAGTATAGATATCGGTTTCTTTGTCTCCAGATGTCTCAGAGTAACCTACGGTTTTGGTCCGTCTAATCAAAAATTTGGTCTATAAACCAAGTCCTTTTGGTGACCAATTATCAATCAAATACAAATTGCACAGGGTTGCTTTCTCTTCAATTTACATCGTTATAAAGAAAAGAAAAAAACTATTCATATTTTTCGGTACACCTTGAGAGATACAATCAGTTACACTTGTGTAGCAGCATGCAATACTCGCAGCTTCTCATTATAAAATGAGCCCACTTATTATTAATTTCAAACATAACTTACAAGGGTTCTATTCATCGATCTAATAGAACCACTAGTGCATGCGCCCAACAATTTCATTGTTGACTGTGAGTACTCCCCTGACTGCTCCGCGGCCCAACCCTCGAAGCCCTTTACGCTCTCGGCGTTATGCGTTATGCGTTACACGATAATATTATGATTTTATATTATTGAGTAAGATTTGACAAAAAGTTAGATGTCTCGCAACAGATAATCTTGGGAGCTGCGTGAAGATTTCAAAGCGTGGCATAAGAGGTGCGTCGCCTTTTGACGACACCGTGTACGACCAAATGAGGAAACCATTTGAGAGGAGATAAGAAGTGTTGTTGAAAGCAAGAGCTACATAATTATGACAGCCACAGGTAGTTAACTTCGCATTACAAAGTTATCTCAAGATTTCCCGCGTTCGCCTCACACACCCAGCTGCCACCCGTATCATCCCTCGAGATCCTCTCCAAAATTCTCAGCTGCTACTTTCATCCCTTCACCTTTTCAACGACCCTCGCTTCCTCGATTTTACTGCATTTTATGACGTCAGATCCATAAAGAAAATTATCAGAGAGTGGATGATCGCACGTCGTGATATCATTTTTCTCTCCACAAAGGATAAACCTGGCAGCTAATGGAGGCACCAATTCAGGCATTATGAATAAATAATAATAGTATTTGAGGATGTAGATTCGACAACCGCATTTCTGTGTGCAATCTTGCTGTCAAAATTTGGGCAAAAAACCGGGCAAACAATGAACTGGTTGGAGAACAACATTTTAAGCAGATGCACACGTTTCAAGATACACTCTCAGAGTGTAAAAATTCTGAAAATTGGTGATATCCGTTTGACTTCATTTCATGAAGAATTTTCTATTTTCAGCACGATCTCTGAAACATGTAGTTTCAAGAAATATATCCGTCATTTTTATCAGCATGAAATTCGAATAGAAAACGTGCCAAGAAAAGCTTGATTTCAGATTTTGATAGGTGAGCTTTTGTAAATTTTAAGTGTCGGGCTAACAATGATCATTGTTGACTTATACCCCTTATATCCTATTCTTTTTCTTCTCCTTTCTATTTCCTTCGGCCATTTAAGTATTTTGTAACGCACTTGGGAGGGGGTAGGGGATTGAGCCAGCGTTAAGGTGCGTTACAAGGGGGGAGGAGGAGTCAAGCCCAACGATATTACCCAACAAATCCGAGCCGGGGAAACAAAAACTTTGAAAAAAAATTTGCAAAAAATTGAAAATCCCGCCCGCCCCATAGGCATCTTTTCAGCGCGTGACCCAGTCGACGCACTGTAAATTGAGTCAATAGGAGAGGTCGGACAAAATTTAGAAACTTCAAAAACTTAAACTCCGTTTATACAAAACTCTGAGGTTCTAAAAGTGGTTCCATTGGTTTCTTTGTGAAATTCTCTTCTGGAAGCACTCTTTACAATTTAAAATGTGACGAAATAAACATCAAAATTTGCAGTTTTAGTGAAAAATGTCATGTCCGACCCCTCTAATTGACTCGATCCAGCCTTTACTCACCCTCTCACTTCTTAGTAGTATTCGACAGTAGTAGTATTCCCCTCTTCTATCGCAGTATATCGGCGAAATAATATCTGAAAAAAACCCACGAATTTTTTTCAAGCTGTTTTCTCAGCGATTTTTTGATTTTTTTTAAAAAAAAAAAAATTGGGGTTGGGGTCAGATCAGCGTTAAGTAATTAAAAAGGGGGTTGAGGCCTGCGTTAATAGGGGGGGGGATAAAAACATCGGACAAAGTGCGTTACGTAAGACTTGAACGGCCTTACTGTTCTTTTCTTTTATTGTTCGTTCCTCTTCCTTTCCTTTTATTTTTTTCTCTTCTTCTCCCTCACAATAAATTTTAAGAGAGGAGCAATAGAACCACATTTAATCGTTTTACTTTAGTATCAACGAGGATGTAAACTTTTGAAATTTTCACATAATCTCCGTTCCAACTTCTCCAGTTGACTAAATCCACTGTGCGGCGTATGGAGCGTTACCAGGAGGTGTCAGAAAGGGCTCAAAAACGTTACTCAAGCTCGAGACGAATCTCGAACCTTCTAAAGATAGGGACGTATTCGAAAGTAGAGAGAGAGAATGACGGATAGTGAAGAACAAAGAAAACGCACGCGAACCACTCGAGATTCCATTAAATGCTAATGCCGCACTCATATGTTTTTAACCTCCCTGTTTGCAGTTCCGTTCTGCAAAAAGTAACTCTGGCGCACAATACCCTAACCGAACATATATTAGTGCTCAATGAGGCCAAAGGGTCATAACCAACATTTTTGGAACTAATGATTTAGGAGTTACTCACACTCTCACCATGATTAGGATGGGGTCCACATAATTATCTGTGAAAAAATGTCATAGTATATAATGTTCAATGATAGACACGAGATGCAAAACCTCAGAGATTGAAAATTGAAGGGAAGGACTTCCCGAGATATCTCGAAAAAGGTAGCAATGTTTTTATGACCTTTGTGCTTCAACCTGTTGATATACTAAGCTTGTAATATTACTTTTTTAATCTATGTTAAATTTTATTAAATACTCGGACTGCCCTTCCCTGGTAAAAATTGGCTATAGGAGCTGCGTTTCAAAATACCATAAGAGTTCTTATAGCCGACTAAAGATGGCTACTGAAAATCATATAGCTGACTGTAGAAAGCGGAGCAAATCATATAGCCGGGCTATACGAAGCTATAAAAGAGTATACAGTCGGGCTATAGTTTCCTATCGCCGGGCTTTACACTTTATCGCCACTAGCTATAAGAGGCTATAAAAAATTGTGTAGAAATTCGTGTGCTTTGGAAATCATTAAGTTTGATACGGAACTACCTTAATATTTACAAAACACACATTACATTTTCCTTTAAATCATTTTTTTTTTTCATCAATTAAAATGAGAATATTCCATACAGAGTGAGCAAACATTTCAAAACAATGAGTTGAAAAACGATGACTCCGCGAGATTAAATATTAGAGCCTAACACAAAGCGGAGCGGCGACGCACTAGCGCCTACAAACCTAACAGGGATACTTCACGCATTGCGCAATGCTTGAAGTATCCCTGTTAGGTTTGTAGGCGCCAATGCGCGTTCGCGCTCTCTGCCCGCCCGCCTCGCCGCAGCGTGCCACGGCGTCTGAAGCAACTATTTCACACCAGAGGTATTGCACAGTATCATAAGAAATTGAAGGCGCTCCAACATATTAAGAATGACAAGCATCCTTCAAAAGTACGGAGCTTTCCTCGCAAAATAAATCAAGATACTACGGCACAAAAAGAGAGCGGTAGTCCAAAAACTAACTAAGTCCTAGTATCCATAATTAGTAACGTTTAGCATAAACTTTATCGTCTGGCTGTTGCTTATCGCCATCGGCTATAGAAGGCTATAAGAAATTGTACAGTCGGCTACAGAAGCTATTGGAAATCTTACAGCCGGCTTTAGGTCTATAGTATTTTGGAACACACATTCTACTGCCAATTTTTACCAGGGTTTCTTTGTGCATAGATGCCATGCAAATGAAATGGCGTGTTTCCGATCCGATTACATTAAGGCACTTGGGCTTTCTTAAAAGCAACACCTGAATGCAACTATTCGTGGCCGAGGGATGTCCGTGTTGCATACACAAGCCTCTGCAGGCACTCTCGCCTCCTTCGTCGTGATGCCTGGCTACACTTTTCATTACAGATAAGAGCAATGCGACCGAAGTTTCTTTGTGACACTTCGAAACGTAAAATATTAGTGATGACCTTGTCGCTCTTATCAATTTACATGTATTCATACGAAAATATCTTACTCGCGTTTGGCAACAGTTAAGGCATCTACCTCACTGCGTGAACTTCCCTCTTTCTAATCTATTCCACTGTGGTATCAGACGACCAAACGAGTATTGAAGAGCGTGAAGTCTCGGTGACCTCTGGTGAATAGCTTTCGTCTCCTGGTTCCGTTGATCCCAGAGTTGAGACGCAGAATCAATGTTACCAAGTCTCCAAGTAATTACTTTTTTTCATTGGTCAACACCAAACTGCGTAGAAACTGGACAAAGGAGAAGCTCTCAGCTACTGCGTATAGCTAGAGCACCTGTACAGCGAGAGTATTGACAGATCACTTCATGGAGGGCTTAGGGCCCAAAAGTGCAGCCACCCTTCTAACCAACTTCTAACGCACAAAACACTGCCAGTCTGTAGATTCCAATTCTAACGAAGATGGCTAAAAAAGTACATAAATGAGCGTTCTTCCACAAAAATGAGTAAATTTATGCAAAAACTAAGTCAAATACGTGCTTTATAAACGATGGTTCGTAACAGTTGTATTAATAAATCGCTCTGGATAATTGAAATTCATAGGTTGGCTGCATTTCTGGGCCCTAACTTTATTCGCGGAGGCATCGGTGAAGGCCTGATGGATTTTCGGAGTTTCACATCTGTCTATACTCTCGCTATATACAGGGTGTCCCAAAAGTCCGTACCCCCCCTCGTAACTTTTGAACGGTTAGAGATAGAAAAACGAAACTTTGGGAATGTTTCTATCTTAAAGGGGTCCATCTTCTAGGGGGGTCAAAATTTTTGTCCCCCCCTCAGGGGGGCGCGGGGGCCCCCAACTTTTTTTTTTCAAATGGTAACCCCTATCTTGTGATACATCATTAGAAAGAGCATAAAAAACTAAGAATTTTGGCGCAAACCGCAAATCAATATCTTAATTTTTGACCGAGTTATGATAGGTCAAAGGTCAAATTTGACCTATTTTCAAAAAATCATATCTCCGGTTCAAATTATCGTAAAGAAAAAAATAAAACGGGAAAATTTACCAAATTGTAAGCACTTTCAAGTAAAAATCACAGAAATTACTTCAAACTAATTTTAAGGGGGGTTTCGGACCCCCAAATACGTCATTTTAAAGGTCATACGATATTCTCGCGAAATGAGCCAATTTCCCCTTACTTTTCCTCAACATTATCTTAGTAAGTTCAAAATTAGTTCAAAATTGCGTTTTCAAGTCCCCAAATTTCGAGCAAAGTTCAAAAAACGAAATTTAAGGTAATTCAATTCAACCATTTAAATTTCATTTTTTTTAAAAACTTTGTTCGAAATTTGGGGACTTGAAAACGCAATTTTGAACTAATTTTGAACTTACTAAGATAATGTTGAGGAAAAGTAAGGGGAAATTGGCTCATTTCGCGAGAATATCGTATGACCTTTAAAATGACGTATTTGGGGGTCCGAAACCCCCCTTAAAATTAGTTTGAAGTAATTTCTGTGATTTTTACTTGAAAGTGCTTACAATTTGGTAAATTTTCCCGTTTTATTTTTTTCTTTACGATAATTTGAACCGGAGATATGATTTTTTGAAAATAGGTCAAATTTGACCTTTGACCTATCATAACTCGGTCAAAAATTAAGATATTGATTTGCGGTTTGCGCCAAAATTCTTAGTTTTTTATGCTCTTTCTAATGATGTATCACAAGATAGGGGTTACCATTTGAAAAAAAAAAGTTGGGGGCCCCCGCGCCCCCCCTGAGGGGGGGACAAAAATTTTGACCCCCCTAGAAGATGGACCCCTTTAAGATAGAAACATTCCCAAAGTTTCGTTTTTCTATCTCTAACCGTTCAAAAGTTACGAGGGGGGGTACGGACTTTTGGGACACCCTGTATACAGATACTCTACGTATAGCATGAGACACGTTTTGGGTTTCGAGTGAAAGTAACTATCGGAGATCGATAGTATTTTCACGTAGAACACAATCTGCGGAACGAAAATGACTAAAATCAACTCCTAACCAGGATATGTATACGTTTTTAGTTTACATCGGGTATGGTTACTTTGAGTCCCCCGCTCTCAAAAAAAACATGGGTCAACTTGAATCAAACAGCGCACCACAAATGTCTTTGCAAGCTTTCTGATCGATTCTTCCTGCCCTGCCTTACGTTGTTTAAAGTATCAACAACGTGCAACAGCTAAGCACAACACCGACGATGAGGTTGCCATATTTTCATACTTATTCAGAGACTGTTACGGTAACGTTTATAAGACGCAATTTGACTCCAGAGGACTTCTGTTTTTTTTCATGAGCGGAGGGTTTGAATACATGTTAAATATTCTACTTAGGAATTAATCTCAGGAATTTTCGTTGCGCGAATCGCATTTAACGTAAAATCTTAAGTTGAAAACAAATATCAGAATGCTGTAACTCGTACCTCGTCTGCCAGTGCATAACATTGGAGCAGGTGAGTGTCGATCCTCGAAATTATTTGTACTTTACGAGCAGCCATAAATCGATGGTCAAAGTGCAAATCCTTATATCTTTGTGTGCGACGTCGAAGACTTCCTCCATACTTTATTTTTTTTCTCTGGAAAACGAGTCGATGAAATTTCCTGGAAACTTCCGTAATATCACTGAAAAAAATAATATGTTGTTTTAGCACCTGGGATGTCAAAAATGTGTCTGGTGATCCCAAGATGCTGCCTTTACTGCCCCCATAGTTAATTTTACATCCTGTGAATGCGAATTCAACTGCATGGGCAGTCAAGGCAGAATCTTAGGATCACCAGACACATTTTTGACATCCTAGGTGCTAAAACAGCATACCATTTTTTTCAGTGATCCTTTTGCGTCTGCGGAATATTCTGTTAAAATTTCAAGCGATGAAGTCGGTTCGTTTCTCTTCGGAGCGATAAAGTAGGGCGGAAATTTTGAAACACTCCATTGAGATTCATGGTTTCGCACTTTGGCCATTGAAATGCTTGGAGTTTTGAATATTTCGACCACGGCGGATACTGTCTGGAGATAGATGGCAGCACCGCAGGGAGAGGGTAGAAGATTAATCAGCGCCCAGCTCGGATGTGCGGAGGGCGAGAGTCAAACAGCGATTTGCACATAATGAAAAGGGCCAGGGGGGCGGGGTGGGGAGGGGGGTGAGGGTTGCGGGAGTGTGGTGCATCCACCGTTTAAAAGTGGGAAAACTTGTGAGCGAAAGTTGCGGTGTGTGAAGAAGGCGGGGCGGGGGCGGGCGGGGGCATTTAGATATTCAGTAGCTATCAGAATGCAAGTGAGTCGGGGCGTCTGGGGCTTTGAAGCGGGAGGGGCGAACTGCCCTCGCGGGGTCGCGCGCCCATTCAGCCGGGGGTACACATTCTGTGCAAATATACTTGTGAAATGATTTTATGGGCGACGACATCAACGCTGCCCTATTCATAGACACCGGTGACGCGGCAATTGCCCCGGGAGAAGTTCGTCGGCGGGTCCCTGCCCTGTCCCTGTCTGCTAGAGCATCTCGCGTTACACGCCGCGCCGCACCGTGGATCCAGTCAATTAGAGAGGTCGCATGTGACATTTTTGACTAAAACTCCAAATTTTGATGTTTATCTCGTCACATTTTGAATTTCAAGGGGTGATCTAAGGCCTTGTCTCCACGAGCCGTTTCACGAGATTTGTCCCAGGGAAAAATCCCACTTACGAAGTTGGGAAAAATATTGAGTTAATCAATCAATATTTTTCCCAGTACCAATTATGGTACTTGTACCCCTTAGGACCCACTGAGAGAAGGAGAAGAAGTGAAAGCGAATTGTGCGATATTTGATTCATTACTACATTGCTCATGTTTGTTTAGTTAAAATAATGTGTCTAAGTGTCATTTGAGTGCAATTATTATTTTAATCCCGGTTAAATCCTCGACTTTAACTAATTTATCTTCCCGCGCAAACTAGTCGCAGGACTGTATAAGCCCTGTCCCGTGGAGACGGTAACTGAGAAAAATCCCATAAGTTTCATTCCTGCGAGTTGAACTTGGGACAAATCCCACGAAAACGTCCCGTGGAGACAAGGCCTTAGAGGAACATTTTACAAAGAAACGAATGAGACCACTTGGAGGACAGTCACTAATGCCAACTTTGGGCCGATTTGGTATGACATTGGGCCATCTAAAATCATTCACAGGTTCACTACGTTGAATACAAAGTAAACCTGAGGCCATAGCTTTCCAATGTTGGCTGCAGTTGCAGAGAAGAAGAAAAAACATCTAACATGTTGCAGAATATGACGAATATGTCCCTGGTCCAATGTTGTGCTATAGGTGGCCCAAAGTCGGCCTTAGTGGGTGGACCTCCAAAATTTGTATAAGCGGAGTTATAAGTTTTTAAATTCTCCAAATTTTGTCCAACCCCTCCTATTGGCTCGATCCACTGTGCGCCGGGATCCCTCCAAACTTCTGCTCTGCCTGTTTTCGCCACGATTCTCGAGTAACCAACCCCGGGACCCGAATTGAGGAGCGTCATCAAGGGATGAGGAAGGGCGATCTTAACTATCCTCATAACAAGGGGATGAGAAAAATAGGCCGCTATCCGCTACGCTTTCATTGAAAGTGCACGAAATGGGAGATTCTTTCTAACCTCTCTTTACGCTCTCAGAATTTTTTGGTGGTTGTATTGGTCCGTGTTCGCGAGCTGTCGTGAATTTTCAGCGGCAAGTAATGCTGGATGTCGTGCTAAGGGAAAAATAAGAATTTGTAGGGAAACTTGATGTTTTTCTTCCAATTATTCAGAGATTTTAATTTGAATTTTAATCTATAGTGTCGCCAAATGTTAACTCTTAGATTCCCAAGATTTTTTTACACTCAAGATCAAATTGACCCGTATTTGAATATATTGATTTTGATAGTTTTTGAGGTATTATCCATGTTATTTCTATGTTTTTGAAGATAATTTTGGATTTTTGGTAACCTACTGGCGCTTTCTTACGTTACGTCGCGCCTATCTTAAGCTGTGTTGCTAGCGTTGTCCTCGAAGCATTACTACAACTAAGACAAACGAAATTAACGCAACATGGATGTAGAGCAAGCAGGGAAAGGCAGCGGATTGATGACGGCGCAGAGATACGACTATTCGTGCTTGATGGCTGTCCGTGTGTGTCGTGAGTCGTGAGAATATTCAGCAGACACAAAAAGAAAATTACGGAAGTTTCCAAGAAATTTTATTGACTAGTTTTCCAGAGAAAAAAATAAAGTATGGAGGAAGTCTTCAACGTCGCACACAAAGATATAAGGTTTTGCACTTTGACCATCGATTTATGGCTGCTCGTAAAGTACGAATAATTTCGAGGAGCGAACATGGATGCAGATCAAGGGAAAGGCAGCGGATTGATGACGGCGCAGGGATACGACTATTCGTGCTTGATGGATGTCCGTGTTGCATCTGCAAAATTGAAGGCGCCATGTCGCGAGGCGTGAACTGGGAACACTTCGCTCTGCGCTGCTGATGAGGTGTCGCTCGGAAACACTCTTTTTTTTTCAATTTTGTCGCGTTCTTTGGAAATTAACCGGCGTCACGAGTGTTCTTCGTGTGAGACTTTATCGTACAAAAACCATGGGGTATGCCCCCTGACCGCCTCTCGGCCCTATAACCCTCCTCCCTTCAAGTGTCTCCTAGGCGTTATGTGTTACCTCGAATGATTTTACACAAAAAAGGAAGAAGAGAAAGATTTATGTACCCCAGTAGCAGTGATTATGATTAGTTGCGATTTGATCGGAGAATGATCGCGATTTTATCGACGTCAATTTATTTCAATATCATCGGAAAATTGCAATAAATTGCAATTTCATCGCACACATTTGCAATAATATCGCGATTTTATCGCAATGCTATTGAACAAAAAATCATGAGAAATTGAGTTACATTTTTTAATACATTGGCCGGAGCATTACATGCTCCGGACCTTTATGATAAGTTTACTTTTTACTTATCATACGTTCGCTTTAAGTTATATCTTTAATCTTTTATTATTAATAATAGTCGATAGATACCTGTAGATTGTATAAGGTAGTGGTGACAATGTAAATTATTTATCAATAAATTCTTCAAAAAAAAAAGAGAAAAAAATTGAGTGAAAACTTCAATTTCATCGAACGTGATTTTATAGAGATAAAATTGCGACAAGATCGATCGATATAATGATGGCTCAGATGTTGATGATCCTCGCGATTTCATCGCTAAAAAATCGTGAAAAAATCGCAACTCACTTTTCAAACATCGCGATTCTCCAGTTGAGGAATGCTACTCGGGAATAGACAATCGTTACTCACGAATATTTTAAAAGGAGGTAAAGCAAGCTCCTTGTTTGAGATTCAAATATTTCGCTAAAAATCAGAGGGACAAAAAAGTTTTCAAGAAATGCCGTTGCCGTTGGAATTTTCGGCATTTGCAAAGTTTCATTAAATTTAAGCACAGTACTATCTATGGGTGGCGGAAGAATGCAAAGAAAAAACCGGGAAGGACTTGCTCGGGAAGGAATTTTTTCCTGGAATGTGGTCAGGAGAAGTTTTACTTTGGTTTGAGGGAGAACGAGATAATGAGTGCTCAGAGTGGAAGAAGGGGACGAAGCTAAAGCTTGAACAGCTTGCTTCGGAAGGCAAAGGATCTCCTCTCATCACTTTCAAACGTAGCTCGCCTGCAGTAATTAAAAAGGAAATTAAGTCTCCCAATGGCGGAGGAAAAAAGAGGGAAAATAAATATTTTGAGGAGGAACAAGGGTAGGTAAATGCTCCTTGTAGAATCTGCCTCCTCAACTCTTTCCATCTTCACTGTTGAAAATCCAACCCTCGTTCCTTTCAGTGTCACGGGCAATCCTTGCATTTTTCTGACGGATGAATGTAAAACGGACGATATTTTCACGCGTATTGTGGCGATACTGACTCTTTTACGCCATTCTGGAGCAGATTTTTCACAGACACTTTAGATAGTCACCAAATGTGCGTACTTATGCTAGAGAAACTATGTTCAAAAAAATCAGATGCGGTGGAGCTATACACAAAAAACGCTCGTGCTTTATAGCTATATTTAGCGTAATCCATTTATATACAGTTCCCTTGGGCATAAATACGTCATGAAGAATGATTAATGAAGGATTAAAAACTTCTTTCTTATTCAGAGAAGCGGGCCGCACTTGTGTACGAATAATTGAAACACACAAATGAAGGAAGTAAGAAAGCTTCAATTAACGTAACACAATTAATAATGCATTTCTTCTCCTTTTTTATCTGTTTTTTGTTTGTTTTTCGTACTATGGTTTCTAAATTCATAAGGAAATACTCAGAACTGTAAATCAAACCTTGTCGCGACCAACAAGCTGCACGAGAAAAAATGTACAACAAACATTAGAACCAACAAATTTTTATGTATTGCGACTCAAACTTTCGGTTCGAATTCTGTTATCATAATTTAAGTGCACTTCGAACTACCAATATTTGCATCAAAAAAATTTGGCTGCCCTTAAAAGTATGTGTAAAAGTTATGCAAGAGCTCTCCAAATGCTTTGGAGCCGAACTGCGGGTCGTCAAGCATGTCCGTGCTCCGCTCCAGGCACCCAGCGCGCGTTGCTGCAATGGCTTGACGGCACACATGCAGGATTGTATTCTTGAAAATTGAAGGAAATTTAAGCCTCTAAGGTGTTGTGTCCATTCAGTCTGATTCACTGTATTCTTCCTTCCTTTGAACAGTATTTGCACCAGTTTGTAGATTTGCTAATTTACTTCTTGATAAGTCTATAACATCGACATGTTTCAGCACACGATAACTTTCTAGCAGCGGCACTAAAATCTGAGAACACACTTGATAAAAAAAGTACAAATAAAAGAGCCACGGACATTCATAAACATGTATTAGTAGTCAAAATTTCATATTCAGTCCGAGATGATATTTTTTTTTCTAAATTTCTTTACATCCACACATCTCTGAAAAAATTTTGAACTGTGCCATGAATCTTACCTCTGAAATTTTACGTCCGTGAAATGTCCAAAGTAAAAAAAAAGAAAAATCTCACAAATTTTTGAATAGTACTGGGTCGTGTGTCGATATTTAAGAATTCATATTTGTTCAATGGGTGATTTGAAACAGAATGATTTTGATATTTTCACAAAAATAGATATATAACAAGACATTTCTTAATTTATACAGTCTCACAGGATACAATAACCTTCGTATCCAAACAAGGTAAAGGTGCAACGGTTGCAGGTACAGACTTCAAAATTTTGAGGAGTGAATGCCCCGATAATCTTGATCGCAGTTCCAATTGAGAAAGTAAACGAATGAATCTATTTACAGCAAATATTTCTGCAGTTTTTCTTATATATTTTTCTGTGCCACGCGACGTCTGGGAGAAAATTTTCCCATCGCTCTTCCCTCAAAGCGTGATAAGACGAGATGAGATTCTTGGTGACAAAAAAAAATCGTTCCACTCGGTAAAAAAAAACTGGCATTCTAAGCATATTTATTGCTTACAGCTGTTAACGGTTTATTGGCGTTTAAAGTCTTCCTCCTTCGATCATCCTAAACTTTATTGGATGTCTGTTTGGATGGGTTTCCGTGGGAGAAAGGAGCCGCTCGTCTCGACTCAAGTCGATTATTATACAAATAAAAGACAGATCGATGAGATTGGAGGCGTCAGGAACGCAAACTGTGGACGGGACGGAATGTAGGATTCATCTTTTCAACGCCTCGGGGACAATTCTTGAATACTTACCAAACTCGGTGCTCCCTAAATATCCTCCCCGCTCCTTCACAAACATACATGAACTTATACATAGGCAATATTGGTTAGCGTTTAGCAAACCAGTCACATCCTTGGGCGGAGCTAGAGCTGCAGCAAGAGCTCAGTGGCGTGGCGTACTCTGCAATATATCGATTGAGCTGCCATTTAAATCAATGGAAAAGGATCGATATACAGGGTGTTCGCAACGAACACCTTAATAATCGATTCTTCACCATAGCCTCAAATGGTGAAATATCGATAATCGACCATTCACGCCTCGCCACTGGAAGAGCTGGGCTAGGAGGTTGACTAGAGCACCTATATGGAGAGAGTGCAAACACCTTAATGATCGATTCTTCACCATAGCCGCAACTGGTGAAATATCGATAATCGACCATTCACGCCTCGCCACTGGAAGAGCTGGGCTGGGAGGTTGACTAGATCACCTATATGGGGAGAGTGCAAACACGTCGGTAATTTTGGAGATGAAGTCATGGACCTTTTAGGCCCAAAAAAGGGCAGCCACTCTATCAACTCAAATTATGTAGAATGATTTATTATTACAAATTCTACGACACGTTGTTTGTAAAGCATATATTTCACTTAGTTTTCGCAGGTATTTACTCACTTTTGCGGAGGGACGTTCATTTATAATCACTCTCGGCCATGCTCGGTTTGACAGTGAATTCTGAAGATTGACAGCAGCATTTTTCTAGTGTTTTTAAGTTAGAGGATTGGCTGCCCTTTTGGGCCCCAAGAGAGCCAACTTTCAACATATCCAAACTCTCCGCATATGGACGCTCTATAGAGTTGACCCCCTCTTCCCTTCAAAAATGTGAGAAACGCCTAATAAATGCGGGATTCGTTTTTTTGTGTTTGCCTTGTATTGCAATTTACTTTGCGGTTAGAGCAGCTCAAAATTCGTCTATAGACGGCTTATAATTTCAATTTTTTCTGGGGAGGCTCCTTGGACCCTTTTCTTTGAGTCCCTTTTTGGACTTGGTGAGGTCCTGTCGATCTCTTTCGGTGGCATGTTTTTCTGTGCCCCCTTGGATCCATTGTGGTGATGGGTCCCTGTAGGCCTTTGGCTCCGCTTGGAATATTCCTAGTTTTGCCCGTTGTCATATGTTAAAAGTCCTTTTAGAAAAGAGCATTTTCCTCTGGTAATTTATTTTTAAAAATAAAAATTTGATTTTAAATTTTGGAATTTAATATTAAAAAAAAAAAAAAAATAGGATACGCATTATCATCCCTCGACACGCTACTTTTACAAAACGGAGGTGATAGGAGGCAAATTTTACGACTTGTTTTACGCAGATTTACATTGTTTTCAATATTCATGGCGAAAACTCGATGTTTTTACAGTTTCGATTATCTTTTGCCCATCTATAAAATTCAAAAAAAGATACCCTGGAAAATAGATTCCTGGATAGATTTGATCTTCCCCGTTAAGCTGAAATGACCATGGCCTCCCTCAGAAGTTCTTACAGAAGCGAATGCCTTTCTCAGGAACCCCTAAACCACGACTATTCTGCGCTTGTAACGCAATTATTCTGGGAGCTTATCCGATCTCAAAATGCGAGCTGAGGCTCTTTAATGTCGACGGCGAACGAATTTCATTTTTAATTATTTCTTGTAAAGGAATGAGTCTTCAGAGAGGTTCCAGGGATCACTGCACTGTGCCAGGGAGGCTTTTCTTTCTAGACTCAAGTTCCCTTGATGGAATCATTTCGCAGCACGATATCACTTGAAATTATTTCCTCGCACGCCGAGAAGAAGGGGAGAGACAGAGGCTCGGGGTGCGGGGGTGGGACCACAGCGAGTAACACATATTGGCGTCAGGATTAAGATGAACACTGCCCCTAATGCTGGATGGAGCAGCCCTGGAAACGGGCGAGGGAGGAGCTGACACTCATCTCACTCAACGCGAGGCTTCAAATCAGAGATGCTTTCATTTTCTTGCCGCGTAACAATCTTTTCAAGGTTACCAGATTTGAGCCAAAAATTCCATTTTCTCTCAGCTTAGAGTCCAAAAAGTGTGTCCGGAACCCCTATGGAATTCAAATCTGGAGCTTATTCTTTTAACTAATGTTTTTTAAAGACAATTTTTATTTGGCACAGAATCTGTGAGAAGGGACCATATATCTTTCGGAAGAAAATTTTCCAGGAGAGCCTTCTAGGAAAAATGGTCAAAATCGATTTTCTGAAGTTCTGCACGAGAGAGCTCTTTAGAAATCTATGGAACAGGCTGAGCGCGATTTTTGATTAATTTTTCATCACAGAGGATGTTATAGCTACTCCTTCTCTGTGTGCATGTCAGAATGTTGAACATCAATTGGACTGCATTTTGCAATGTGGAACTATAAATTCTGGCTCTTCTGGAAAAACACTTATGTGCATAGGGAAACTAATGGCACATTCGTAGTTTTTAAACCGGGCTAGAATTCATAGTTCCAAATTGCAAAATGTAGTCCAATTTAACCCAACACTTTAATCTGGAACTGAAGAATTTTTGTCTTGGAACTTCAAGACGCAATATCCCCCTCAATTTTTGACATTTTATAGTCAAACTTGCGACAAAAAGTGTAGATATTCTCTGCTCCATGTAGCGGTATCAATGAATCAATATTGAATTTTTAGAAGATACGGTCCCATTTCACCGATTCTGTCACATTGACACTAAACATCTGAAGTAGCTATACCGCAATTAAATTGATTTCTTCATAATTCCATGGTTTTTTTATTATCTACGCCTAAAATTTATAAAGATCCAATATTTTCTTTTTCAGACGCGGAGCTGCCTTTCATTCCCAGAAGAATGTTGATTCCTTAGAACAGAGGCTAGGCAAACAATGCTTTGACCCTATAGTCAAATAGAAAGAAGAGGAGGAAGAAAAAGAAAAGGGCGGAGATTAAAAGGAAAAAGAAGGAGAAGAAGAATACACATTTTCCAAGTCAAGAGATAAAATTGCTGTCTTAAACGTGGGTCAGAGAGGGGTTAGCTGATTGGGTTCTTGGGTTGGGTTTTTTGGGCTTGCAATCTATTCAAACACTGATAAGAGTTTTGCCAAAGGCAAACTTGCCATCAGTGCCTTCGTCCCATTCAAAAAGAAAAATTAGGAATTTAGTTAGTAACTCTACACTTTAAATATTCTATACATTTTGATTCAAACTGCTCTTTTCAAGAATTCCTTGATGATAGGCTATGATTTACGCCAACTATGCTATTTTCAAAAGCATGAGGTTTCACTTGTTTTAGTGCAATCAGTTTTAGTGCCGACAGCGGCCCTAAAACTGCTCCATTAGCAAAGCGTCATACTCTGAAGAAATACTAAGATAGTTCACTGTAAGAACTGCATTTTGGCAACACGGTACTAATAGAGTCTCATCGTTCATTCATAATCTTCTTTCAGTTTTTCTTCAATCACGCACATTATCTTCCACAACTTGTTTTCAACTGTCATCACTATTTATACCGAAACATATTTTTGTTCATGGCAAAAAAGGGAAAAAATAAGAACACTCAACTTCCATCGGGAAGATGCGCCGAGGTTCTTCGGTTTAATATCTTTCTTGCCAGAGCTGCTGGATGTGCAAAAATTATTGTTGCTCCTGAGGCTAACAAAAATCCTTTTTACTGTTCCTCATACTTGAGATAGAGTAATGAGTTTTCCTCTCGCGCCAAATAGGCGGGAGATAGAAACGAGTGTTGTGTAATTTGGCAGGGACTATTTTTCATCACCAACTGGTGGAGCAGTTCATGATTATATGATTTTCTTTTTTTTCTCAGTTGCCGCAATGGGTTCACTCAAGATAACTCTCGCTCATTGCATTGAGAGTAGAGAAAAGCTATGGCCGTGCGGGAAAATAAAGAACGAACATGCAGGTAATACATTTTCCAAATATATTTCATTCCCATGCCGTTTCCTTGTTTGAAGGATTACCAAAAAATGAAACTAGGTTAATTTAAAACTTTTTCTTACCGATGTTTTTCTTTTTGATTCTTGTTATTACACTACGGCCATCTAAAAAATTAAGACTTCAAAACATAATACGATTCGTAAAAGTTTATGAAAAATTAAGTCCTACAAAATGGGGACTTAGGCAGGTAAATAAATAGGTAGCTACCAACCTCAGCTTAAGCAGATATTACTGTATCATGGCGCGAAAAACCCTTAAAGTTCCAAAAAACCGATTCTATGATATATTTTGAAGTTAGATAATAGTAAATCCCAAATTTGAGAAAAACATGATTGAAGTTTGCCAGAACTGTTACATTCAAACTGTTAGAGTCAAATACGTCCAATTTTGAGCATTTGGTTGTGCTTACACCACGCTCCAGAACAGTAAAAGCCCAAAACATAAAGGAATAAATTTGAATGCTTTGGAAATCATTAAATTTGACACTAAACCACTAATATATTTACAAAAAGCACATTATATTTTCCAGTTGTACATATTTCTTTTTCATCAGTTTAAAAGATAATAATCAATGCAGAGAGTACAAACATTTCAAAATCATGAGTTGAAAAACGCTGACTCCGCGAGTTTAAATATTAGAGCCTAACACAGAGCGGAGCGGCGTGTTAGCAGCGCAGAAGGCGCACTGGCGCCTACAAACCTAACGGGATACTTCACGCATTGCGCAACGCGTGAAGTATCCCGTTAGGTTTGTAGGCGTCTATGCGCGTGTCGCGCTGGCTGCCTGCCGCGCCGCAACGCTTTAAGCAACTATTTCGCGTCAGAGGCGTTGCACAGTATCCTACAAGAATAAAGGCGCACGAAATAACTAGTTAAAGAGGACTTCCAATTTTGACTTCATCTGTTACTGAAAAATGTTTAATTTGGCATTGGAGCGTTTCCTAGGCTCCCGCTTTGGTTTTCATCTTATCATATCCGTACAGTGTACGTATAAACATATGTTTTTATCTGCTCTTAGAGTCTGTTCTTTTTCATGACTTGATTCATGAATGAAATGTTTTTAAGAATGCAGGTAGTAGTAGTATGCATTTATTTTTGAGGTGGTTCCTGTCATTTAAATGAGAAGAAAAAAATGTGGACATAACATGGCCACAATTTGGACAATTTTGGACAAATTCATGGTTGGACATTAAATCATGTGGACTTACTAAAGACTGGACTTAACGTTTAGTGGACATAAATAGCGGTGGACATTTATTTAATGGACGAAAGGTAGGTGGACATAAAGTCCTGGAAGCATGTTGATATCTTTCTACTCCAGTTTTTTCCCTAAAACTGAAAAAAAAAATCGATAAATTAAAGTATATTTTATCTTTATTGTTTCTATTAGTTTATAAATATGAATTTGGGCAAATCAGATAGCACGTCCTTAATATTTTATTGGCCTGGTACTCTGCCGTGATAGCAAAGAGAGCCGTAATTGCAAAAATGAAGTTTTGAGAAAATGGGCTCAGTAACTTCGAAGCAGAAAATTCTATCGTAAGAGCCTCCGTTATTTGTCAAATTGCCACCAGATATCCTAAAGACTCATAGAAATCCCCTAGATTATTACGATTCGACCGATTTTATTTCGATCATATGAAAAGGATATTATACATGTTTCATGTTAGGCTATGGTGTTAGGCAAAACGGCCGTAAGTGCTATCTTCTGCATGCATTGCGTTTTGGACACACGATAAAATAATTTTCAGGTAAGAAATTGGCAGGAAAGTAAGGCATTTTACTTAAAAGTTCAAGCTTTTAAGCAAAATCCCAATGGCTCTTTGGAGGAATAATGGTGGTTACGGCTGCCTTGTCAGAAACCACGCCAATTTTTGCGCACTTACGGCTTCCTCACAAGTCTGGTTTTTGTAAAAATGAGACGATTTTTTCTATTTCAGCTATTCAAGTGATTTCATCTGAAAGAAATTAGACGAATTGTGTAGGACACTAGATTTAGAAAATTTGACAGTTACGGCTCTCTTCGCTATCACGACAGAACCAACCAAAGATTATTTATTCAATCAAAAATCGAATATTTGATTTTTTTTAAAAGACAAAGCGTATGATTCAGACAGTACTCCTATTGGATTGGAATTTACTCACTCCGAAGCTCCGCGCTTTGAGGGCCCCTTTGGTTAAGGTGAAATTTACGAGACGTCCCAACAGTCCGAGCACTGCTAATCACAGAGCAAACTTCAGAATTATGCAAACGCAAAATCAGTTTTGCAAATATTTGAATCGCGTAATCCTCGTTAGAAATGGATCACCCAAGGCTCTGGCGCCGACTGACCTGTATTCACGATCGGATCGGCAAAAATGTACTAATTCTGAGCGAAAGTTTCCATATCCTATTAGGATCCAAACCAACGAAAGTTCCTCTAAAGTTTTGTCTATTCACGTTTTGAGACTGTAGTAGTGAATTTAGAGTTTCCATTACGTATTTCATTGACTTTATTTTGGAATATTTTTACCGTTTTACATCCTTGAAGAGGTCAAAACTTAAAAATGACAGAAACATTTGTCAGAGTGGTAAAGACTCTTAAAACTGTCTTTCGCAGGATTTGGTGGGGTGTCTTTACTATGTTATCGATTTTCAGATCGCAAATCTTGACAGTAAACCAGGTACTTAGCTTAAACTTAAAGTTCAACATTTGGGTTTAAACTTTTAGTTTCTCTTGTACACTTTCAGTACCTGATAGTACACACTTTTGGTGCAACTTTGTGCTGGAGTCCAGAGAATAATAAACCCCAGATATATCATCAAAATTCATCACATAACTTTATCATCTTGTCTAGCACCTTTTGATAGAAGGAAAACTCATGAAAATCGGCCCAGTAGAAGGATAGGACAAACTTTGAGAAGGGAGCATTCTACGTAACGCACTTTTTCGGCTTTTTTTACCCCCCTCCCCCCTTTGTACCCCATCCACTAACACGTAAAAACGAAATGGCGTAACGTTCTCCTCGACCCCCCCCCCCCCCGGTAGAGTGTTACGTAATTTATAGACGGTCCCCGAAAATTGAAAATTTAGGGGCTCAGAGTGCCTTTTATGACGGACATGTTGACAGTTTTCATTTATCTCCGACGCGAACAAAGATAGCACCGTGGTTTCATTCATTTTTCTTGTTAATCCTTTTTAAATGATAATTTTTCGTAGAATGTATCAACAACCCTATTGGAAGTTACCAAACATATGAATGACAAGAGTTGATACACTACGTGTGAAAAGCGTAGCTATATTTAACTTCAGAGGCTTCTGACCACAGTATAACAATGAGCTGACAAGCAGAAATAGAAAAATTTTCCGTTCTTGGCTATTCATTGAAAGTGCTAGTGTCAAAGCAAACATATAACGACGATCAAGACAATACTCGATTTTCCCTGTTCTGCTCTATTTTCAGGCGGACTTGATACATGTTAATCAAGTTAAATTAGAGTTTGCGAGAGATCTAATTCAGTACATGCGCGAACTCCTACCGTTTCTGTAACATTTATTAGCACGCCGGTAATGTATGCAACTGGTCAAGAGGAGTCGATGACATTGACCAAAATCATTTCACAAGTAAAGGACTCGGTCGAAACTTGTTTCAAAAAGGTCTTTATTTAATATGCAAACTAACGATCCCGAAATGACAAGGAGGGTCACGATAATTCAAAAGCATCACTAAAAAACTTATGATTGGCTAGTATCCGAATCACATTTTATGAGTATAAAGTTTACCTACAGAGTTTTAATGATAGATCTGCCCCCAAAACTTGAAGTCGTTTTTTTTAAAAAAAAAAATATTGAAAAATTGAATCGGTCAGTAACAAAAGGGCTCAAGCGCCAGATATAAAATACTGAAAGAAAGAAAAAAAAGAAAAAAAAAGGGGCGGGCGACTGTATGAATCAACCCGTTTTAAAGTTCAGATCAATTAATATTGTGATTAATTAATTAATCGCTTTAATGCTTTAGAGCTCTGAGATTTATTAGGGTCAATTAAAACGGTTACCATTTTTCTCGAATTCTTATTTTTGGCGTTTGAGCCCCTTTGTAACTGACTGATTCAATTGCAAACGCGCATTTTCGACGCAAATATATATAATGTATTAACATGAGGTATATATGAGGAATTTTTCAAGGTATAATTTTTTCAAAGATTTGATCAGTGTATCTCGAGTAAATTTTAAAAATTCACTTTTTTCTTTTCGGAGTTGTTAATTTCAGACGCATCTCGGACCACCATGGATTCAATCTGTAGTTCGTGAGTCCATGATATCAGCGTTTTATATCGACAATATTAATATTCATCACACTCCGTGATGTATGTCAAATAAATCGTTAAAAAAAGGAAAAATGATGAAGCCACAGCCTTTAAAATTTGAGACCAATAAAATTGAGGGTATGGTACTTTTTATCAAACTTGTAAAAGCAACCACGTAGGTACGCACAACTCAATGCTCGTTCTCTCTGATCCATCTTATTTATTAATATAAGGGAAGGAGGCATGTTATAATCAGAAATAAAAATAGGAGCCTATAATAACTAACATGTAAAATTAATGCTGAATTTCAGAGATTTCCAAGATTTCAGTTTCTGCATTGATTTAGAGGTTCAAACAAATGAATGTTCTTATTCTTGTAGTTTTAATTCTATTTGTATGTGTGCCAGCCGCGCGTATAGGTATGAATATTATAATCGCTGCTTGTTTCGGTCATTCGAGAGGAGTTGGGCAAACCGCCGATAGTCGGGAATCTATCATATTACGCGTGAACCCCACCCAATTTGTACCTCAGTAATTTATTCGGGTCAAGTTTGATGGAAGCTTGGATTTCAAATACTTAATTCGCCTGATAGGGTCCATGTTCAGATTTAAACACATTATTTTGACGCTCAAATTTTGCCTTTATTAAAGCGTCATTATTTTTGTCATTCATTAAATGCCAGTGCTCGTGAGCTAGGGAGTTAATTGTCAATTTTCATCCAAATTTCACGATAATCTAATTTCGAAGTTCCTGCAATTCGTGGATAATAATTTCATATAAAACCCTAGAATTCTACACCTCAAATGGGAGCAAGAAGAAAGATGAAATGCTTCACTGAAAAAAAAATTACTGCCGTGAATATTTTTACCTTTGAAAAGTGAAAAAAATATTAAACTCTAAGAATGATACCTAACTAATATCAGTTCCACCATTGGATGCCACTAAGCGGAATTGAACTACATTTAGAAGTAAGACACTGAAATTTCTGGCCCACCCATGCTTCCTACCTGCGCAGGGAAATTGAAAGATCACGCAAATTACATTGTTACTAAGCTGAGCCGGAAATCGTATTTTCTTAACTCAAAAAGTGGTTCAATTATTATTCATGTACGAAGGAACACCCGGATTTAAGGATAAGATACAGACACCATTGCCTTTGGGCGGTAAATTTTAGGTTTAATGATCGACAATTTTCTGTTAAAGTAAAAAAAGAGGACTTCTAGATTTTTTAGATTTTTTCAAAGTAACAGATACGTAGGTAAAATTTGACGATAAGTAGGTCAAACTTGTGTTATTCTCAGGAATTTTCCTGGGAAATCGGCAGAACCCTCGGACTTTTCCTACCCCTTTGGTATGTGGTTTCTTCCGACAAAATCATCACGAGGGCTGCAAAATTCTAGCTACCTCGGGGCAGCAAAAAGGTCAAATCCTGCCATTTGAATCGATGCATGCTAAAAAGGCGTACAAAAGTACAAAAACTCATGATCCCTGGTTTTTATTAACTACACCGAACATTACTGCGTATGAGTTTATTGACTTAGGCCCTTTTAGCATTCATTGATTCATTCACGAAGGGCATCTTAATCAACAACGTATATTCAACTGCCATGCTTTAACAGATACACGTTTTTTCAGCACTCCCTTTGTTGATTGACCCCTTTTGAAGATGTCCAATTAAGATTGCCACCTACTCCTCCTTCTCCTCGCAAAGCAAGGCTACTGGGAAGTGAAAACGAAATTTATTTCACTGCTGTTGCTTGGAGTCTTAACAGTGTAGCAATGTTGCTTGAACATTACTTATACAGCAAGTCACAAAATTACCAGCAATCACAATGAGGCCGAGAAATTTCTAAGATTTAGCTGTGGCTCTTTTTTGTGCTGAATCAAACACCTGGTGACACATCGAAGATTTTTTGCTCCGGTTTCCTACTGGCAACATCGCGTGGACTTTTAATCCTTATAATTATTCAATAATTCAATACTTGTTTCTATATGTATGCTTTTACCTGATCACCTATCATCAGTCGATATTTCCTATTAAAGAGTAAAATTTCTGATGAGCTTTTCACAATTAATAAGTCATTTTTCGAGGAAATAGCGTGTTGCACTGGAAAAAGGAACACATTGGATCTAGAGTCCAGACACTTGAAAACATTGATAAGAAAAAATACTCTTGATTCAATCCGATTTAAGCTTAAATCAAAAGGAAATCCGCTCAAATTAAAAGGCTTGGTTCTTGATTTAAGCTTAAATCTGATTGAATCAAGAGTATTTTTTCTTGTCGGTGTTTTCAAGAGTCTGGACTCTAGATCCAATATGTTTTTTTCCAGTGTAGGGAAACCTGGTTTCGAGGAGCTTGCATTATAATGTTCTAGACGCCGTACTTCCAAATGCTCTCATTTATTTTTCTACATCTTAAAGCATGGTTTTGGATCTGGAATGCGCGCCCTGCGTAAATAAGGCCCAAACCATACGCCTTTCATCAAAAATGCCTCCACTTGGAAACTATTTCACGTATATGTAAAATCTCTGACTCCTAAAATTTTCATTTCTAGTCACAGATTGTTTTACTGTTCTACCGGACCAATTTTTATGATTTTCGTGGTTATCAGATAGGTGGCAGTCTCTGAATGAGCCCGTTCCATTCAGATTATGAAACCCGGTGTTTTAAAGTTGTGAACTCTCGCACTTACACATTGTAAATGTTTTTTTTTTTTTTTTTTTTTTTTTTTTTTTTTTTTTTTTTTTTTTTTTAGCACAATTCGTTCTAAAGATTTACCGAACTGATTTGCATGATTTTTGCGGTTTGGTTTTATAGCTTCTAGATGAGTCGGTTTTTAAATTAACTCACAGGGTCCCGAGAATAGCTCCCCCTGGGGGTTGGGCCGCGTAGCAGGTAAGGGGTGTATCCCCCACATCGTGAAGATCCAAAATACACATTCTTCATTTAGAAGGCATTGCCTTTATCACTATCTGAACTCTAAGGTCTTTATCACTGAAAAATGTCTCAAATAATGCTTCTTCAATCGTCGCGGAACTGCGTTGACAACATCGCTTGGACATTACGTCACGCCTCTGTCATACGGACGTATCTCAATTTCCACATAATCCCTGTCTTACATACACTCAAAAAACAAGTATGGGAAGAGTGACTTACCGGCCGAATTATGGATCATGGAGCCATAAAATATAGTTCGTGGAGCCATGCTTATAGGTTCACGACTAATAAGGTATGGCTCAGAAAGCCATCCCACCTTGCAGGGGTGATGGGTGCAATTTTGCAGGTGATATTGCTTCCGGAACATTGTCTTTGTAACATGGTTCCAACGTTGCTGCAATATTAGGTGGCAACATCGCTTGAGAAACGTTGCTTGAAACATTCCAATAACATTGCATAGCAACATTATCTGCAAACGTTACTTAGTAATATCAGGGTAACGTCTTTGTAACATTGCACACAACTTTTTTGTGAAATATTTTAAAAACGTTGCAAGAAACATCACGGTAACATTGCATAGCAACATTATCAGCAAACTTCACATAGTAATATCGCAACAACGTCACTTGTAACATTGCACACAATATTGGTATGAAATATTCTAGAACTGTCGCAAGAAACATCACTGTGACATTGCAAAACAACATTTTCCTCAACCTTTGTTTAACAATATCACTATAATGTTAAGATGCAAACATATGAAATATTTGATATATATATTTGATATGATATATTTATATTTTACATATACATTGAAAATATTTTACAAGACGAACTGAAAAAATCTCCTTAAAAATATACAATGCAGGGGAAGTCAAATTATTAATTGACTTGATGCAAATGTAGGTATGACGCCACGGGTAATACAAAACTAAGAGATGCGAACTGAAGCTTGATCCTATGCAGCCTGTGCAATATGTTTCCGCGAAATTGCATCATGACGTTGCAGAAATATTGCAAGATGATGCCTCCATGAACCATCACAGTAAAGTTGCTGAAACATTGCAAGGTGAACATTACCTTGCAATGTTTCTGCAATGTTGTGATGTAATTTTGCAGAAACATTGCAAGGTGATGTCTCTGTGAACATCGCCGGTGATGTTGCATTCTGTTTCATAAGTAAATTTACCGCATCATTGATGCAAAGTTGCAAGACTAATGTTGCATACCTATTGGTGATGTTGTCGCAACGTTGCTGCAACATTGCTTTGCTGGGTGGGATACTGTAGACAGTAAGTCACTTTGGTTAGAAATTATGGATCTCCGAGCCATTTTTTATGGGTCTCAGAGTCATACCTTTTTTTGAGTGTATGAATCCACTCATCATGAGGCTCATGTGGAAATCAAGGTACGTTCCTCCGTTCGAGAAGTGACGATTATTGCCTGCAACATCGCGCATCAACCTCCCTCACAGGATGAGTTGCGGAACTCCTCCACGAGCATAGAGACTCCGGTATGTGCTAATTTCTGCTAGAAAAAAATTGACTCGGAGGAGAAGAGGCAGAGGAAGACGAGGAGTAAAAAAGGACGATGGAGGAGACGGAGAAGAAGACAAAATACGGATCACGAGACGTAAGAAGCTCTGACGGACGCGAAAGAGCTCTCGATCACAACAAATCGGCTGTTAATTTCAAAAATGACGTGCGCTGATTTTTGCACGGCGGCGGCGGGCGGTAGCGTCGCGACGCACAGTGTGACGAGCTATTAAAAGTGGATGGACAAGACATTTCTGACCAAAATTGCAAACTTTTAATGTATATTTTGTCACGATTTCAATTTCAAGGGGTGTTTTTAAAGGTAATTTGGACGTATTTCTGTCAAACGGAAGTAAGCGCCAATTAGAGTTGTTTTGGAGGAAATTAGAATGCCGGATAGCGCGTTCTGTCAAATGGAACCAAGCGCCAAAAGCATTGCGAGTATAGGACGGAATGAGCCCGACGCCCGATTCCGCCATAGAGTACATAGAGTCGTAATGTAAATGGGAGAGCTGGCGCCATGTTCTGCTCGACGAGTTCCGAGCCCGGTGTGCGCCGAGTTCGGGTCACTTTTTCGATACATTTTCGATCCAAAATGGCGGTGTGGAATACATGGTGATTCCTATCTCCTTTGTTGTTGTTGTTGTTGTCATCGGATGGCCGGGTACCCGTGTATCGCAAACAATCGATTATGTATCGAAAAAGTGACCCGGCGTCACACAGGAGTCTCGGAATTCGGGACATGGAAAATGCTTAAAAGTGGCGCCAGCTCTCCCAATTACATTACGACTCTATGTACTCTATGGATTCCGCAGCCAATCCAAGCCCTCCTCTATACCTTCCTCCCCCGATGGCGCTTAGTTCCGTTTCATAGAAATACGTCCAATTTCACTAAAAAAACCAATGGAGCCACCTTTAAACCCTTTCCGTCTCATACTTTCAATGATGTAAGCTTCCAAAGTTTCGGAATTTTGTCCGAACTCTCTCGTGGACTGTTTCCAGTGTGCGGCGGGAGCGGCGAGCCGGGCAATTTGCACTTGGGTTCATTATTCACCTGCGCCAAGGCCGGATTTTGCCGGGCCCTTCCTCCGTTCGGTTGGGTTCCGTCCGAGGTCCCATTTGTTGATGTTTCGGATGAGTTTATTCCATATTTTATCTCTTCGGAGTTCGTCGCTCGCTCCGGCTCTGGGACTTATCAATTTTGAGGACCTACCTCCAGCCCGGGCGCTCCGCCTCATCGACGTTGGCCACCCTTTGAGAATTTTCTCCTCGCTAATTGCTCGAAACCCTCGAATCGCGACGTCCACGCAGGTTGTGATACGCTCCGCGCACTCATCGCTTACATCCAGATAAAGTTTTCTCTTCGCGTTTCCAGTAGGACGCGACCCGCCCTCAGTCAACTTGTAAGTCGATTACGCTCATTATTTTGTCCATCTTGTGATTGTTTCCATGTATTTATTATTTAGGTGAAAAATGAACGTTGAAAATTTGCAAACCTGGGTTTCATGCAGTGTTCGAAACTCACAGGCGCCAACGCGCCCAATAAGTCGGTCATGGCGCCTAAAAAATGAAGGCTCTGCGCCAATGTGGCCCCTGAAAATTGCCCCTTTCCCCTCCGAAAAAATCCTAATTTTTCTGTTTCGTGATTTCCGAAATTCCCCCCGAGTTACAGTTACTAGTTCTGGGACTAAAATATCTTTTATCTAACTTTTCACCAAAAGCGCCGTGATATATAAACAAAAAGTCGATCTGGCCCCTGAAAAATCTTCAATGACCCCTAAAAATCGAGCTTGATGCGCCACATGGCTCCTGAAACACAAAGGTGAGTTTCGAATACTGGTTTCATGCGTGAAGAAGAGGGTCACTGAAAAAAAAGTATGGTAACATCTCCATGAGTCTACTCGATTATTTACACAGTGATACTATAAAGTGAAAATAACCACAATTATAGTAGTTTTCACCAGAACTCTGGTGATATTTACCATAAAATGGTGATGGTCAGTGTTACTATAAAGTCTGGTGTTTATTATCATACTTGTATCACTGTGTCAGGGTATGGTAAAATCTACCATATTTTTCTTCAGTGTAATAAAATAGTGCTGGGTCTACACTATTCTACGGGGGAAACAAGGCCAAAGGTGCACTTTCAATTATAATCAAAAAAATGATTTCAATGTATCTGACTGACCTGAGCATTCTTCTCCCTCAGTCCTGTGCTGATACTCATTCGAGCTCAAAATTTTTAACTCATTGAAATTTTTGAACTTTTCGGCTTTGCTTTCCCCGCAAAACAGTGTGAATCCAGCATTTTCTACCTTTTCACTTATAGTTCAGGCCACATATTTTAGTGTTTTTTTTTTCTCGTGTGTAGATAAGTAAATTATGGCCGAGCAATTGTTTCAAAGTCGAAAAATGCGTATCTACAATCGCGACGTTGCAAATTTCCCTCTCATTTTTTGTTTTTTAGAAAGAACACCAAGAAACGGGTTTTCTGAAAATTTTCGGTTTACTGGAATTATTTAAAAATATTCCCAGAAATTTTCAGAAAATCTCAATTTTCTTTACCTAAATTTTTCTTGGAAGACGTGAAACAAAATCGGATATTTTCGGAAAATACAACAGATATACGTGTTTTTCGACTTCAGCCATCAAAATACATCGTAGAAGAAGCGTAATTTCACATTTCCACTCGCACATTTTTCTTCACACCAAGACCCGAGGGCCTCCTCGGATTTTGTCCCTTCTAACTCTTCTTCTTCTTGTGTTCATCCGTAGAAACCCCATTAAAGCTTCCTGAATCTTATCAGCGCGATTTAGCTCACTAAGCATCTAATAATTGATGAAATTACGTTCAGTTCACATGTCGGGTTCGCTTTTGGGTGTGTAACTCCGTAATATACATCAATTACTTCAGCCAATCGGAATCCGGAATATTATTCACTAAATTTATTGAAACTGCAATCATAATATAGCAGGGCAGTAATCACTTTATTTCCCTATAACGGCTTGTTTAAAATAGCGGCAGAATTATGAAACAAGCGGTAAAGCTCTTATACGCTCGTATTACAGAAGCGCTCAGGTATTTTCTATGTAGGCACATCGCCACTAGTATACTCGAATTTTATTGGCAGGTCGAAATCAAAAAGTGCTCCCTATTGGATGAGCGCTGAAAAATAGAGGACTTCAAAAGGAAGTAGTCCTTACATTCATTGTTTCTCCATTGGCCATTTTTCTGCAAATCTGGCGTAATTTAAACCTAATTATAATCTATATATTTAATTAATATATTTAATTAATTATTATCATTATAATCTATCTATTAGGTAACTCCTTGCGTCTTATGTGGGACGAGGCTTTCTTCTTCATCAGACAGATTTTTTTAGAAACATTATATATCAGCTTTCTGTTGCGTAGTTGGCCCGCTGTTAGTGTAGTGGTTGCAGCGCCGCCGCCGCCGGTTCAGTGATTAGGATCCCGCGATCGATTCTCGGGGAGGCGACGCAACTTTGACGGTCTCAGATAACGTGGGGTTGGTTGTAAAGTAAGGACTAGAGCTGATACGGGCTTTCACAGGCTCTCCTGAGGTTGATCCTTTTCCACGACCAGCAAAGGCGTGTTTTTTTGTACAAAGGGTTGATTGTAAAAAAAACATGTGTTTCTCAAGCTTTTTCAACCAACTAGGATTAGAACTTTTTCTTAAGTCGAATCCAAAAATGTTCGGATCCTTCTATGATGGAGAAATAAGGTTCATACTGATGATTAACCTCTCGAATGATTATTACCTGTAAAAAATTAGCATCAATAGTCACGCATACCTCAACGAGACCAAAGTGTTTTCCAACTTTAGATTATAATACCTTTATCTTGGGTAAACACTTGTCATTAAAGCTTTATTTTCAATTGGCATACGCAAAGAGCCTTATCATTTACACGGTGTCAGTGGGACTTGACTGAATTGGATTTTTTCTGTCACTAGGCGCTGTTGCAAAGTTACGTAAATAAAGGGAAAAGGGCATCTTTCCAAGCAAAAGCTCCCACTTTTTTGAACGATTTGGCACAGACACTTGTAGTTTTATGAGCTACTTGCGTCATCAGAGGTGCCATACCTCGCCTTGGTTTCTTTTTCTTCAAAAATCATCACAGCTTCAAAAAGAAGTATCCGACTCATTTCAAGAGAGTGGATTTGCATTTCCTAGTCTCATGTTTCATTTTCGTTTGAATATGTACCAGATATATGATTGACGAGGTCATGGCAAGATAGCATCAAAACTAGTTTTGAAATCTTTGATGTTCTCTTCTAGTTACAGTTTTATAAAAACGCGATAGGCTCATATGCTCTTGAAATTCGTCAAAATAACCTAACATTCCAAACGCATCGACTTGACAACCAGTGGCAAAACGTGAATGATCGATTATCGATATTTCTCTATTTGAGGCTATGGTGAAGAATCGATCATTAAGGTATTCATTGCGAATACCCTGTTTGTCGACCCTTTTCCCTAGGCTTAAATGACAGATCAATCGCATAATAACTTGCATCGATAAAATCGCTACAATGTGGCTGTGAGTGCAAGAAAGCCAAAGAGCCTTCAATCCCTTGGATATGCAACAAAGAGTACCTTCGAGCTGAAATAATTGTATCCAGCCCCCTGACACCAACGTAGTATCTTGTTCCTTTGTTGCGTTTGTCGGCTGAAGTACTACTTAAAAAAAAGCTCAACACTTATTTTAATACTTAATATGTTTTTGACTGCTAATTTTTCGACAGGATTCCTAACTCATTTCTTCTCAAAATGCGCGACTTACCTCCTTTTTCTTGTTTAATTCAGTCAAAATGAGATCGACAGCCTACTTTCTAAGAGAGACGTATTGGTCCCTGTTTTATGATGATAAGGAGCTGTCGGATTAAAAATTTAAGGACAACTAGATAATACTTTTCTGCAGATGAGATGAAAAGAAATCATAGATGTTTCAACTGAGTCAACAAAATGACTTCTTTGCAAGGGATATCGATGGCTAAAAAGCGGAACCACGTATTTCCATTGCGGTGTTTTACAATCTAATTCGAAAAAAAACAAGCCAACCTCATTTCTCGAAATTTTTACAGATTATTCTACCGACAGAGAGGTAAAATCAAAGAGGTGTTCAAGAAATTAAGTTGACCAGTTTTTCAAAGAGAAAATAAGTATGACAAGAAGTCTGTGACATCTCAAACAGAGATACGCGATTCTTTGGTCATTACTTTGGTCATTGATATACTCCTAAGGAGATAACACGGTACTAGTTGTGTCTTTAATATATGTATTTAAATTTTGAAGGACATTTTAAGAAATATCCGCGTGGTGATCATTAAAAGAAGACGCGAAACGTTAGTTCAACATTGTAGGAAATCTATTGATAACCTCTTTTTAAATCATCGAATGTAATAATAAACTTCCATTTTCCTTATTATGTTGATGCTCCTCAAGACTTTCTCAAAGACGCATAGTCATTTCTCATCATGACAAATGCGAGGCTCAAATTGAATATTTTTGTGACTTCAACTCATTCGCTACACTTCTACAATCTCGAGGAGGCGTTTATTTTAATATTGCGAAGGCGTGGAATTCATGAGAGTAGATTAAGTACGAATCGAGTCTGAATGATTTATATAACCTCTTCAGAGTATAATCTCCTTGTAACATACTAATCAATAGCGGTACAACGAATAGATCAATCGAAACGAGGTAAATAATTAGTCAAGTAAATCAACCCGCGTTGTGTGAAGAGGGAAAATGAAAACACTCAGCATTTCGCGAAATTGTTGGAGAGATCCGGCATTTTCGGCTCCCGACTAATCGCCTGGGGTCCATCTCCTGCGTACAAAAGTAATTGAATAAAATAAAACCATCTAGTGTGAACACAACCTAATATCGGTGAGATGTATCCGGGTCGCGATTTTTAACTTATCTCCCGAATATGAGTTGCACCTAATTGGCAGCATTGAGCAGAGTATTGAGAGTTCACGCCTCGCGCCATCGCGCCTTCAATTTTTCAGACGCCAAAAAAAAAGAAGAAAAACTCCTGTATACGGCAATGCATCATAATTCGGAGGGGAACTGTACTTTTGTTCCAAAGGGGTGACAATTACAATAATTTTGTCTTTCAAAATCCTCCCACTTTTTTTTTTATTTTTACATTTTTGACTTAAGATACTTCAAAAATTTTTTATACAACAGAGTTAAAGTATTTTTCACGCTTATTTGTCATAATAAAGGTTGAGGTTTTTAATTCATTAACCTTGGATTAGCATCAGGCTAGGGTTAATGCACATCCATGCTCCAGGCTTTCAAATTTTCAGGAATTAGACCGAATGCAGTCTTTTTCAGCAGATCCATCCGATTTGTCGTCACCACCGGGATTCAAACCCGGGACCTATTGGTTTAGGGTCAGACCCGCTGACCGCTATGCCAACCTGGTCGGATTCTTGAAAGTTGGATTCAGGAAAATAATAGTTTTTTGGCATACGACGTCCACGAAAGAATCTAGAATAATTATGACAGTTTTTTTTTTAACATCCCTCGTTTTGACTGAGGTAAATCGTTTATTAGACATAATTTAGATGACCGTATGTACATCCCTTATAGGTGATGTCAATGATCTAACTATTATTTCCGATATTTTCCCTCAATAAAAAGAAAATTACTCCACCTTGGACTAATCATAAAATAACTAAGCTTTGTCTATTTGATTGGTCTCGCGGCTTTGTTCTTTGTAAATAATTTATTGCCGATTAATAAGTTATTCAATACTCAAAACAGAACTCCCGGTCCATTTGCGGTCACGTTGAATTTCAATTAAAAGCTACCGGAGCGGCTAACCACATAACTATACCAAACACAAACCATAGTTGCGGTGGCACCACACCAGAATTCAAACGCAGAGGTAACGCACGTGGAGGTGTGGAGATTTGAATAATGTAACCTGATCTGTGGGCTGGCTCGTTCTTTAGAAATTCGAAAATTTGGAAACATCAACCATTACTTATATTAATGGAAAGGGAGGGGAAAAGTCTCTTTCCAGGTTTTTCAATGTTAAATGTAAATGCAAATATTCGTATGACAGTTTCATTTCAGACATAAATAACACAAAGCTTCGGTAACAGAAATTTCAACTTTTGAGGTTTCTTCGTACTTCACTTTACATTTTCAAACGCAATTCAATATTCATTATCAGTGGCGTGGCGTATGCTTTTAAAGGTATAGATTGACCTGCCACATAAACCTATTAACAAGGATCGAGAGACAGGATGTTCGCAACGTACATCTTAACTATCGATTCCTAACCAGGGTCGGACTGGCTTGCATCTAAGGGACCCTTGGCTGGTTAAAGGTGCGGAATGTGATATTTCCTGGTAGGGCATTCCCTACGTGGAGAGGGACTCAGAAAATTTTGGCAAAGCAGCACAAGTTCGCACAGAGTAAAAATTGTAAAATTGAAAGTATTGAAGTAACCGACAAACTTCTGAAATTAAAGAAAACATAAAGAATTAAAGCTGTTTACATGAGCTTAAGACGTGGGTCTGCAAATCCATCCTAAAAATGAATCAAACAAGAACCTGAAAAAAGAAGAAAGAACGAGTATCAACACAGCTGAAGGTAGGAGAGATGTGTTCAGGCCTCTTTTTTAAACTTTTCTCCCGAATCTGAACGACACCTCATTGACAGCATGTAGCAAAGCATTGAGAGCTCACGCTTCGCGTCATCGCGCCTTCAATTTTTCAGATGCAGCACGGGCGTCCATCAAGTACGAATAGTATTATCTCTGCGCCGTTGTAAACGCGCATCCTTTTCCTCGTTTTATTTCCATACTGTATTTGTTTCCGTTTGTCTTACTCGTAATGGTATCACTACGTGAGTAACACAGCCGATAGACAGGAAACTCGTATTCGGGCCTCTTTTTTTAACTTTTCTCCCGAATCTGAACGACACCTCATTGAGAGCATGTAGCAAGGTATTGAGAGATCACGCTTCGCGTCATCGCGCCTTCAATTTTTCAGATGCAGCACGGACGTCCATCAAGTACGAATAGTTGTATCTCTGCGCCGTTGTAAACGCGCATCCTTTCCCTCGCTTTATTTCCATATTGTGTTTGTTTCCGGTTGTCTTATTCGTAATGGTTCCTCAAACTAGTTACATAGAGCAGAGCATTGCGAGTTCACGATTCACGCCATCGCGTCTTATGTTTTTCGTATGCAATGTGGACATCCATCTTGCGCGAATAGTTATATCGCGTTTGCACTTTAGATGTCTTTTATTTTTGAATTTAGAGATAAATTAAGGTTAAGTTTGCCCGAGATATGCTATGGCATGTCTAAATAAATTGCCATTTTGAAAAGGAAGAAATATGTTTAAAATTCTCTCAAGAGGTCTATAAAGCACGTCTAAATATCAAACCGACCATCGCTTCTTGGGGAGTTACACATAGCGAATGAAGGACGGGGATGATAAAGCGCCTGTATCTCACCAAAAGGGTGAAAATTTCACAGAGAAGTGTTCACAATTCAGAAAGTATTTCTTGGACCTGTGTTCACCTATATCATGCGTAAAAGCATTTCTCCTAACTCTATCTTCTTCCGTTCATTTAAGAAAATTTCCGCATATATTTTCGGTCGTTATTTTTTTTCTCTTCTTATATTCTGCTATCTGTCAGAGGGGCGCGTTTTCGGCGCGCCAAAGGGGCGTATCTATCAATGGCAGATTGGTCTTACGGCCAGTCCGAGCCTGTTTCTAAGCATAGCCTCAAATTGGAAGATACCGATAATCGATCATTCACGCAATCACGCATAGCCACTGTTCATTAAGAGCTTAATCAACACACTTATTGACGCGCGACAGACGACGACGCAAAGTGCAACGTAGACGATGCGTGAATACAACTATACGTACTTCATGGATGGCCATGTTGCATCGGGCAATAATTGAAGGCGCTTCTGTTCACCCCATCCTCGCCATAATCTGCGTGGTGGTGCATTATCAAAGAAACCCCATAAATCGATGGTCCGTTGAAGTCAAGTCAACTCATTGACGTGCGTAACTGGATACCAGCAACGCGCTAAATTTGACATGGAATCATTATCATAACACTCAGATTGACTGTTCATTGTCTACTTTTGGTACCTACAAATATTTGCATCAATGATTGACATGATCATAGTACGATTTGCTGTATTGTCTTAAAAAGCGTAATTTTTCAAAAAATTGATCATTTTGCTGACGCCATCAAATTATACCTTAACTGACTGCCACATTTTAAAAAGCGACATTTTATCGGCTTAGTAAAATCATTGTTCAGATATTTCTTGCATGGCTGCGGAAATAAGTAATATTAGTGATGCATGTGTATTTTAAAGCGAAGCCCTTGCATCAATGGCCATTGACACCTCTACAGTTAGGTTGCATGGATTTGTTATGGAAAAAGTGAACACATTTGGAAGGTAGTAGTAAATAAAAAAGAACGTGAGTGAGGAAAAAAGAAAAGAAAAATTGAAGCACCACAAGAATAAGTTGCAATATTGGTTTTTTTTATGAACCTAAACAAAACTATTAACTCCTTCAGCTTTCAGGCTCTCTTCCTTGGGCGAAGTTGTACAATGCCATTAGCAACATTTGGACGTATTTCTATCAAACAGACCTATGTAGAGGTGAGAAATATGGGGTGTGCTCGTTAGTTCTCTGGCCGTAAGAGTGAATGAGAATAATAAAGCACCAGTGACGTCAGCGGCAATGATCGAGCACACGCGCGAGGGGGTAACATCGTCGGGGCGCTTTAACTCATGAGCCCTGTCCACAACGCTCTCTTGCCATGCCCGCGGCTCATGAATCCCGCATTCAGTTGCCACATAGTTCTGTTTGATAGAATGTAAAATCCCGCTTTTCCAATTCTTCAAAAGGAATCACGCCCACTTTTACATTGCTTCTTATGCAGCTTCCTAGAGCACACCCCATATTTCTCACCTCCACATAGGTCTGTTTGGTAGAAATACGTCCATTTCTCAGTACTATAGGTTCTTTTCTGAGAAGACTCGGTCCAATATGAGTGCATTCAAAATACACTTGTAATGCAGCGCAGAGCTCAGGTAAAAAAATCCTGTAGTCGAGAATGTTGTGACAAGCTCGTAAAGTTTCTTCTTATCTACTTAAGTAGGTCCTTAGCCGTAGCCTCCCCGTTTCCTATGTCATGTCCACTTTCGAACACCACTCATGTCATAGACTTGACGCGCATGATACTTTTCACACAGCACATTGTAACATTCAATTACTAACCTATCACGATGAGTCATTTCTTTCTGTGTATAATATCATTGGTAAGATGACAACATACTGCCGTGCTATGGAAAAACGCCGTATGAGCATTCGAGAGTTGCCAAATTTCCTCCGTTAAAATGTTTATACTGTAGGGAATCATGAAAATTGCCTCTGACATTTTCAAATAATATAGATTTGATTGCGAATGAAAGTCTCTAAGAAATTCGAAGAAAAATAATCGAAATATCCCTGAAAATTCGTTCTTTGTAAAAGGTAATTTGGCAACGTGTGAAAGCTTATGCGGCATTCTACCATAGCCCGGCAGTATAGCTAGGTAACTTCCTTCCAAGGGCACCAAACGCGGAGGGTGGAATGTGACCTTAAAGATTTTATCAATCACCCTTCGCGTTATAATCGTGTTCCGGAGGTTCAATTTTTTCGCTGTACACATTCAGAAGTCATGATGATATGGATTTTCAAAATTCCAGTAACTTGAAAATTCAACCATTTTAAGGCTGAATAACGTAAAGATCGCATACCTCGGTTTGCGATGGATTCGTTACCCACAATTGGACTGCATTTTGCAATTTGGACCTATAAATTCTGGCTCATCTGAAAAAACACTTACGTGCATTGGGAAACTAATGGCACATACGTTGTTTTAAAACTGGGCCGGAATTTATAGGTCCAAATTGCAAAATGTAATCCAATTAGTCGATTAAATAAACGATGAGTGAACTATTACTGTGTATAAAATAATGAATTAATTAAAATAGGAGCGGAAATTTTGGAACACCCTAATGTAGATACGTGGTTTCGCACTTTAGGCATCGAGATCCAATTAAATTCGCCTAATGATGATCGGCGAAGAGGGTGAGCAGGTTGGGTTTTTGCAAATTGGATTAAACCAGTTGCTCAACTCTTTTGTCATAAAATTTTTACTCTGACGAAAGGCCATGTATCTTCATTTCCACATGAGCCTCGGACACTATAGAGTTATACGGTGAATAGGACTCACGTATTAATTAAGGTACACCCTTTACGCCAGAAGAGCGACGATAGGTTGACAACATTTTGCAAAAAGGGACCACTAATTCTGGCTCATTTTAGGAACAACAAAGACGACCATTGATTTCCCTATGCAGAAAGGTGCTTTCATGGATGAGCTAGAGATTGTGGTTCCTTATTGCAAAATGTAATCCAAGGCATCATTAGGCGAATCTGAGCGCTGACTTCCGAAAGAAACTTTTAAACCACGGGGAAGATCGCAAAGAGAGGTCTCCGGAACATGAGTTGCTTCTAGTCAACTGTGTTTTTGCACTGTGCAGGCTATACTGGCAGCTATATTTGGCGTTAAATGTGCATCGGTCGAAATTATCGAGAGGCTATTCTACCGTGCTAAGGAACAACGCCGTATGAGCCTTCATGCGTTGCCAGATTCCCCTCAATATAATCGAAATTTACCGGGTATTTTTTTTAATGATTCGCCTCAAATTTTTCAGACGATTTTTTTCGCAATTCGATTTAAAATACTTGAAAATTTCAGGGATCAATATGAGCAACTCTCCTAAAAAATACATGATTAATCTGGGGGGAAATTCGGCAACTCTCGAATGTTCATACGTCGTTTTCCCTTAGGACGGGAGTATTGATATAGGCTCGCACTTGAGGCCGGGCCGGGGACCTTGGGTGCTGCGGCCACAGTTTAGATGTCAAGGAAAGTGCAAGTCGGTCGTCTGCGCGCTGCCACTCCCAGCCCAATTCCTCATCGAGAATCGATTTCGTATAATTTGAAGATCGCCCCGATCGGATCGCCGCTCGCCACTTGCTCTTCCTTCACAGCACGTCATATTCTTTCTCATATGTCCGCGACTTCACCCCCCCCCCCTTCTCCTCTTTCCGGCTGCATTACGTGGAAAAAATTAAATGAGGACCCGATGCCGGAATGGAGACAAAATACCCCTGCGAGATCATGTGCCTCAACGCGTCCCGTATCGTTCATTTTGACTAGACTAATTCCATAAGCAGAGTATGACTATACTGCGGACTGATTTTTGAAGTCGATAGACAAAGCTATGGATGAAGAAGACACGATAAAGTGATCCTATTCGTTGAAATAGGTCGTTGTTATAGGGTAAGAGGCTGCATGGATTTCATTTTGCAGTAAGGAACCACTATCACTAGCTCTTGTATAAAAGCACATATCTGATTAGGGAAACCAATGGTATGTATGGTGTTTCTAAAATGGGCGGGAAATAGTGGTTCCTTATTGCAAAATGTGGTCCAAATGATGGACTAACTATAAACTTTCTCTCGTTGGTTGCCGTTATTTTGTCTATTTCTTACCTCTTTCGTCCATTGTAACCACCCGCTTCCACCAACAGGATTCCTCCCCATCCCTTTTGTCTTTTGTGTCTATCGCTTTGTCTATCAATTTCAATAATCAGACCGCTGGAGGATCCTTCTCTTATTGGCTTGGCCGTGTTAGGTCTCATGGAGCTCTCAGGGGCCGTCCACCATAAATCTTGTAACGCTCTATGGGGGCCTACGCCACAAAAGCTTTACATGGGGGAGAGGGGGGTCAAAAATTTCGAAAAAGTACAATATGTAATTTACGAACGGCCCCTACGGATAAAAAAGAAGGAGGATTACTTGGACAGTAAGTGGAACTGCGGTTAGTAGCCTGTTATTCCGAGCAGTGGTTGGAGCTTTCAATTCTTGAAACTTGCTCTAATATTGCGAGGAGTGCAGAACGTGTAGCCAAAACGACTCACTACACTGGAAAAAAAACACATTGGATCTAGAGTCCAGACTCTTAAAAACATCGACAAGAAAAAATACGCTTAATTCAATCGGATTTAAGCTTAAATCAAGAACCAAGCCTCTTAATTTGAGCGGATTTCCTCTTGATTTAAAGCTTAAATCTGATTGAATCAAGAGTCATTTTTACTTGTCAATGTTTTCAAGAGTCTGGACTCTTGATCCAATGTGTTTTTTTCCAGTGCTTAACGACTAGAAATAACACAGGTAGTTGGACGAGTGACCAAAATTCAACAGATTCTGAAAACTTTGCCTATAATGCGATGGGTCAGAGGCGACAGAGCTAGTTTTATTCCTGTGCGGTTTGACAACATATCGGACTCAATGGACTGCATGCGTGCGCAGGCAGCTGATTTTCATGAAGTGGTCCTTGCACGGGTATCAGGGGCAATTTTGCAGTATTTGGTTTCCATACATTCGCCACCGATGATCCTTGGGCTGACCCCAGTCCCACCGCTCCAAGACTCGATTCTATTCCTCCGCTTCCCGATCAGTCCCCGGAGAGCTCCTTGTCATCAGCAACCTCTCATCATGCCTGACTCATCCACGGATGACTTGAGAGCAATCATATGCATCTCAGAACTACAGAATCATATAGAGCATCTCCGTGGGGCCTTTTTGAAAAGAGCCTAGATATTTGGACCGCGTTAAACAGAAAGGAACGAAGCCACATCAGCTATCGCCTTTAACTGGGCAATTTAGTTTTTTACATGAAACGGTTCTGCGGATTTTCGGGCAAATTGCAGTGAAAATTCTCCATAGTTTGAAGCAAATTCCTTAAAAATGTCAAAGGAATCCGCACAAACGTTCTCTCGTAAAAAATTGTATTGCCCAGTTAAATTTGGCAATAGCTGATGTGGCTTGGATCCTTTCTGTTAAACTCGGTCCATTTAATGCAAGAATCGACCATAGCGTTTAGCAAATCAGTCATGACCGAAGTGCGAAACCACGTGCGAAACCAATTGCGGTGTCTCGAAATTGGATTACATTTTGCAATAAGGAACCACTGATTCTGGCCCAATTTAGAAACAAAATACATGCCATTGGGTTCTTTTTGCAGATATGTGCTTTTATGGGAGAGCCAGAGATAATGGCTTCTTATTGCAAAATGTAATCCAATTACAGATCCTATTTTATTTTTTCGGGGAGAAACAAAGCCAACTTCATGGCTTGAAAACCACACACAGACTATTTTGCCAACAGAGATGAAATACAAGGACATTTTCAAGAAATTACGTTGACTATTTTTCCACAGATACAAATAAAGTATTATGGAAAGTCGAAGACGGAGACACTTGGTTTCACACTTTGGCAATTCATCTACTTGGCGTTTTTTAAAAAAAAAAAAAAATTCAAAAAAATGCGGAGAACGGATTTTTTTTAAAAAAAAAAATGTTCATCACATAAGGAGCACCATGTAATTCTAGGTGGAGCGCAATTATTCAGCTATGCATTCACCACTGCAAAAATGTCAAAGGAAATCGAAAAGGCCAGCGTGCATAAAGGCTATTTCAATTGTAATCTTCCGTCACATTCTTACGGCGCAATGATACAACTATTTGAACTCTCCGGAATGCGTGAGGTATCACGCCGCATTTGAAGGCGTTTTCAAAACAGCCAAGTTCCGATACCCGGATTATCGTTTTGCATGGTTCATATTATTTTGTTATATTTCGTACCACTTGTTAATTGTTAATCCTCGTATAAAAACCACCCATTAGCTAAATAAAATTGAGGAGCTTTCCGGAAAAAGGCACATACCGAATAAACAAGTTGTGACGTAAAAATGAATAAACGTAAAATTTCAAAAAAATCACCAAATTTTTTCTTCTCTAAAGAATGAATTAGCATCGGAGATTCTGAAACACTGCAACCGAGAGATGCCTTTTCTGCACCCAACGCAACGCCTCAATTATCGCTAGGTACCGTGTCAGCGGTTGTGTATGTTGTCTATTCACTGGTTGAAGGGGCAAATAGTATTGAATTTCAATAAAATTGAAATAAGTTGCCATTTATCTAGCGTCGCAAAGTGCCTAACTTTCTTACGGATGGGATGGAACTCATTTTCCTGATTGACTAGGTGGCTAAAACTGCTCCTTTGAAATCATTTTTCCACGTAAAAAGGTTATACTTTCTGTTAGTCCACTCAGAGATAAATACGCGAAAAACTGAACAGATCACGTCTTCACCACTTCCAAACAAACGCTGGAATTTTGAATATACATGTCGCAGGCATTTTATCAAATGCCCAGGCATATACTTATATTTTCAGATTTTACGAGACTTTTTACATTGTTATACGACCTCTCAAAGTTTCAATATTTTGAGACAAGAAATCCGCCAAAAATGAAAAACTGTCATCGTATTTCTACTTCAAAAATGCTCCTTACATTACTTCAACCGTCTAAATTGTGAAAACTTTTTATTAATGAAATGCTGCATATTCTGGGATAAAATTGCATTCAAGAACTAAAGAAAACGTATTTATGGTCGTATGGAGCAAGTTTTTACAGAGAATTCTTTCCCATACGATCAGAGAATTATTTATTCTGAAGTCATAAAAATAATCAGAGTTTCAGTCTAAGCAAGAATATTTGACTATTTGCCTAGGCATTTGACATGATTCCTGATATGACTATTTGCGTGCGACACATATATTTTGAGTCCATGAGAATTTCGCTCGGTCGGGTGATCGTTTGATCTTGGTTTTATCACCAAGAGCCAACGCTAGCCACACCACGGTATACCCACACAGCAACGGATGCGACTTTCAAACAACCAAAAATTCAATTAATATGCTGCCAGCACCCATGTTATTGCTACGATTGCCATGTTGCGGGGAGAATGGGTGGCCAGGGGAGATGGGGGGAGGGGGCTGGTTCGTGGATGGTTCGCCACTTCAGTTACGTGCATAAATTCATTAACTCCCTGGAACATAGCCTCACAGGGCAATCAAGGCGACTGTTGCCGATTCGATTCGATACAATTCAATCTTCCCGTGGGACCGAGTTGCGTATCGAGGCAATACCGCGAGAGCCTCAGTACTCGTAGGAGTTTTCGCGGGATAAAGCTCACGTTCAATGTTCACATATTACATTCGCAGATTGCGATATTTTGCGGTAGCTTTATCGATATTCAATAGGCAATCGCCGTGAACATGAAAGTAGCGAGTGACGTCATGGCAGATCGCTGGTTTTCGCTCGTCCGTGATTTTGCTGCAATGTTGTCAGTTTTCTGATTATATCTCGTGTTTTGGGTCAAAAATCAATGAAAAAAATAGAGGAGTTTGCAAATTTTGGCAATGTTTCATTGTAGATCGGAGCCTTCGATGAGGATCCGTTGTCGATACTGTCGTACCGAGGAAAAACGAATCACGAAAATTCGAATGTCGCCTACTTTTCCCTGATAAATAAAGTATTCTGGAAGAAAGTCATGGATTTCTTCCTTTTGAATTTTCAGATATTTTAGTTTAAATTACAAACAAATTGGTCTGAAAAATTGGACGAAAAATATTTAAAACTTTCCCAATAAACTTTTACTTTTTCCAAGATAATTTTGCAACGCCTGATGGTTCATACGACGTTATCTCAGCATGGGTAGCATACCTAGGGTAGCACAAAATGCACAGGCCTGTAACGGATTTGAACCAATTATTGACTTTTTAATCCAATCAAATCCTTCAGAACTTTCCCTAAAAAAACAATTTCCATGTTTTTGTCATCCCATCCATGTCTCTTCTGTTTCACTCACTTTGTTTTCAGTGAGAGGCAATATATTACGTTCTAAGCGCCAAACGCGTAACGCAATTCTTTTAATACAATTTTGATACTGGCTGATTAAATTTCTAGTAGTAGGCGTTGGAAAAATGTCAAAAATGCCGTTAAAAATGTGACGGTTTGATTTTACGAAACTGAGCATCCATGATAATACTCGATACTCGATTCATAGGTAGATCCAGACACTTAGACCTGCGGGCTGATTATTAAAATTGATAGACAAAGCAATAGACAAAGAAGACAAAAAGGATATGGAAGGATCCTATTGGTGGAATCGGGTGACTCCAATGGACGAAGGAGGTAGTTAATAGACTGACTAACGGCAACCGACGAGAGACCCTTCAGTCAGTCCATCATTTTCTCCCTTAGTCTATAAAAACCACCCATTCAACCAATAGGATCGCTGTATACTCCTTATGTCCTCTTTGTGTATCGCTTTGTCCATCAATTTCAACAATCAACCCGCTGTTCGTTACTCTCATAATCATAAGAGTAACGCGTAATGCATAAAGCTTAAGGCGCGAAGCACTTCGGGGGGTTGGACCGTGAAGTGATTAGGAAGCGTGCCCTCTAGTTGGATTCATAAGTCGAAGTATGACATAATGTCATCTCCCCCAGGCCTGCGGAACATATTCGCATACTCGTCGCTCCTCTGACGTAAGGGCGGATCTCTATCACCACATGAAACCCCGAAAAACACAGAGTCAAATGGAGAACAGGGCTCATTTGGAAATCGAGATACGCCCTTACGTCAGGGAAGCGACAATATTGCTCCTGAAAGGGATAGGGGCCATTATTAATTTCATCACGCATCGTGAGAGGGGGGCAAAGTCCGCGAGACGTAATCGTGACCCGCGGGGGGGGGGGGGAGGACAGAGGATTTTGCGGTGGATGACGTCACTCACCTAAAAATGAATCGCTGAGAACTTAAAATTCAACGACCTTACCAAATTGTACTGGATGCGATCAGGATCCTCTTTTCATTTACGTATTTCGTTTTGATGTGGAGGCATTTTTGGAAGAGAGGCTAAAAAATTCCCTTTGGAGGTAGAGTAGAAAGAGAGGATAATCCAGAAAGCGGTGACAATGATCATCCCTGAGAAAAATATTAGGTTTCTGGGAGGCAAGACTCTTTGGAAACTTTTGTTTCCGTTACGCCTCTAGTTAGTCCTGATAATGTATGCCTGTGCTGCATTTGAAAAGCACAATATGATTTCGAAACGAATTTTGGACGGAAAGAGGGAAAAGCCAGTGGTTTTTGACAACATTGAAACGAAATTAATTATGCTCATTCTAAGTTCGATTTACTCAACGGTTGATTTTTATTTTGACGCGAACGTGTAGCACTGTAGCAGTTTTAACTGGACAGCGTCATGGAAAATTGCGGTATCTGAATTTTGGTCTGAACTCTGGATTGGAGTGAAGACCAATTAATTACGTATAGATTCGGAATATCATTTACTTATAGATCAACTTCTTCCCGTTAGAGCCGCATTCAACCTCAACAAATAGCCGTCGAGGCTATTCAAGAGACTGAAAGAATCCTTCACCCAAAATTTGCATAAAAAACAGGGATCATCCATATTTGTCACGTTTTTGATCGAATGGGGTGAAATATTTTTGGGGTTTTGATGTTGCTTTGGAGGCTTACTTCTATTTTTGATTGCTAAGACATGTTGCCAAATAATCTATTGAACTAATCATGAATTAGTGGATGCACAATGAGGTATATTGCCGTCCAAGACAAAAAGTCCTAATGTCATCAGAAAATTTTTAAATTTTTTCCAACAAACTATATACACAAACAATAAACGAACATTCAGCTCTTCAAAGTTGTTGAATGACTGAGACATATCACTGGAAATTCACACTGAAAAAAGAAGCATACCAGCCATATATTTTATGGCATATCGGATTTTTGTGTTCAGGAGCAGTATGTGTCAAAGATTAATGCAAAATACAGAGTAGAGTTACGGTATTTTTGCTTCGGTCAGTAGCATAGATAAAAGGGAGCCCTTGAGACGAAGCTCTTAACATCTTTAAAAATCCTCTGGCGATGTAGCTATTTCATCATTCTATTATTTTTCCATGCTCATGATGCATTTTTCTGGGGAAACTGACGAACGCCCAAAATTATGTCAATTACTGTAATTTGTGATCATTTGGGACTTCAACATTCATTTATTACCGCGTTGACACCGTGCTGTGTGCCCACAGTTATTATGGTTCCCAAGAAACTTTTCTTTCTTTCGTCGAGTGCTGTTGGGACGTTTAAGTCGTCACCATTTCTCTGAAGGTTATTCTTGTTTCCGTTGTGCAATACCGTCCTATAAATTTTGACCTACAATCGCAAATCCTCTCATCGATAAAATAGAGCTTCCTGTTGTAAATTTTAATTATTATCTTACAAGTTCGTCGGAGATTCACCTTTTCTTGTGCAACGTACTTGGGATCCTTGTTTTCACGGTTAGTTGACGACATTACCTTAACTGACTCAATTGTTATTATTTTTCAGATTTGTTTTCAAGTCTGACTAGATGACTCATTATTTCATCTAACGAGTGGCTGAGCTCAAGTTTTCCTAGCTCTATTTTTAGGATTAACGTGGTTTTTCTAACACCTATTTATCACACCATCGTCATACGATAATCTGCTAGATTGATGAATTGATCGCGACCTTCCTTCATTCAAACACTTACTAACATTTGCGATAATATGCTATACTACACCAGAATCTCTTCATGGGGTTGACGATCCTTTTTTAATTGATATTGAAATAAAAATGGCTATTATATGAGCTGACAAAACTTAAAATTGACAAGTTCTTCCGGGGTTTTCTACTTAAAAAATAGTAGCTCTGATTCAAATATTTCTATCTAAAGAAATTTTACCACGTTTCGTCCAAGAGTCATAAGCGATTGAAGGTGTCTTTCTCCCCACTCTCCATCCCTTGGAAAGAGAACAAGTGGTAAAAAGACCCCCTCTCTCTGAAAGACATACTTGAACAGTACTAATCTTAAAAAATGGGTCGTATTTAATAGGGCGGAATTCTGTTGAAAGTGGAACAATTTTGTTATGTTTAAAGTTCTAAATTGAATAAGAAAGACGAAAAGGAGGAGGCTAATGTCGCCATGGATTGAACAAACTTTCAATCCTGTATTATGGTAATAATATTTTGAGTGGTAATCCAGGATTGCGCGAAAGGTCTAAGAAAATATATGAGGATTACGCGAAGAAGGCAAAAGGATTGCGCGAGTAGAAACTTTAATATCTGCTACAGGAATGCGCGAATTTAACATGAAGTTAATTTTAAGTAGAAGTTTGGCAAATCAGAAAGTAATTGGAAAATAATCGCATTTTTATGTTAACGCTACTTTAGGTTAGTTTGTCGACAAGTCATCGATGTCTTACCTTCTCATGATAATTGAATTGAAAAGATTGAATAATGGTCGTGGGTGGAAAGAACTTTCCTAACTTTACTCGTCGAAACACAACATAGGCCTTTTAAGCTCTATTATTCGATGCCGCTATAATGCTAACGCAAATTCGAATAATCGCGTCAAACACAGTGCAGCCGGCGTTAAACGTATATCAGCGCCTATAAGACTGTAGGAATACTTCACGCACTGCGCCAAACAGTGCGGTCGGGGTAAAGCCCATATTAGCGCCTACAAGACTGCATGAATACTTCTCGCATTGCGCCAAACAGTGCAGTCGGTCAGTTGGCGTGACACGCATAATCCTACAAGACTGTAGGAATGCAGTAGGCCTGCGTGTCATCATTCTTGACTCTCTGCTCCAGTTTTTACCATAATTAAAGGATACCATGTATCCTCATTGTAACGATTCAGAAACTCGGATAATATTTAACTTTTTCTGTTCTTTTGTGCTTCATTAAAAGAAAATAGAACAAACGAAAATATCGCGTCGATATTTTCGATATATTTATTTGAGATCGTTCAGGTAAATTCGCGGACACTTTTCAGAAAAACTGTGAGTAGCTTTTTGAAAGCATTTATTAAAAACTAAAACGTAAAATAGGTGCATAACGTTTCAATCAGAGATAAATATACGCTTTTTTTCGGTCCATTAATCTCTTTAAAAACTTGAACATTGTTGTTCTACGATTTTTAACGTATAGTTTCTTTCAAAAAAGGGGGCATTCGCGCAATCCTATTGCAGCCATTCTGAGAGAGGAATTCAACTATTTTATCATAATTAATCGCCTGCAATTGTATGGGTTTCCAATTGCTAAATATGCAGGTGTTTGATACGCAGAAAACGTCAGAGCAACTTTTTATTTTACTCTTTCTTTTTCCGTGTGTCCTACTGCTGAGGTATACAGCTCAAAAATCCGTCCATGTATTTTTTTGATCTCAATAAGGATGCATTGTATTAGTATATTTATGAAGAAACCAACGCGACACGACGCGCTACGCTACGTAGGTCGTTTGTGATAACAGCTAGAAGCAACTATTCGTGCTCGAAGGATGGCCTTGTTGCATATTTAACAAAACAAAGGCGCTTCATTTTGTTACCCACGTAGCAGTCTTGCACGCTCTCTGTTTCAAGAGTCTCTAGCTTTCCACCCTTCTACTGACAAATTAAGGTACTATGCGATTGGTTCTAAGAGAGATCCTCAGGATGAATGTAAACAAGACTATTTCGATCAAATTGAAAAAGAATCCACGGTTCGGAGAGTTTTAGTCCAAATAAAGATAAATCTAAGTTTACAAATATCTTTCATTGTAAGTTTATTTCAACCAATTGAACGTATTTATGCTAAAAGGAAGGAAAGACAGGTAAGGAAGAAAGGGTGTTCTCGTTAATTGAGAGCTGTAAGAATGAATGTGAACAATAGAGCACCAGTGACGTCAGCATCGACGACGACGAACCTCTTTAACTCATGAACCCTGTCCACAACGCCCTTGTGATATGCCCAAGGCTCATGAGTTAGCATATTTTGGTGCTTACTTCCTTTTGATTCAATGTCACATCTTACTTTTCCACTTATCTAAAAGTCTTCCCGCCCACTTTTACATTATTTCTTATGCGGCTCAAAAACGAGCTCACCCCTTCTTTTCCACCCACTGTTTGTTCCTTTTAGCATAAATACGTCCAATTCCAAAGATACCGTGAGGAATTCTCATTTTGACAATCTGTGTAATCTAAAAACTTAGTCCTCCTAGAACAATTTTTGCTGAAATGTCGTTTGGTCCCTTTTAGTAAGTCATTCACAGGTGATTGCTGGACCGACCCTATAACTTTTCCATTTTTTTTCTGGATCAGAAAATCATGTCATAGAGGGTCAAGCACGGCAAAATAATCGCTAACATTGGTTTATGAGACCTCGATAATCGATCATGACAATGCTCTCACCACTAAGGTGCTCTACTTGTCACCGGCACATAATAATAATTACGGCTCGCGACCGGACCGAGCGAGGAAAAATATTTGATACAGAGATGGAAATGTGCAATTGGTGTCTATGGATATTCTCTTGACCTCGGCGTGGAGCGTTTGTCAAACGAATATTAATTTGAGAGTCGAGTGACGGAGCCTTGCGCCTTGTCGATCGGAATGAGTTCGACGCGGAGCGGAGGCGAGTGATCGATGCTCGAGCACTTCCGATCTCGAACGACGCGCCGCGACATCGCATCGTTGTCAGGTGTCAATGCAACCGACTCCAAACAACCGGGATCAAATATTGTCCCTGTCCATATTATTGGAGATCCGAACAATGTGAATCCAAACATTGAGATTGAACAGCAAAACAACACGTTGCCCAACAATGAAAGCAACTATCTGTAAAGGGATGGCGCATATCGACGGTGAAACTACCAAACCACGTATCTCGTTTGCGGTGTTTAAAAATCTACGCTCACGTTTTATTTTTTTGAAGTAGACCAAATCAATATCATTCCTTGAAATTTTCACGGAATTTTCTCCGCACAAAGAGGAAAAATCACAGAAATTTTCAAGACTGGATGTTAAGTAGTTTTTCATTTAAAAAATAAAGTATGACAAGAAGTCTGCGACGTCGCAAACCGAGATACGTGGTTTGGTAGTTTCACCGTCGATATGGGCTTTTTTCATCCCTTTGCTCCCTCATTGTTGGGCAAAATGTTATTCCAGTGTTCAATCTCAGAAAGTACTGCACGTATGGTGAGGCACATATGGGCTTTTTTTGGTCACGGGCATTATATTTTGACACTTTAAAAAAATCCTTGCATCTTGCAAAAGGGGTCCCCTCTTTTCTCTCAAATTCTCGTTGAAACAATTATTAAACCTCAGAGGGAACTACCGAAATTAGAAGAAAGAGTATCACGGAAATTAAGAATATTTGTCCGTATAGTAATTTGTCTGTATGGTAGTCTGATATTTGCCTGTATAAGTCCATATTGTAGTATAATATCCGTGACGCTCTATTATTCATGGTAGCTCTTTCCAAGCCAAGCTCTTTCATGTTAATTTTTTAACGACCCTTATCGTAAGAGTGTAAGGATATTTTTAAATTTGTTCCTCCAAATGAGCAACCCATTCCGACATTTTTAAGTGTCTAAACGTGATGCTTGTGTAAAAAAAGAAGATAAAAAATTGCCCGTATGTTGTATCTAAAATTAGGGAAGGAGACATTAGTCTACAAAAATCCGAAATCGCATCAGTCAACCGAAGAATAGAAGGGTGGAGGGGTGTTTCAAAAACATATTGGTGCAAATATTGCCCTAAAGTACCAGACTGGAACTATGACGATTGGTATGTTTAGTTCAAGAAACATAGTTTCGAGGAAAGCTACGCGAAATTTTAGTCTGCTATGTTCAAGATACGAAATGCCTAGATAGTAACGCAAAGTTACGACATCAGTTAGCACAAACTTACTGAATTGAACTGCTCGTATCTGTATCTTAGAAACACGAGAGAAAGTACCCGACATAAATCGCTCCATTGAAAAGATTCCTTCCGTGGATTAAGGTCCCTTTTTCTGTGAACGTTTGCATCTTCCCATAGGCAGCAATAACACTCATCTTCACCATCTGTGTGCCGAATATATCCGTCAGATCAAGTTTCACATGTCAAACGCAACGCGTTACTTATCGATCATCATACGGCGACAGCGTAAGGTTATTGTTTCCGGAGAGAATGAGCTATCAATGGAGGATCGCTCGAATATTCGCGCCTCTAACAAAATTTTATCGGCTCACTGGACACTCAAGTCCAAAATTTAAAGCATCTTTCACTACAAGATGTCGGGCCGCAAATCATCACGGAAGCGTGGCAACCGATCACACCAAGTCGAGTAAGCTTGCTGACGCGAGTTTTAAAGCGCCTTCAAACTAATGAATATGCAGCCCCATGACAGCTGTGCTCGAATAGTTATCGCCTCGATTTAAGACACCCTGTGAAGAACGTCCCGCATCACACTTGATTCTCGTACGAAATGCAAGCAAAACCTGAAGAAAATGGAGCAACCCTACCGGTTAAAATGGGTGCTTTCAATTGACAAAATAGATAAGTAGTAAACCAACTAAAGGTAATACACCAGAGACCCCATACAGTTGGTTCATAATTCTCTTCCTTAGTCTATATCAACCACCCTTTTCAACTAATTGGATCGCTCCATTTTTGCTGGGTCTACTTTGTCTATAGCTCTTGAGTGAGTTTCCAACTGCTCTCGTTCTACCCTGGTAAAAATTGGCAGTAGAATCTATGTTCCAAAATACCATAGACCTACAGCCGGCTGTAAGATTTCCAATAGCTTCTATAGCCGGCAACACAATTTCTTATGGCCTTTTATGGCTGATGGCAACTAAGCAACAGCCTGGCGATAAAATGTATGCCAAACGTTGCTAATTACGGATGCTAGGACTTAGTGAGTTTTTGGACTACCGCTCTCTTTTTCGGCCGTAGTATATCTTGATTTATTTTGCGAGGAAAGCTCCGTACTTTTGATGGATGCCTGCCATTCCTAACATGTTGGAGCGCCTGCAATTTTGTATGATACTGTGCAATACCTCTGGTGTGAAATAAATGCTTCAAGCGCCGCGGTGCGCTACGGCGCGGCGCGGCGGGCAGCCAGCGCTGAACGCGCATTGGCGCCTTCAAACCTAACAGGGATACTTCACGCATTGCGCAATGCGTGAAGTATCCCTGTTTGGTTTGTAGGCGCCAGTGCGCCGCCGCTCTGCTTTGTGTTAGACTCTAATATTTAATCTCGTGGAGTCAGCGTTTTCCAACTCATGACTTTGAAATGTTTGCACACTCTGTATGGATTATTCTCATTTTAATTGATGAAAAAAAATATGTAGTAAAGGAAAATATAATGTGCGTTTTGTAAATATTAAGGTGATTCCGTACAAACTTAAGGATTTACATAGCACACGAATTTCTACACAGTTTCTTATAGCCTTTTATAGCCGATGGCGAAAAAGCAACAGCCAGGCGATAAAGTGTAAAGCCCGGCGATAGGAACTATAGCCCGGCTGTATAATTTTGTATCGCTTCGTGTAGCCCGGCCGTATGCTTTTTTCCACTTTCTACAGCCAGCTATATGATTTTCTATCGCCTTCTTCAGTCGGCTATAGGAACTCCTACAGTATTTTGAAACGCAGCTCCTTTTGCCAATTTTTACCAGGGTATTTTTCAATCGCTTGCTTGTTTGACACGATGTGACTGAAATAAACTGCAAATATTGAATTGGCTCTTAGTTCGATATTCTATCATCATTTTCCATAGTTTGTCTATACAGCTTTGATAAAAACACATTATTAAATACAGAACAAATGGGTTTACAAGGCTAAAAAAATAGAATAAACACAACCGGGACGTTTCGGGCCAATTGCATGCTCGTTTTCTCGTTTTTTCAATTTTTAATTTTTTTAGCTTTTGTTCCATTTGAGAATGGGCATGCAATCGGCCCGAAACGTCCTGGTTGTGTTTGTTCTATTTTTTAGCCTTGTAAACCCATTCGTTTGGTATTTAATGTGTTTTCGTCGTTGTGTGCATTCGGGCGATTGTGTTTCATCTCTCTCTTATCTACAGCTTTGTCCATCAAGTTCAATAATCAGCCCGCAGCGGACCGATTATTGAAACTGATGGACAAAGTTCTAGACAAAGACGATAAAAAGGATTTGGAGGGATCCTATTGGTAGAAGCGGGTGGTGGCAATGGACATAGGAGGTAGGCAATGGACTAACTAACGGCAACCCACGAGAAACCTGACAGTTAGTCATCATTTCCTTCCTTAGTCTATGAAAACAATCATGTCAACCAATAGGATCGCTCCATACTCCCTATGTCTTCTTTGTCTGTCGCTTTGTCTATAAGTTTCAATAATCGGCCCGCAGGTCTCCAACGCTGCAGAAAGCTGTTTCCCGTGCGTGTAGACGCAGTGTCTAGCTCGCTGGTTGAGTCGTTGGACAAAGCGGACTTTGCCCTTTCGAAAAATTTAAAATAGCGTGAATTTTAAAATGAAACCCGCAACAGGGAAGCCGGACTCGATAGCGGCGGATCATTTCCGTATCCGGTTTGAGCGCGTGTGACAGCGAGCGAGTCACCCAGCGGTAGCGGCCTCATCTCGGCGCGGCGCTACCTCACGCGTTGCGTTCAGCCGTGCTTCACATTAAAGGGTAAACTTGTGCTTGTTAGTAACGAGCAAGAGTCCGTATGCTAATACGCATCGATATCCATCAATCTCCTCTGACGTGGTCGATGGACCAGACAGACCTCTCCCTCTCCCTCGCCATTGTCATGTCTCAGCGCTGGACACCGCTCATCAGGGAGTGTTCAAGTATTACGTAAAGCATGGAAGGGGGGGGGGGTGCTAAAGCTCGCGCCTCATGCTGTTCTGTTCTTTGAAAGGGGGGTAGAGGATAGATTCAGGTCATTTTTTTATGAACTAATGGAAATTGGGGAGGAGGATCTTTCCAGTTAGCGTGATTGTATTTTTTGGATTTCTCTGGAATATTTTGAAAAATTTTTGAATTTCTGCCGAAATATTTTTAAAGCGTTTACTTTCTTATATTGATGTAATCATTGATGTAAAGATGTGAAAAATATTTATACACATTGATTTCAACTTTATAGGGCAGTTACGTTGTGAGCGTATTTTCCATTTTTCATACATTTTTAAATGAATTGCATAGGATTTTTTTTTTTTTTTTTTTTTTAAATATTTTCAAATATTCCAATGCGGATAAAAAGTGCCATGAGAACGCTCCAGAAACACAATGTATTTTGTTGGTTATTATTAAAGCAATATTTTGACAAGAATGCCAATAGGAATACATACATTCAAAATGTTTATGCGTAATTAACTACTCGACGTCACGTAATTGTAAATTAAGTTCCGTACCTCTGGTACCAATTGTGTACAAGGAGTTAGAGAGGGGGTTAAAAGGCAAGCAAACAAACAAACCAACCAACCAACTAGATCTGAAGTTAAAATTTGAGTATACAATATTGGAACGCTCCCTCATAAATCACAAATTTGGCACGAAGACAGGGGAGAGTCGAGCGAATTTCTCTCAATCGTACGGACAAATTCCAATTTTCTAATCTTTTAAATTGTATGATACCTCCTACCTTTCCATTCTCATTATTATAGTTTCAAGTACTTTGCAAAAATTCCTTCAATTATCTCATGACCGGAAACTTCCCCTCGTCAGACTTATAACTAGCGGGCAGCGATAATTATACGACTGCACGTAATTATTGAATCCATGATGATTCGACGACATTGATGGCTAAAATCGAAAAAAGCGTAAATTCGATTGCGAAGCTGTACATTTTCGCTCAAGTTTTAGGTTTTGAAAAAGAAACTGACCAACAGTTTTTCTGAAAATTTCTGTGAATTTTCTTCACTTATTCAGACATATTTACAGACAATTCCGAAGAGATATTGTGATTAGATCACGCTCAGATAGTAAACGTAATCGGAGTTTTGAGACGCCGTAATGCAGATACAATTTTTTCAGAGGCGAGTTCAGACATTTCAATTGGAGGGGCAGAAGGGGAGTCCGGGAGAAAACCTAGAAAATTTTTGAAATTTTGGAGACTCTGATATGCTCATTGAGCCAATTTCCTCATCAAGAAATGCCAAATGTAAGCGTTCCTCTTTCTTATCTCCTCCGTTCCTTCCAGCTTTTCCCCTTCCCTTTTTCCTCCGACTTTTTCTCGGGCAAACGGGAGAAGCGCACGCCCCCCCCCCCCCATGGATCCGCCCATGGCATTTTTTGACTTTTGCCATCGACATACAGCGCTAAGTTGAACAATTCCTGCTATGGAAAAAGCCGTATATGAACATTCGCGAGTTGCCAAATTTCCCTTGATAAAGCATGCATTTTTGACGAATTCATGCACATTTTTCTTTGAGATTTTCAGATCTTTTAGCTTCATTTGCTTACAAAATTGTCAGAAAATTTTGGAAAAAAAATTTCACCAAGTGTCCAGTAAATTCGGTATTTATGGAAGGAAACTTGGCAACGTCTGAAGGCTCATACGGCGTTTTTCCTTGGCATGGTAGAATAGGCCCATGTACCGAAAATGTCACCAAATAAATAAATAAATAAATAAAATAAGATTTTTTCCGAATGAGCCGGCAACGGAGCGTGAAAAATTCAAAATTCGCATGTATCAAAGTGCATGTTGGCTCGGCGCACGGGGGGTGGGCCGCGAGGGGGAGGGGGGAGGCGGGGCGAAACCGCGAGCGCTAATCGATGAGAATGCGGCGCTCATCAAAAAACGATTAGTCGTAATGAAGTGTCACGGTCACGCGGTAATACGATTTCCGATTGAGGCGCACCAAGAGTGTTGGATTTAAATACCTGCTCCAAAAGAGATGGCTGATGCCGCTGATGCCGCTCCTACCGCTTCGGCTCCCGCGTCTACGCGCGCGCCGCAGGCCTTGAAAATGTCAAAATAAAGACGCTCCACATGACGCATCCTCTTGTCGGTTTTTCACCGGGGATGAAACCCACCCGCAATCCATGCTGCCAAATTTCCTCTCATAAAACACATTTTTTTTTTCGGAAAACTTGCACTGTTAAAAATGAAGGAGCAGAATTTTGCGCCGGAGTCTACACGGAAAAAAAAAAACTTCGTGCATGGGACCCGAAGTTGAGGTCATATGGATCTCTGAAGTTTTCTGATCACGCATCCGAAAACTTGAGGTGGCGCTGCCGAAGTTCGGATCAGACATCGAGGCACTTCGGTATGTACCGGAGTACTTCAGATGTGTGACCCGAACCCTTCGGTATATATCGAAGTACTTCAGATGTCTGACCCGAACTTTGGCAGCTTCACCTCAAGTTTTTAGGTACGTGATCCGGAAACTTCAGAGATCCATATGACCTCAACTTCGGGTCCCACGCACGAAGTTTTTTCTCCGTGTATATTACGCCCAATCTTATTTGACCAGTGATAATAATGTCACATAATGTTTATAATAAATAAGAGGTGAATTAGTTTTAGCCGGTCGGCTCCTCTTTATACTCATCCTCATGTATTCTGAATAAATAGAGACAAACCGGCACTACTTAGTGACCGTTTGTTTCGTGGCAGATCAGCAAAACAACACAAGAAATCTGTCATTCAATAATAATTTTTCGAGTTTCACCGACCTCTACCAATTTTTTCCAAATGTTTCTCGTGCAGTTTTGTTGTTAGCAAAACGTTACTACGGATCTGGGTGTTTTCATTGGAAATTTTAGAACCACCTAGTGCGACATACACACAAAAAAAAATGTTTATAACAATAACATTTTTTCAAAACTCCCAATGTTGATGGATCAATGTTGCATTTTGATGTCCATTCGTTGCAAATAAATGAAAAATACCTTCAGGTGAAAACAAATAGGTAAAACTAGATTATAATGATACATGCAATGGTGCAGTTGTGCAGTTGTGCAGTTGTGCAGTTGTGCAGTTGTGCAGTTGTGAAGTTGTGAAGTTGCATTTGTGCATTTGTACAGTTGTGCAGTTGTGCAGTTGTGAAGTTGTGCAGTTGTGAAGTTGTGTAGTTGTGAAGTTGTTAAGTTGTGAAGTTGTGTAGTTGTGCAGTTGTGAAGTTGTACAGTTGTGAAGTTGTGCAGTTGTGCAGTTGTGCAGTTGTGGAATTGTGCAGTTGTGCAGTTGTGAAGTTGTGCAGTTGTGCAGTTGTGCAGTTGTGGATTGTGCAGTTGTGCAGTTGTGAAGTTGTGCAGTTGTGCGGTTGTGCGGTTGTGCGGTTGTGCGGTTGTGCGGTTGTGTGGTTGCGCGTTGTGCGGTTGCGCGGTTGCGCGTTGCGCGTTGTACGGTTGTGCAGCATGCAATGCAGTTATGGTTACTCGTGGCATAGTATAATGACGAAACTGAGTTGACTGTATAGCGCCTTGCTGCAACTATTCGTGTTCCACGGATGTGAGTGTTGCATATTCAAACGTTGAAGGCGTTCCCGCTTTTACCACTTCTTCAAAGATACAAGGGACTAGTTAGCTGTAGCACTCTAATAACAGAGTGCTTATGTAGGGAGAGTATTACAGATTAGTGTACCTACAAAGGGAGAGTGCGGGCACGTCAAAATATGGAGCTCTTTGGGCCCAAAAGGGCGGCCAACCTTCACAAAAAATGTCCGTAACAATCTCTAGATTCCAAAATCACACCAAGAAGGCCATGGGTGTTCTTAAATGAGTAAATTTATGCAAAAACTGAATCAAATACATGCTTCACAAACGGCGGGTTGTAACAACTCTGGATAATCTGAATTATATGTTGGCTGCCTTTTGGCCCTTGGGCTCCTAACCAACCTCAAAATTACCGTCATGTCCGTCCTTCCCCTGCATAGGTACTCTATTACCATTTAATGACATGAGGCCGAAGTATCTATAAGGCTAATAATTGAATCGGTCATTCGTTAAAAGACTCAAGCCGGCTCAGCTTAGAAACAGTATGTATCACTAGTTTCTCAAGCACATAAATGTTTTTACGGATGAGCCAGATTTACCTCCTAATTTTAAAATGCAGTCCAATTATGTAACGTGTAATCAATTAAATTGCCCAATTAAATTTGGCAATAGCTGATGTGCCTTGGTTTTGTTCTGCACAGAGCGGTCCAAATTGACAATTTCTCAATAAAAAGCTTCCAGAGACAGCTTCCAGCTTCCAGCTTTTCAGAGGATGATCCAGAAATTTGGCAACACCTGATTTCCTCCATTTAAACCTATGCAAAATAATCGATTCATGTCGGAGCGCCTGGCCGTGGCCCCCTCCAAGATTCGATACATCTCCATAGGTTTAAATGGAGAAAAGACAATGTTGCCAATTTGCTGGATCCGCCGACGTGTTTATCGTAAGAGGTCAAAATGGACAGTTGGCGAATAGGAGTGCGGGTGGTAGAGAGAGGACCGGCGGGCGTTTGCGCGGTGCTGCAACCTGAAACGCACCAGCAAATGAATGAACGAATCAACGGGACTAATCATAATCGTACATACTCCTGCATCGTCCGAGATAATGCCCGACGTCCACGCTCGTCAAGACAATCCTATCTGGCTAAATTGATCTGCGCTCTTCTCTCCGCTCGAAAACAACCTGCGTCTGTTTTTGTCGCAGCTCTTGAGCACTCACGGTCGCTCCAGAAAAAAATCCCTATTTCCAACATGTGTTCTCTCGAATAGTTCAATTACTCGATTTGTGGTTTTGCGGTGACGTGATTCGACCAAAGTTGCTAGTTATCACTTCGAAGAGGTAAATTTTGATCTTTTTTGGTTGCTTTCATACGCGAGGAGCTGCGGGCTACACTACGCTCTGTTCAGTCAAAGTGAGGCCAATAGGTCAGTTGCGCTGGTCTCAGAATCGTGTTTGGATGCTTGATTCTTGTCAATCAGTGAAAAATATCAAGACCGGTCCAAACCGCAAGTTTCTAAGTTCAAAAATAACCGAGATATCGCGCTTTGAAGAAGTCGGTTTATGACGTCATCCACCTCGGTAGTGACACGCTTAGTTTCTTCCAACTTGCTTTTTTCAGTTAGGGAGGTGCACATTTTCTCTGGATACTCCATGTGTAACTCGGATGAAAGCAAGGTGGGAGAAACGAAGGGTTATCACTACCGCGGTGGATGTCGTCATAAACCGAATTTTCCAGTGCTCGATTTCATATCGGTTAATTTTGAATGTAGAAAATTGCTATTTGGACAGATTCTATCAACATGTTATGATCCCAACCTTTTGACGGTCTGATTTTACATTGACCTCAGATCGATACATGCGTAACCCGTAGGAAGTCAATTAAAGTGATGTAAACTTTGTATTTGAAAAAAGTGCATATAATCAGCAGTACACGTGACCAACTCACTTTTACACCTCGCGGATAAAAAAGAATGTTTGTGGTTACTCACCACATTCCTGATTATGAATGATCGCAGGAAATCTAGAAACAGTACTAGATCTCCATCAGTGTTAACCTCATACATTTTGTTACATTACGCCATCGTCTAACACCAATACATCAAAAATAAGTGTGGTTTCATCGAATTTAAGCTCGTGGTGGGATATTAGCATATTTAATTAATTAACTTCGGTATGCTGTTACGGTAATACTGCGTCAACATTCCGAGTTGTATTGCAGATATTGGGAAAACGAGAACGAAGTATTCGAAGTAACTTTGAGGTCCAGGTCAAAAATTGAACTTTTCATTGTTTTTGTAAATTTTTTCACGTTCATTGCGACAGAATCGTAAGAAAACATGTGTCCACTAATAGGGAAAGTCGATGTTGTCACACATATCGTTGCGGAACACCGTTGTTCACCCAAAGAAAGTATGTTTCATCGGTAGTGATATACATTTGGTAATCACTGACAGAATCTAAACCGTAACTCTAATAGGACCGCGTTTAGCAGAAAGGAACCAAGCCACATCAGCTATCGCCAAATTTAATGCAGCAATTTAATTTTTTACACAAGGACGTTTGTGCGGATTCCTTTGAAAATCATAAGGAATTTGCCTCGTACTATGCAAGAAAATTCACTAGAATTTGCACAAAAATCCGCACAACCGTTTTAATGAAAAAATTAAATTGCCCAATCAAATTTGGCAACAGCTGATGTGGCTTGGTTCTTTTCTGCTAAACGTGGTCCGATTGCATTCGCCAAAAGTATGGTAAATTCTACTTATGGCTGACTATCTTTAACCTTCTGTGTCATAAATCGAGTAGACTCACGATGGAATTTATCATACTTCCGGTAAAATTTGCCATATTTTTCATGGTGTACATATATCTGAATTCTGCGGATTTGGTAATGTAGTGGCAATGTTGCTACAATCATTATTGCTTTGAAAGGTGAGTGTAACGTATGACCGAGGCAACTTACCCGTCTCCATCGTATTGAAATGAGAGGCTCTTTACCTCCATTTCACTTCTCGCTGAACTTAGGTTTCCGACCTTGACAGGGGCTGTTTCTCGTACTCCTCTTCCATATCATCTCTTTCAAGCGCCGAGTTATTGACAGTCGTCTTTTTGCCTCTATGTGTTTCAGATCGGCTGCACTTTTGGACGACTCGAAACCTGACGGACGTTCGGATGAGTGTCGGGTGGATCTTGATGTTTCGTTATTCATGATCAGGAAACGAAAAAAGGTGAACGATAAAGTGCATTTATTGGTGTTCCGCGATTCGTGGGATTGTTTATTTATTGACTAAAAATCGATCGTTAGTTGATTTAGTATCTACATCAATTTTAATCTTTTTAAATCCAGTGATGTGACTGCATAAATTGTTCCATTGTCCTCAGAATTTCATTCATTCAAGTTTCATTCATTTCCCTTTTACACCCACCGCACAGTGATACCACTCGCTTTTTTGTTCAGAAAGAGTCAATACCTACAACCTCCAGGAATAACTCAAGTGCTATTTATCGAGTTGAAAAGAATTTAAATTCAATAAAATTGGAAATTCAGTGACAAGTGGTTACGAGCAATTGTGATCTCTATCTTCGTGAAACATCGATTATGGGTGAGTTTATTGTTTTGCTTCACAAAATTTTATTTCCAGGACCTGTAATACAGGCTTATAATAAATCAGAATTGGACTTCATTTTGCAAAAGGAAATGACAATTTCCAGCTCATCACAAAAAACACTTGTGCACATGGGAGACTAAAAGTACATAAACTGAGCTAGAAATTGTAGTTCCTAATTGCAAAATGCTGTCCAATTACAGTCATAAAACAAAAACGCGCTTAAGAAGAATTCAAAATTTTGGTGCTTCTATTCTATATGATAATCAAAAATCTCACCCTTAAATATAAATTCCAAAACAAAATAAACCGAATGGTTCATGCCTTATCTTATTCTTTCTTTTAATTGAAAGTCATGCGCAAAAATTTTCAAAATCTGATGAGTCAAAATATCACATGCGTTCCTCATCATCTAACCTTGCAACTTTTTTGGGGAGAAATATTATAGGTTACATTTCGTCTCCACATCAATAAATTTTTAAAGTCAGAAAAAAGCGGGAGAAATAATACCTCGCAACAAAGTCTATAATTTATTCTAAGTCACATGTGGACACGATGGAATAAAAAATCTCTAACGCGTATAGCCCAAGCTTTTCATCGTGGGAAAAATGAATTGAGGTAAAATTATGAAATTTTTTTGACAAGTACCTACTTAAACTTTTCTCTCCGACATGCCGGTTCAATTTCGTTGAGTGGATTGCAGTAAAAGAAAACGAAAAAAATAATTTAAAGACTATGCAAGAAATTCTGCCATGCTGAAGATAAACGCCGTATGAATATCCGCGAGTTGCCGAATTTCCTCCGATAAAATGCCATTTTTTAAAGGAAATTTATGAATGTACTTCCTTGAAATTTTTGGGTACTGTAGATTGAATTGCGGACGATATTCTGTGAAAAATGGGAGAAAAATACTCACCTTTTTTTCAAACGAACGCGCATTTTATCGAAGGAAATTTTGCAACGCCTGATAGATCATACGGCGTTTTTTTCTTAGCTGAATAGCAGAATATCGCACTTAGGATCCAATCCTATCACGAGTGAATCAAGGTGAGGTATACGTCCGGGTGGATTGCCTTCCCAAGAAAGCAATTTTTTCTTTCTTTGATTAATTTGAAAATTCTTCAGAATGCTTTTTCTTGTTTTAATTGACTATTGTTAACAATGTGGTACAACGACAGAGAGGAAGGTCTCTCAAATTTACACTTCAGTAGCTGCAACCCACTGCTGACACCATGCCGCGTCGTTTAAGCGTTTTTCTCGTGGTCTCAATGACGCTCTCTTCCATTCGCGGCCTTTAAGTACTTTTAACGTGTGTCTAACCTTCCCCTCCATTCTCCTGATTCATTTTATGCGATAGTCTAAAGTTCTAAACTTTCCATGTGCCGAAATGTGTACCTTTGGAGCCTCCTCCCTCCTTCCATGGGAGCTTTTTGATCTTGAACCCTCTTGTGAAAAACTTCTAATGATATCACAAAAAAAGGTTGTTGCATGTGCTTAACGCGTGTTGCGTGTTTTTTGCCCACTCGGCCCATCCTGTATTAAATCATTTACGAGCGAAAAGGGTTCACGAAAAGACAAATGAAATGGAAAAAGTGCATAGATCCCAAGGAAAATTTTCAAGTCAGAAACTTCGCGTTTTTAAAAAAGAAGGTGATACAGCTAGGGAAATACCGGAAAATTTCGTCACATGTTCATAAATATCAACGCTTATTCTCGACCATTGAAGTTCCATCGATAAATCCCTCCGTAAAAGGTACACAATTTGTATAATACTAAATCAATCTTCATGATGAATGACGTACGTAAAAATTTAGTTAATTAAACGTTATAATCTTTGCCTCACAGATAAGTAACGGGTATAGTGACTAATTTTATGAGCAACTCCCACTTTAAGTAAATTATTTAGCAAACTGCTAAACACATTATTCATTGGTCATTATCGGTCAAAGACGAGAATTTCTAACCATGAGACAGTTTATTATTTGCATTCTTCAGCTACTCAAGTAGCATAGATCGCAATAAATTACAATTACGTAGTTAAATTATTGATATTAATGTCAAGTATGCTGTATTTTAACTGATTGAAGGGGCTCCTTCGATAGGAACTCGTAGAATTTTAAGTCATTTTTGTCCAGTGTGTGGTATTTAAGCTATCACATCCGACCAGCGGGCCGATTATTGAAATTTATGAACAAAGCTATAGGTAAAGAAGACAAAAGAGATATGAAGGGATCCTATTGGTGGAAGCGGTTGGTTCCAATGGACAAAGGAGGTAGGTGATAGACTAACCAACGACAACCCACGAGAAACCCGGTAGTTAGTCCATCATTTACCCCTAATCTATAACAATTACCCATTTCAACCAATAGGATTGCTCCATATACCTACTCTTTATGCCTTCTTTGTCTATCGCTTTGTCTATCAATTTCAACAATGGAGATGTTTCATGTGTGAGGAATTTGCGATTTAACTGTTGATTCTTATGTAAAAGTTTGCGAGAAACACGATGGTGCCACTGGAATTCTCTGAAATCAACTCCCAAACTCAAAAAAGCTCTCAAGTTGAGGCAAAATGGAGGGGATATCCCACGCTATCCTGAGAGTCCACATCTACATCAAGACAAACTCTCCATGCAAAGATAGGGAGCAAATACATTAGCAGGGTTGCCGTATTGTCTGTTTTGGAGTCCCCAAATAAAGTGGCAGCCCTGTCAATGTATTTGCTTCCTGTCTTTGCATGGAGAGTTTGTATTGGTGTAGAGGTGGACTCTCGGGATAGCGTGGAATATCCCCTCCATTTTGGTCTCAACTTGAGAGCTTTTTTTAAGCTTGGGGGTTGATTTCAGAGAAAACCAGTGGCACCATCGTGTTTTTCGCGAACTTTTACCCAAGAATCAACAGTCAAATCACAAATTCCTCACACATGCAACATCTCCATTAACCCGGAGAATGGTTGCTGCTTATATCCCTAGGTGAAGAGGCTCTAGGATTGGTTACCGGGAGTAGCGGCAAATTTTCTAACGGTGCACCTACGTGGACCCGCTAAAACAGATTCCATTCAACCTTAATCCGTATAGATTATTAGATTCTAATGCACAGAGCATGAATCTATCATACCATTTAAGTCGTCTGGGAAAATACTATCCATAGGTTCCAATACGTTAAAATTAGGGAAAAACGAGGAGGAAGAAAAAAAGAAAACATTTATTTTAGTGGCTGACGTATGTTAATGACATATTCTTGGATGGCACGAGGCAAAACGGAACCATTTTTATGGTATTCTCCGTTAACTGGATTTCCTTTTTGGAAAAATGCCGTTCACGCGTTCAATCAAATCCGTGATCCCGACGATCATTAGGTTTCGAATCAATTGAGATTCAAAGCCGCCTCCACAGAGCGCACAGCAGGCGGCGGAATTTGGCAAATGTCACGGGATTCGCCAAGCTTTACCGTGCGGATGTGTTCGGCGACTCTTTGTCCGTTCAGATTCGGCATTCGCACATCATGACATTACCCTAATCCACGGCTCATCGCTTCTTGACACGAGTCACGAGTCTAAAAACGCATGCCCTTCGTCTATAAAGTGAGTGAAACGGTGATAGTTTCCTCGGTCTGGTAGATCATCAAGATGTCGCATACAGGCGTGAGGACGCGAAGAAAACCTCCACTAGGGATCCAAGAAGGAGTTTCAATAACCCAAGTAGCATTTTTCAACGGAAAAATCGCAATTTGCTGCGATTTTGTCGGCGATAAAATCGCTAAGATCATCAACATCTGAGCGATTATCCTCAAGCTTGTTGCAATAAAATCGCGATTTTATCGCCCGGAAATTTATCGCAATATTATTGCAACAAAAATCGCGATACATGGCGATTTAATTTCGATTTTATCGACGAAAATTGATCGCAATTTTATTGAACAAAAAATTGCGATGCAAAGCGATTTAATCGCCATAAATTGCAATTTTTTATTCGATGATATTGCGATAAATTGCCACCGATATAATTGCGATAATCAACCGATAAAATCGCTCTTTATCGCGATCACTGCTACTTGGGAAGGGAAAATGGAATCCCGAGCAGTTTTGATATTTGCAGTTGATGACAATACTTATCTTGCATCTATGTCAGCCGGCTCACTGTGGACCGAGTCTATAGGAGAGGTCGGACAAAATGTGAAAACTTTAAACGCTTATAACGCCGTTTATATAAAACTTTGGGGTTCTCGGAGTGATTCCATTGGTTCATTCCATTCTTCTCAAAGCACCCCTTGTAATTTAAAATGTGACGAGTTTTAGTAAAAAAATTTCATGTCTGATTCTCTAATGGACTCGATCCACTGTGCGGCTGTTGAGTTGCTTGTATTTGTGAGACACATTGCTCGACTCCTTTATTAACAGCCGAGAAGAAAGTGAATTTTGAACTTTGAGTGACGCGGCCCCAATAATGGAGCTTTTCGATTCGTCGATTTTTGAACTTGGAGTTAGATGGTAGTGAAAGCAAGTTAAAACCAGACTTCATTCGCTTGCAACGACGTACTTAAATTGAGGGGCGTGGAGAACAAGGGGCGTAAGTGCAATTTTTGAAAAAAGTTGAGATATTAATGATTTCGAGTAAAACTAATCTTAATGCACATTCTGTGAAAAATTCGCTCCTAAATTTAAATTTTTAAGCATCGAAAAGTCAGTTTGAACTTTCTTTCCGCCAGGAGGATCCGTGTAATTTCAAAACTTCAAACGATCATTTCTCAAAATTGCAAAAACTGCACCTATGCGCCTGTTCTCCAAGCTTCTCAATTGTACTGAAATTAAATTTGTGGTTTTGAGGACCCTGGTAAAAATTGGCGATAGGGGCTGCGTTTCAAAATACCATATAAGTTCTTATAGCCGACTGAAGAAGGCGATAGAAAATCATATTGCTGGCTGTAGAAAGTGGAAAAAATCATACGGCCGGGCTACACGAAGCGATAAAAAAGTATACAGCCGGGCTATAGTTCCTATCGCCGGGCTTTACGCTTTATCGCCTGGCTGTTGCTTTTTCGCCATCGGCTATAAAAGGCTATAAGAAATTGTGTAGAAATTCGTGTGCTTTTTGTAAATCCTTAAGTTTGTACGGAATCACCTTAATATTTACAAAACGCACATTATATTTTCCTTTACTACATATTTTTTTTCATCAATTAAAATGAGAATAATCCATACAGAGTGTGCAAACATTTCAAAGTCATGAGTTGAAAAACGCTGACTCCACGAGATTAAATATTAGAGCCTAACACGAAGAGGAGCGGCGGCGTATTGGCGCCTACAAACCTAACAGGGATACTTCACGCATTGCGCAATGCGTGAAGTATCCCTGTTAGGTTTGAAGGCGCCAATGCGCGTTCCGCGCTGGCTGCCCGCCCGCCGCATGCGCCGCAGCGTACTACGGCGCTTGAAGCAACTATTTTACACCAGAGGTATTGCACAGTATCATACGAAATTGCAGGCGCTCCAACATGTTAGGAATGGCAGGCATCCTTCAAAAGTACGGAGCTTTCCTCGCAAAATAAATCAAGATACTACGGCCCAAAAAGAGAGCGGTAGTCCAAAAACTCACTAAGTCCTAGCATCCGTAATTAGTAACGTTTAGCATACATTTTATCGCCAGGCTGATGCTTAGTCACCATCGGCTATAAAAGGCCATAAGCAATTGTGTTGCTGGCTATAGAAGCTATTGGAAATCTTGCAGCCGGCTGTATGTCTATGGTATTTTGGAACACAGATTCTACTGCCAATTTTTACCAGGGGAAGCCAGTGCTACCAAAGTAATTAAGTCGAAACTTACACGGAAAGTGGTCGAAAACTTATAAATTACATAATAAAACTTGCTCGGTCATAGTTTAAGAAGTAATCCAGTGCCTCGTGGGTATTTAAGGGTACTATTTCAAACACAAACCTTTTTTGTGGGAATACCGGTAAAGAGGGGTGCAGGTGATAACTGTTAAAAGTTAGCAATGACCCTTGCTCCCATTCTAAGGTGCGATTTTTTGGCCCCGTGAAGCGTCCATACCTACGTCAGCAGTTGAATGTTATAGAGTCCAGAAAGGAAACGCTGCCGGCTATAGGTTGGCCTAGTGGTCAGCGCGCCCAGCTCTAGGTTCAAAACCCGGTAGTGGCATCCAATTTCCGCAAAACTGACGAGTGGATCCGCTGAAACAGATTCTACTCGGCCTTAATCCCAGAAAATTTGGAAAGCCTGCCATGGATGTGCCAATCCCTTGATGGCTATGGGTTCCCAACGGAATGTAAGCCAATAAACTAAGAGAGGTAGGGGGGGGGGGAGTTTCTACCATTACCGTGCTATCAATGATGGAGCTTACGGATACCGGTCTCTCTTTGTCTCTGGCTATGGTGTACAAGGCACATCATCTCTTGACAAAGATATACTGAGAAAAAAAGTTACGGGATATATAGACACACCGTCCGTTCCGGGCATCAGCAGACTGATGGTTGAAATTGATAGACAAAGCTGACATAAGGAGCATGGAGCGATTCTATTGGTTGAAATGGTTTGTTCCTATAGACTAAGGGAGAAAATAATGGACTATAACAGGGTCTCTCGTGGGTTGCCGTTAGTTAGTCTATTATCTACATTATTTGTCCATTGCAACCACCCGCTTTCACCAATAGGATCCCTGATCCCTTCATATCCCTTTTGTCTTCTTTGTCTATCAATTTCAACAATCAGCCCGCTGACACCGAGAGTTCCAGGTGCTGAAGCCGTTGCTTTGATTTCTGCGGGTGCTACGCCCGGAACTTTCGGCTTCTGAGCCGGGAGTACGGACGATATGTCTATACAGCCCATAAGTACGGCTTTTAAGGCCGGAGTTTTTTTTTCAGTGCACAGTAGTTAGCGATTAAATTCTAAAAAGTTATCGGAGACAAAAAATCTCTACCCGATCCGTCAATAAAATTTGCTTCATAATCTAGTGTTGATTGCGCTTGGGTTTTCCTCGTCAACCGCAAATGCGACCGCACATATTCTTCTCAATTTTATCAGTCACGTTGCCTGATTTCGTGTTTTATGGGAGGATGTTTATTACAGTGTGCCGAATGGCAACACTGGTCCATATATAATTATATTATTCCTATCTAATGGCTGTAGAGAGAGAGAGAGGAAAACGCCGGAGCTCATTTAAAAACCTCAACGTCAAGTTTCAAATTAGCAATGCACTAATTAACACGAATGGATTGGAAAATACCACCCTCGACTCTCGAAGTGGACTTTTCAGTGAAGTGGAAATAATAGCGACTCAAATAGGGGAAGGGGTAGAATCAATTACTGGAGTTTATCAATTTTTTTCATTTTTGGCGACAGTCATCCACAGTAACCAGGTGAAAATTCGTCCAGCTAACGTCTGCGGGAAATCTTATTGCTCCCAACTAATGCTCTTCTTGCAAAAATTCAGTGACGAGGGTACACTGGTAAAAAAAAACCTCTTGGACCAATGCCGCATTGCATTGACTTAAGAGTGCAGTTTCTTGTCGCTGGATTAAAGAGTCTTGAACTCTTGTTTTAAGCGGATTTTGCATTGATTCAAGCGGACTTTGCATCGAAACAAGAGTCTAGATTCTTAAATCCGGCGACAAGAAACTGCACTCTTGAACCAAGAGGTTTTTTTTACCAGTGTGCTTTATATGACCTGAATCTAGTAGAGTAATTAAAATCACTCCGTGGAGAACTTAGAATTTGAAACATTGAAAAATTCTCCGTCGGAAACATTTTTCAAAAACAGCTACCGTTACAAAAGCGAAATTTTCTTAGATTTGGACACGTGTATCCATAGTCGTTTCTTTATCAGCCTCTTTCTTAAGAAAAATCACATTTAGTTTACATTGGTGTATGAGTATAGCTAAAGAAAACTCTCAAAATAGCATAATTGAGGAAAATGTCTGCATACTTCGAATAAATTCAGCAGTTTAACTTAGTAAATGGATCCTTGCAAGAGATTAGAATGATTTGCCTCTGCGAAAAATTCAAAATGCGGAAGAATGAACTCTACGATTTTGACAAACTTTAAGATAGGTTCGCATCCATCTTAAAATTGAAAATGTACGCAGAATATTATCTTTCAAATGTTATATTTGTTGCGGCGGAAAAAAATAGTAATCTCCTGTGAGAGTTTATTTCCAAAATTATACTGATGAATTTCACTCGAAGTTTGCAAAAGAGTGTTCTTAAAATGGACGTATTTCTACCAAACAGACCTATGTGGAGGTGAGAAATATGGGGTGTGCTCGTCGAAACTGGATAAGAAGCAATGTAAAAGTGGGCGTGATTCCTTTTGTAGAATTGGAAAAGCGGGATTTTACATTCTATCAAACAGACCTATGTGCCAACTGAATGCGGAACTCATGAGCCGCGGGCATGGCAAGATAGCGTTGTGGACAGGGCTCATGAGTTAAAGACTCCCTCCAACGATCTCCCCGTTGCGCCGGCGCTCGATCGTTGCCGCTGACGTAACTGGCGCTTTATTATTCTCATTCACTCTTACGCAAAGAGAACTAACGAGCACACCCCATATTTCTCACTTGCACATAGGTCTGTTCGGTAGAAATACGTCCAAATGATACTTGTTTAGGGACTTTTTAAACCTCACAAACTTCTTAATGTATACCAAAGTGGGTCCTCTTCAGGAAATTGGGATATTTTATGAACGACAATGGGACTGCATTTTGCAATTTGGAACTATAAATTCTAGCCCGGTTTAAACACAACGTATGTGCCATTAGTTTCCGTATGCACATAAGTGTTTTTCCAGAAGAGCCAGAATTTATAGTTCCAAATTGCAAAATGCAGTCCAATGAATACAACCCTCAGTGTCGATTTCAACCTGACGTTACAGGTTTAGTTTGATCCCCTTTCACCCATCGTCAGGTATATGCCGGCCACCCCTAACCCCCCCTCCTCCTAGAACTTAACGTCATTTATCGACGGTCTCGTTGGCGTGAACTTAGGTGGAAAATTGCATTAAAAGTAAGAACTCCAAATTTCTCGGGAACCTTAATGACATTTTCCTCTCAAATTTCAATAATTTAAGATTTCAGACTATTTCAATTGAAATTTCATGTGAGACTTTAGGGCCAATCTCAGAATGTGAGCGTGTCCCACCGAAAAAAAAAGATGCTTTAGTAACATCCCGAATGTCGCGGTTGTCAAAAAAATGTGCGACAACTCTTGGATGTTGCCATTAACACTCTGGCAGTTAACGTAGCATGATACGATGTAAAAGTAACATACTAGGATGTTACTTTAACAGCCAGAGTGGTAATGACAACATCCAAGAGTTGTCGCACATTTTTTTAACATCCAGGATGCTACTACAGCACCTCTTTTTTTCGGTGGGGTAGGGACTGGAAGAAAGATAGGTCGGCAGAATTTGAAACTATTGACAAGGTGTAATTAGGAATGAGGAGGCATTGAGGTGGAAAATACGCAACAAGTGACGTTGGCGCTTTTGGATTTGGCGTCTGTTCCGGTTTGACGTTGGATTCCGACTCGGCAGTTCAAATAAATAAATTAGCTGCTAGCCGGCTGCGACTCTGGCTTCGGCGTTGAATGAGGAATGGCTCGGAATAACCTTAAAAATGTGCATAAATTTCAATTAGTCCGAGAAAAGCCGGGCATGACTTATCACAAACGCCGTCACTCAGTCTCTGTCCGTTGCCACGTCCAAGTCCACGTCCAAGTCCACGTTCGCGTCTACGTTCACGTCCGTGGTCCTGATTTATGGTCTCGCGATTATTTCAGCCACTTGTGCCGTTCCGTCCTCTCCAACCACACCTCCGGCAAACGTCACTTTCCCTCTCACGTTTTGCTCCCGAATTCCTATCCTCTCCCTAGATTGTCGTCCTACGTAAAAACGCCGTACAGGCATTCGAATTTTGCCAAAATGGATCCTTTGAAAATATGTATCTCTGAAGGAAGTTATGCATATTTTTGGTTGAAATTTCCAGAATTTTTAGATCAAATGGACGTATTTCTACCAAACAGACCTATGTGCAAGTGAGAAATATGGGGTGTGCTCGTTAGTTCTCTTCGCGTAAGAGTGAATGAGAATGATAAAGCGCCAGTGACGTCAGCGGCAACGAACGAGCGCCGGCACAACGGGGAGATCGTTGGAGGGAATCTTTAACTCATGAGCCCTGTCCACAACGCTCTCTTGCCATGCCCGCGGCTCATGGCTGCCGCATTCAGTTGCCACATAGGTCTCTTTGATAGAATGTAATATCCCGCTTTTCCAATTCTACAAAAGGAATCACGCCCACTTTCACATCGCTTCTTATGCAGCTTTCTAGAGCACATCCCATATTTCTTACCTCCATATAGGTCTGTTTGGTAGAAATACGTCCAAATTACGATCAAAATCCTTTGAAAAAGCGGAGAAGAAACATCCTCAAATTTTCCTGAAAATTCGTGATTTGTAAAAGGAAATTTGGCGGCGCCTGATGGCTCTTACGGCGTTCTCACTTAGCACGGCGATGGAGTACCTATATAGGGAGATTAAGGACATGTCGGTAATTTTGAGGTTACACGGAGAAACAAACTTCGTGCATCGGACCCGAAGTTGAGGTCATATGGATCTTTGAAGGTTTCGGATCACACATCCGAGAACCTGGGGTCTAACTGCCGAAGTTCGGGTCAGACATCTGAAGTAATTAGGTATGCACTGGAGCACTCCAGATGTGTGACCCGAACCCTCCGGTACATGCCGAAGTACTTCAGATGTCTGACTCGAACTTTGACAGCTAGACCTCAAGTTTTCGGATGCATGATCCGAAAACTTCAGAGATCCATATGACCTCGACTTCAATTCCCGTGCACGAAGTTTTTTTCTCCGTGTAGGTCATGGAGCTTTTAGGGCCAAACAGGCAGCCAACTTATGAATTCAAATTATCCAGATTGATTTATCATTACAACGGTTTAGACCCGTAGTTTTTAAAGCACGTAATTGACTTAGTTTTAGCACACATTAACTCATTTTTGTGGAAGAACGCTCATTTATTAACATTCTTGGTCATCTTGGTTCGATATTGGAATCTAAAGAGTAGCAATAATTTTAATTTATGATTTCTTTAAATTTTTTCAACGCATTTTTCGGATTTCATTTGGTTGAGCGAACTGCATCTGAAGAAAGGAAGGACGAGACAAGAAAAAGACTGGAATCCTATCCTTTAGTTGATGTAGTTGGAAAGTGAAAAAGTCGGGGGCCCAGCTGTAACGAGTAACATCGGTGCCTTTGTGCGGAAAAACAATGACGCGGGCTAATTGACAACTGGCTAGGGATGGAGGGGAGGGGGGGATGGAGGGGGAAGTGGCTGAACGCCCGCTGGATAATAGCTCGTTGTTAGCTCTGTCAGGTTCCGATTGTGCACGAACCCAATCGCCTGGCAAACGCTTTTTGTTTCAAAATTCGTCGCAACGGCGAGAAAATTGGCTTCATTGAGCATTGACAGCTTCAATTACGGCTCTCGGGTTGTCGAATCTTCCCTCGATTCAAAATCGTAACTTTTCATCGTTCAGTCGACTCATTCTTGCACGCAAAGGTCTCTTTACTCAAGTCTCACCTGACAACTCCGAGGGTTTACAGCTCGATAGGCACAATTGGACTGCATTCATCAAAAAAGCCCAGATTCTTTGAGAAACTATATGTATTTCCGGTAATTGTTCATCGGGGCATCCCGGAGGAGTCAATGAAGTATGGACCAGGAATTAGTAAGGGCTAATTTGGCCAAAAAAGTAGAAGAATTCAAATTAGCAGGTGATGTCAGGTGGTTCGCGGAATATGCTAGTGAAGTGTTTTCTTTTGCGCCTTCATTTCACAAAGTAGGCCAAAAAACGTCATTATGCATGTCCCTAGAACAACTCTTTCAAAGATGCATGATTCTATTTTCAACATATCTCGCTTATCTAATAGGGAAGCTTAATGACGACAAGGTGCCAAAATTGAGCTTTTGTATGCCACGGGAAGGATTTTAGGATCTAGGTGCTTTATCTTTTGAAACATTTCACCACAAACACAACGGTGCCTCTAGTTTTATCTGGAACAAACTCCCAAGCTCAATAAAAGTTCACGAAGTTGAAGCCACGATGAAGAGGATCCCTTGCGTTTTTTTGAGAACCGGTCAAACTCTCCATGCATGCACAGATAGAAAGCGAAAACATTAACAGTGTGAACGTGGTTGCAGCTTGGAAGTCCCTACAAAAAAAAGGCAACACCGCTGATATATTTGAGCTCTATCTGTGCATGAAGAGTTTGACTGGGTTTAGAGGTGGACTCTCGCCATAACATAGGTAGACTATCCTAGCTTCAACTTTGAAAGCTTTTTTTGAGCCTGAGGTTTTTTATAGAAAAAACCAGTGGCACCATCGTCTTCCTCGCAAAAGTTTACTTGAAGCAGAGAACTTAAATCGCAAATCCCTCTGATATGCAGGAACTCCATTCTAAAGAATGATGATGGTATTTGTGTCCTTCCACCACACTCTGATTTTTTCGACGCTTAGATAATTAGAATACAGGTTATTTCTTTAAGATCAAAAATATTTTGGACAAATCAGCGATTCCTGGTATACTTTCCCTGTGGATGTGTAAAACTTGACTGTGGTACTGTCACGCGGAGTATTAAAAGCGCTAGTCTGCCATTTTTGATCGTTGCTGTAAAATCCTTCTGAACAACAACCCTGATCGCTGCTGGTGAAGTGGTGAGTGCCTGGACCGTCAAAACGCCTTCACCTCCGTGTGTATGCAACACGGACATCCATGGAGCTCGAATAGTTGCATCCACACGTTATATTGAATTCAGTTGATGACCGTTGCATGCGACACTAACTAAAGCTTCGATTGTTTCTCTTACATACATCATGACTTCATTCCAGCGTTGCCTATTGTGCCTATAAGTAAACCATTACTGACTCTCATCGTAACAGTGTCAATAATTTGAGAAATACATTGCAACGTTACCGGCCGTCGAAATCGCAAAAAATTGGGTAGTTGTGCATAATATAAAGAATTTCCTTTAATCTACTTCAATGAGTCGTCCTCTGTTTGGTTTTTTAATTTTCTTCATACCTACTGCTGAAAAAATAATTTTGACGTTTAAGTGCAAAATTCTAAAAGAATAGTCGATAATTCGCACGGAATTTGGAACAAACACGGAGACCATTCTTATTTGAATAAAATGAAATGACATAAGTAATCTGAAGTAACGCAAGCTTAAATACACGAACATGATTTTTTGAGTGAAATGGCGGAAGTGTTGCACGACAAAGTGTCTAGTAAATATTTCAGTGAAAATTATAGTATATCTGCTCTTTTCTTCCTAAAATGTGGGCTGTATTTTGCACATGCTTAAGATTTGAGAAAGATGTGAGGGTTTTCAAAGATTCAATTTTTGCTCAGCAAACAACGCACAAAACTACTGGCGTCCATGAATATTAGAAATCGTACAATAAACTATGCATGAGGGGAGTAGGTACCAAACGTTTTTTGCATAAAGATATGGTCTTCAATCCATGATAAATTTCGAGCGATACTTTCTGAATTTCAGAGAGTATCCTGATTTAAGCAAATAATCTGAACTATTTCACGCATTAAACCTTACCTTGGCCAACCACAAAAGACTTTTTCCTACGCTGTGCTCGTTGATATGTCATAGAATGCCTACACTCACTTTTGCTCAGCATGAGAAATGCAATTAATTACGAATTATACATGCGACGATAGTCGATGGGAAGATTGTTCTAATGGACCAGTAGACAAGGCACGAATTTCAGCATTCTGATACGTGTTTCATAACTAAAATTTCACGTAAAACACGATGCGCACATCAAAAATTACCGAAATCAACTCCTTACGAAGATATTTAATGATTCTTGATGCGTGAATTCGAACCATCCGCTCATGAAATCTCAATGCTCTACGTGACTTACATCGCGCGCTAAACGTCATCATGACAGTCTATGCGATATAAAAATCTGGCAACCTCAATCTTGACGCTTTGGCTCAGCTATAGCAAGTTGTTTATAGTTTGAACAACACATGCTGGGAAATGAACGTTGCTCGATTGAGAAGCTTGCTGAACCCGTTGTGGTGCACGATTTGACTCACGTACAGCTTTGAGTTTCTTAAGAGCGGGCAGTTCAAATTCCTCGTAACGAATGTGAAATAAAAACGCTAATATCTTCGTAAGGAGTTGATTTCGGTAATTTTCGTTGCGCGAATCGTGTTCTACGTGAAATTCTGATCAAGAGACATGTATCAGAATGCTTAAATTCGTACCTTGTCTAGTGGTCCATTTGGGTTCAGACATACTTCTAAACCAAACAGATGAAAATGTCTTAAGGTTACAGTTAAATTACTTTGAGTTACTTTTTTTTTGGTCGGATCAACCGAAAGGACTTGTCTCAAAAAGCGTGTCCCAGAATCTCCACTTAAGTTTCATCCTTTCTAATTAAAGCAAATATATAGAATTTGTAGAAACTTTTACTGCATTTTCCTAATACTTTTACAATGCTGAAACTGAAGAATTTCAGAAAACTCACCGAATAGTTTCCTTGCTGAAATACAAATAAGCGGCGGAGATTCTAAAACACCGCAACCAAGAAATGCCCCTCCTGCACCCAACGCATCAAGTGTCAGTTACTTTTGATTACTGTGCAGTCGGTTCAGCGTTCAGTTTTAATTTTCCGGAAACCCACTCTCAATCCTGTATTTTTCTGCGCCCATTGTTTATAGTTTCGTTCCCAATCAGACAACACAGGAAATCTCCTTTTTCCTATCCTCTTCATCAGATCCTTTTTGTTATGAGGCTGGAGCATGCTGTTCCGCCTTTGAACATTTTACATGCGTCTTTGATTAAAACCATCGCCGGGGGGTGGGCGCGATTCCATCCTCGCGCTTTTTAGGCGTTATCGCTGAGAAACGGATACACTTCAGCCCATCAGCCTGGCGATAAACGTAAAGTATGCTCCGGCTCCACCGCATCCCCGCTACTTTGAGCACAGTTAGGCAAACATAAATCGACGGTGCCGAGAGAGTAACATGCCGTTACGTGTCATTCAACGACTTGCATTCGCGCGAAATATAATAACCTGTAAAGCGTGGGTTCACGCCAAACGCACTGGCGAAAAAGTGTTTTCTCGGGGCTAAAAATCCCTCGAGGAATAAAATGGACTGCATTTTGCAATTTGGAACTATAAATTCTGGCTCATCTGAAAAAACACTCACGTGCATAGGGAAGCTAATGGCACATACGTTGTTTTTAAACCGGGCAAGAATTTATAGTTCCAAATTACAAAATGTAGTCCAAATGATATCATCGTATAACACACTCAATATCACTTGAGAAGCTTGGAGAATGAGCTATTTCCAAATTTCAAAATGTAGTCCAAATGATATCATCGTATAACACACTCAATCTCACTTGAGAAGCTTGGAGAACAAGGCGCATGAGTGCAATTCTCGAAAAATTTGAGTTACTAATGATTTCAATTAAAACCAGTCTTAATGAATTATCTGTGAAAAATTCGCTCCCAAATTTCAATTTTTAAGCACAAAAAGTTAGTTTGAACTCACTCCACGGGTATCCATGTAATTTTGAAACTTCAAACACGTATCTCTCGAAAAAACAATAGCTGCACTTAGGCGCCTTGTCCTCCGAGCCCCTCACTGCATACACTTGATATCATTGTGATTATGTACGAAATTGTTTTTTGTATTGTAAGTTTAAGGATAAACAAGGAACCACTAAACAAGGTACGAATATTAAAGCAGGCCTTTTTCCTGCTCAGAATCAGAGTCACAGCCCAGGAGTGGGCGCGTCTCTAATCGCGAGAAAGTGCCTTCAGTTACCGAGCTATGCAAAATCTCCAACAGGGAGCCACGAATTGTTGTAATACTGCTTTGTTGATAAATACATCGCTTGACTCTATCCTCAAAAGCCTCCTTCTTCTTCTCCACCTCCTCCTCCTCCTCCATCTTCTTTTTCTTCTTCTCAATAGTCTAGTGGTCATTTGTTCCCATTTTTCAAATGTTTTAAACAACCAATCACTCATATCGTTTTCCTGTTCCAGGTCTTGATTTTGTGGAAAATGACGCGACTTTCGAACATGCAGTTACTTGTGCTGGTAAGTTGACGTTTTTCAATGGATTATTAGTTTAATAAGGCTTAAGCTAGGTATCCTAACCCCAATTATCTGTCTCGAGAAAAAACAAAGAGGTTAAATAATAAGATTCACCGGATGAAAAAAATCGTGATGAAACAACGTGAGGAGAAATTTTACTTATGAAGAGGTGGGGACGAACGGAAATATTTTCCCGAATGGGATGGAAAACCGATGACGGAGCTTGCCGATGAGGATTGGCCCCACTGGAGTATTTTGTCATTCATAAGTCGATGTTAAGTGTAAAAAACTACTTGTTTCTATTGCAACATCTGGGAGTCTCCGTTGATATTTCATTTCTCTAAAAAAGATAATAATGAACTCCAACATCTGAAATTTTAGCAGAAAAAAAGTTTATGATGTAGGAAAATCAATAAAAGTTCCAAATTATGGTGTTCAATAGTTCCGTTTTGAAAAATAAAATGCAAGAACATATATCTGTAGCGTCGCAAATCGAATCACTTGTTTTTCGACTTTCATTGTCGATGTTTAATCCGTTGATCTGTGACGAATGTCTGGATTAGTTTGTCTCGTTTTCCATCGAAAAAATGAAGTATATGACAGGAATTCTGAGATGTCTCGAACGGAGATACGTGGTTTTGCACTTTGGTCATCGACTTGACTAATGACTCTCCCGTTAATCATTACGATTAGCTTTTATTTGCAGGGCCTGCACCCACGCCATTCTATATGTATTTCATAGTATTCAGAATCAGGGCCGGATTTACCTACTTGCCGCCCATGGGCCGCCTGTATTTTGCCGCCCCCTTCTCATTCGTATTGAAACATCAATAAAGTCCATCAAGTGAACGTGCCAGCGGGGGAGGGGTACATAAGACGCGTTTACTTGTGTTGAACACATTTTTTGGGGATGCCCTTTCAACACTACTAGCAAAAGTTACGTTTTGTAAACCTATCTCTGTGTGGACAAAGCCTTCCATTCAGAAGAAATGAACGAAAAATTTATGACAGAACAAACATGAATGTGGTTTAATGATTTTAACTTCCGCCGCCGCGCCGCGCAGACCGCACCGTGTTTGGCGCAATGCGTGAAGTATTCATGCATCCTTGTAGGCGCTACCCGTTTCACGCTGACCGCAATGACTGCACTGTGTTTGATGCAATGCGTGAAGTATTCGTGCAGTCTTGTAGGCGCTGATATGTGTTACATGCCGATCGCCGCGCCGATGGTTTCTCCTTTTCATCTCAAGTCTTCGTCATAATTGCTCTCTGCGCCGCGCCGTTCCAGGCCAAATTGCGTGTTTGGTTTCTCCCTTAACTCGACTAATTAAAGGTGCTGTCTCTTGTAACACTGAAAGAGGACAAAATTAAAAATTACTACACTCTCAGGAAATGAGAGATTTTGTCGCCTTTTCTCGTTTGTAATTTTTTTTTCTGAATCCGATATTTTTTTATACCTACATTTAAAAAAATTGCAAAATCTGCCGCCCTCTAGATTTGCCGCTGTGGGCCGCGGCCCATGTGGCCACCCCCTTAATCCGGCCCTGTTCAGAATCAATTATGGCTACATACATGTTCCTCTGTTTCTAATGAATCTTATTTTTCATTTGCAGAATTTGGTAAATTTCACTACTTCTTGCTGGCGGTCTGCGGTTTGATTTACGCCGATCTCGCAATCGGAGTCACAATCATATCATTCGTGCTCCCTTCGGCAGAATGCGACTTCCAGCTCACCTCACAGGACAAAGGATGGCTCAACGCAGCACCCATGTTCGGTAAATTGATGACTTAAAACTTTTCTTATTTTTCTTGTCCGTATTCTATGGTGAAAGTTTCTTATAATGTAAAACTTAATCTTGAATGTAATCTTGAGGCGAGGAATTTTTTTTGAAGGGGGGGGGGGGATCACTGAAAGGCACTTCATCAAAAGGGGCCTGGAGGGCACAGAAATGTACCCCACTAATCGAGCCCCCCCCCCCCCCCCCCACTTTTCTCAGTTGCAAAGAGGGTCCGGAGAATTCCTCGGAATTTTTGAAAAGAGAGATCTTTAAGGAATTATTTTGAGCTATTCTCGGCGAAAACTTCAATAAAAAGGCGTACGAGTATGAGGCTCTTCAGTGTCGCTGAAATTGTGAAACGCAGTTCTTTAATCACTATATAATAACCTATCCAAGAGCTCTCTATGAATTTTTTTCTGAATCTGCTCCAATTCTGTATCCACAATTGTGTTGGCTGTAAGTCGGCTGTGGATGAATCTCATTTGCTGCAAATTACACTCTTAGCAGAGTTACGTGCACATTTTTGCCGAATAAGAAGTCATAGTTGTACACAAGTTTTATACATCATACGCCCTTTTAGCGGATAAGAAGTCCTCGATCGCTTGAATCGTAATTTTAAATATGACAGAAATAACAACAGGTCTTAGTAACAACGGCTGTACAAATGCCATCACCAAAAGTAAATTAACGCTTGGATATAAAACTGAACGGCTCGGAGTCCCCAGCTTAGTTATTTCCTTCCCCCATCAAGTATATTCTAATATTTTAAAATAAGCTTGCGCTGCGATTGAAACTCTCGGATAGTGAAGAAACAATAAGTAATCCTAACATATGAAAAGTAATATTTTTTTTCTTCTCTTCTTTTTTTCCTCGATAGCTGAGCGGAAGTTCAAGTTTAATTGAGCTCCCTGCTAAAGGCTCCGTTCCTCGGCCATTTGTGGTTTCTCTTATTCATCAACTGTTGGCGCGCGGTTGCCTAACATAAGAATAAAATCAAACTTAGACAAGCGTATTCGTCGTCTCCTGGACGAAAGAACGTAACTCCATTCCAAGGTTGTCAAATTGACTCAAAAAATCAATTTGTTTACAAGAAAGTACTTTTGGGATTTTCGTCCAAAATTGTTCTGATTTTTTAATGAGATCAGAGGAAAAATCAGTGAAATCTTCAGTATAAAATATCCAAGATTCTCCAAGTAAAACTACAATATCTGACGGAAAAATTGGCAACATTGAAATATAGTTACGTTCTTTCGTGAGAGAAACGAAGTATTGTAGCATGAGAACCAAACGTTCAGTGCTTAAAATTGTTCCCTCCTTTTAGGAAAACCACAAAGAGCAGGGCAGCGCTCTATGAGGAAACTGCCTGCATTTTTTGAAGAATTCTCAATATAAAACGTTATTTTAACGTTATTTTTTTCAATAATACATTCAGTTTTCAAATGTATGTAATAGTTCTTGATTTTAAGGTATCTATATAGATACGGAACTACCTTATTATTTACAAAACACACATTATATTTTCCTTTAAAACATATTTTTTTTTTCATCAATTAAAATGAGAATAGTCCATACAGGATGTGCAAACAATTCAAAATCATGAGTTGAAAAACGCTGACTCCGCCAGATTAAATATTAGAGCCTAACACAAAGCGGAGCGGCGACGCACTGGAGCCTACAAACCTAACAGGGATACTTCACGCATTGCGCAATGCGTGAAGTATCCCTGTTAGGTTTGTAGGCGCCAATGCGTGTTCCGCGCTGGCTGCCCGCCTGCCACGGCGCTTGAAGCAACTATTTCACACCAGAGGTATTGCACAGTATCATACGAAACTGAAGGCGCTCTAATATATTAGTAATGGCAGGCATCCATCAAAAGTACGGAGCTTTCCTCGCAAAATAAATCGGGATACTACGGCCCAAAAAGAGAGCAGTATTCCAAAAACTCACCAAGTCCTAGCATCCGTAATTAGTAACGTTTAGCATACACTTTATCGCCTGGCTGTTGCTCAGTCGCCATCGGCTATAAAAGGCTATAACAAATTGTATAGCCGGCTATAGAAGCTATTGGAAATCTTACAGCCGGCTGTAGGTCTATGGTATTTTGGAACACAGATTCTACTGCCAATTTTTACCAGGGATCAAAAATGGATCCGCACAGTTTTTGCCTTCAGTATAAAGGGACTATCAATTCTATCGTGCAAAGGAAGCATGAGCTTTTAGGAGTTGCTAAATTTCCCCTAATGTAACATTAATCTATGAAGAAAGTTATGACTACTCTTTCTTAAAATTTTCACATACTTTAAATTAAATTGTAAGTGAAATTGTTTGAAACTTGGAGGGAAAACATCCAACTGTTTCCTTGAAAATTTGTATTTCATCGAAAGAATTTTGGCAACGCCAGAAGGCACATGCGGCGTTTTTCCTCTAGCACGGCGGCAATGCCTCACGTAACCCGCGGTTGCTATCGAAGAATCGGAGTTTTTCCGAAAGAAGCGGCAAGGAGGGAGTGAGGTCGGAGAGAGTAACAATAAGTAACAGCTGTACAAAAAGCGGTGCGATTAACTGCGGATTCCAGGGGCTTACGATTAATTAATGCTCTCATTCGCCGGCGACAATGGTCAATTCAATCCCATTGGTGGGGGGCGCGGCGGTGGGGGTGCCGGGGAGGGGGCGCGGAGTGGGGGTGGGAATTGCACTCACGTCACAACCGCATCGTTTCAATTATAAATATTGCGTAATTGACTGGATCGACGAGCAATGAGCATCGCCCGATGATTTCTGCATGTCCCTCGTCGCCGTCGCGCGCGCTCCTGACCCAAATCCACCGGGAACCAAGACCCTCTCCGAGGAGGGCGCCCAGGGTCGAATCCCGAGAGGTTTCGGAGAGTTATCAAAGGAATATAATGAGATGCGCCCAGTTAAACCATCTTTTTCAACAGCGCAAGGCTAAATTTTATGACACTCCTCAAAATAATCCCAACTTTGAGGCTGGGGAGGGTCTTAAACTCATGAGGAATTCATGAGAAGACACCCCCATGGCAGGAGCAAAAAAGTGCCCTCGGTAGGGGACCCGTATCCCTCCAATTTTTAAGTTTAGTCCAAAGATCTTTCAGTAATTTAAATTAATGACTCAGGTGGTGTTTTGTGTCAACTTTCAAAGGATTAAAGGCATTTTTTCAAAATCTACAGTCCGGCACAGTGAGCTTTCCGTTGATTTTGCTAAGAATTAGGTTTGGCCCCTAGCCCCCCCCCCCCCCCCAATTATAGCGTATGTGCATAAGGAGACCATAGATATGGCGTTCTCTGCAAATTTTGAATGAGATCGAATAGATAGATTCTGAGATATCGCTGTAGACAGATTTGGGGGACGCCGGACGGACGGACACACATTTTTTCAAGTATGGTTACTTTGACTCCAGGGACCTTAAAACGTCTAGAAATGATGAAATTTCAACTTTTTTTTTTCTTGGAGGATGACAATACTTCCTCTACCCTAGGGGAGCGAGAAAGTAAAAACGCAACCAGGGTTTTTAGCAAAACATAAGGTCTGGTTTACATCCCAGTATCGAAGATTGCTATATTGGTAAAACGGTAAACTTATTGCTTCTGCATTGGAGTGTTGTGTATGTTGCCTATCACCCAATTGAAGGGGCATATCCTGATGAAATTTAGTATAACGAAATTAAAATGGCTTGCAATTTTTCACTGCGTTGCAAATTGCCTATCTTTCTGTCGTGTGGAACTCGTGTTAGGGGTGTTTATTGAAGCAACAACAAGAACACCAATAGAATCACATTCAAACTTCCACTCCACGTCTTGTATTGACGAAGATGTAAACTTTTAAAGTTTTCACATCATCAGCGGCGATTCATGAAAATTGGCAATACTGTTTTCCCTCCGTTTAAATCGATATTTTCAATGGATTTAAATGAAGGAAAAACAGGGCTGCTAACTTTCAAAATCTCCACTACGCATCAAATCCGACTTCTCTCACTTCATTCCACGAGCGGCAGCGGAAGTTTGAAAGTTCTTGAGCCCTAATTTTCATCATAAAAAACGGGCGCCAGAGCTCATGAACTTTCATTGAAGAATTTCCAACCTTTCAGAAATGGTGGATTCGATCATCCAACCATCTACAACGACGAACATCGTGTCTTAACTGGAAATTCAACGCAGATCACTAAAAATTGGACGTATTTGATTTCAGGGATGCTACTAGGTTCCTATTTTTGGGGATGTCTAGCCGACACCCAGGGTCGAAAAGTTGTTCTAGTGGCAGCTCTCCTGATGGACGGTATCTTCGGACTGCTCTCCAGCATATCTCAATTCTCCAGTCTCTTCATGGTCTGCCGATTCTTCAACGGATTCGGGTGAGCAGTTTACCTTTGAATTTTTTCATAGTACGAGTGACATGCGAGTATGGGGTCGTCCCTCAATTTCGTAACGCTCGCTGGCGTAAACGCGTTAAGTAACACTGTCTTTGCCAGCGTTACGCGGCGTTACAGGGTACTGTGGTCAGAGGGAGGTACAAAACACAGCGTTACGTAATAACGAGTTTACGTGATTTTTTTTTCGAATTTCTGTAGAATTTTTCGTCGGTCGTCTATAGAAGTCTTGAAGAATCTCGAAATTATTCGAATTATTCTTCAATACTTTCACTTCTCCTCACTAAACGGAAACGCCAATCCGTTCAGTAAATTTAGTTAGTTAGTTAGTTATAGTTAACGACGATCAGCAACGACGATCAGGTGATGTTTAGATTATCTTATTTGTGCACGCGCATCAATGTTGAAATAATGTGACACCGAATACAAGAAACATACAAAACATAAATGTTACTTTTAAACCGATGCCTACGAAGCTTTAATGGCGGCTGCCAGGCTTGTTGAGATTATCTTCCCTCGTCAATTGACTGCTTGAGGAGGAAAAAGGTATTCAACCCTCAAGCTCTCACCCACTTGAGCTTCAAAGGTAAAACAGTAAGGTTACATCCAAGTGGGAAGAGACATCTCATTTCTGATGATATTTTTAGATTCATTACTTATCTCGTTCTATTAAAACTCAACATTGATACCTTGGCCGTTTAAAAATATTTTATTCTCAGTTACGTGTTAGGTATTTTTTATCGCAAGTAATAAACTCTTATTGATGCGTATTGGACCTTCTTTGTTTAGGTTTTCATGGTTAAAAATGAAAAATTTCCCTTAAATGCCCTCCCGTAAATGCAACCAAAAATGTTTAACCGAGTGTATTCCAAAATTTTTAGGGGGAAAGGAGTCAACTCTATTATTTTAAATGTTTGGGAAAAATAGCAGGGAAAAAACCCAGGCCCTGATGGAATTGCCTCAACTTTTTGTTAATTTACATTTTTTTTTTTTTTTTTTTTTTTGACACATAACGCAGCTGGCTCTACGCTAGCTTCATATACTGAAATAAACATACTAGATACTAAAAACGAAAAAACAGCATTTGCATTAGTCCATTCTCCTTGAGAAAGGTTTTGGATGGACATTTTTTATGTCACAAAAATGTTGGTAATTCATATTTTTTTGTTTTTTACTGAATCAGAGTGAATCTTGCGGAGGACATTTTAGAACACAAAGAGGAATTAGGAAAATTGATCTTTTTTAGATGATTGTGGTCCGTTTCTGTGAGTTTTTGATGATGTTTGGAGGGAATCACCCCTTTTCCTGTCAAGAAAAATGACGTTCGTCTCATTCCTGCCTCCTTTTGAAATGACGCGCACATAAGAGTTGTGTAACATCAATTACTGGACACATATTCTCATACATACATATCTGCATACATATTTAATTTTTATCTTCAAAAATGTAAACTATAATGTGGAATGTAACTCATAACTCACAACAGTGAACATAACTCATTGTCTAAATTTATATTGGTCCTGTTTATAGAATAGCCGGAGCAATGGGAATCTGTTTCCCTTACCTCGGAGAGTTTCAACCGACAGAATTCAGGGAGAAAGTTCTTAGCTGGATGGAGTTGTTCTGGACCTTCGGAATCATCGCATTACCAGGTGACACTCTAGAGATTTTATTCAAAGCAAAAATGATACCTTGATAGATGGAAAGGGCAAAGAGGGAATATTTCGGAAGGTATCATCTCATCCCATTTGCACGTAGATTGGACATTCGTAACAATGCTATCTCTTGTTCCAAAACTTCAAGTAGTTTGTATGGTTACGAACATTTAAAATTTTACTATCCTTGAATTAAAGTTCTCCTTAATGGTCGACAGTAAGGACAAAACGTCTAAATAGAGGAAAGTTATTTGAAACAACCCAAATATCGATGGCCATGAGTGAAACCACATATCTCCGTTTGCGACATTGCAAACTCCGTGTCATACTTCATTTTCTTCTTCAGAAGAATAGTTAACGTAATTTCTTAAAAACTTATTTGATTTTTCATCTCCGTAAACAGAATATTCTATATGTCCAAGTTGTAAAGTTGGCTCGTTTTTCTTCGAAGAACAAAATAGGTGCACAAATTTTGAAACATCACAACGGACTCCGTTGAACGGAGATACGAGGTTTCGCACTTTAACCATCGATATGAGATTCGGAGTGAAAAGCTATTTCACATTAAAGTCCCTTTATACTAAGAGAGTAAAGACAATGCGAATTCATCTCTGATTGGTTCCCATATTTTAAGCCTTCACAGTGTCACAAACTGGAATAAAGATTGTACATTTTCACCAATAGAGAATTTGCAGGTGTCTAAAATTTGATGAATTTCATGTTTAAGTGGAAACTACTTAGTGAACTGAACACGAGGATACCCTTGGTTCATGAATTGGACAACATGACAAAATGATCTAATCTGCTAAAATACGGGTGTTTAAATGGGAAATACCGCCAGATGACGTCACTAGACGGTGCATTTTTTCACTTTTAAATCTATTTTTATACTATTTCCCATATCAGAAAAAAATTATAAAAAATACTGTGAAATCAGCTCTTTGAGCACTTTCAGATGAAGCAATAAAAAAGCTTCATGCAAATTCTCCATTACAAAGATTTTAAACTGGAAAGGACCGGGATATTGGGGGTGCAGCAAGGGACAAATGGACTGAGAGGCGGAACGGAGACAGGAATTCGAGAATGGGTTGATCTAAGATTATACAAGAAACGTCCGATTTGTGTAATCTTTATTCCCGTTTGTGACTCCAAAAGCCACGTTGTCTCAACTCTCTCTGTAAAGGGACTCTAGTTCACATTAGAGTCCCTTTATGAGTCAAGACAATTCGGCTCATGGATGTCACAAACGGGAATAAAGATTACAGAAATTGAACGTTTTTCGTAATCTTTGATCGGCCCATTCTCAAATGCCTTTCTCCGTTCCTCCTCTCATTCCGTTTGCTCCTTGCCGAACCCGTAATTCCCTGGTCCATTCCAGATTATAATCTTTGCAATTGGTGAAAATGTAATCTTTATTCCCGTTTGTGACACTGTGGAGGCCTAAAATACGGGAACCAATCACAAATGGATTCAAATTGTCTTGACTCTCAGTATAAAGGGACTCTAGTTCACATAATGGGTGCGCTAGCTGTTGGCACGGTAGCAATGAGAGATCCGCCGCGGAATGCGGCGTGACCCTTATTGAAAGGATTTTGAGAATTATAGAGCAGGGCGGTGGCGCGATGGACGTCGACTCCGAGGGCAGTGTCAGCGTGGCGGTGGCAGACCCAAGTTCAAACGTCGCGTCCGACGTCCGAGCCTCCGGTATAAATCACGATGGACGCATGTATTGTGGCGAGAGCTGTCACGGGAAAATCCGCGGACAGTCCCACGGCTCCACGACAAGTGGCAAAGACCCTTCCTTGTAATAATATTTATACTCGCCGACTTGAAAGCCGTCCACAGGTGGTCGATACCAGACGCGAATGTTGTCAAGTATACCACTGTCAGATTTTTACAGGGATGGATTTTCAGTGGAGATCTCGTCTTCGGAAAATCCGATCAGAGAATAAATGGACCGCGTTAAACAGAAAGGAACCAAGTCACATCAGCTATTGCCAAATTTAATTGGGCAATTTAAGTTTTTACATGAAAACGGTTGTGCAGATTTTTAAGCAAATTTCAGTGAATTTTCTCCATAATACAAAGCAAATTCCTTAAAATTTTCAAAGGAATCTGTTTAAACGTTCTCTCGTAAAAAATAAAATGTCCTTGTTAAATTTGGCAATAGCTGATGTGGCTTGGTTCCTTTCTGTTTAACGCGGTCCAAATAGTCACTGGCAAGGGTATTAGTGCCGAAGTAGTATAGATTGCAATAACTTGCAATTGCATAGTAAAATTATAGCTACTACATGAGGGTGTTGTGTATGTTGCCTATTTACCAATTGAAGGGGCACCGCTCATTGAAAATCATTTCCACGAATATGAAATAAGTTGCAAATTTTTCTTTGGATTGAAAACTATCGATCTTTCTCATCTGGGGAGGTCATCTTATTGATCGATTAAAAGTTGTATTTATTGACCGATTGCTGGAGAAATATTGCAATTTCATGGCCAAAAGTTTGATTTTTTTATTGCATTAAATTGCAATTTTATTTCAATATTTTCATCGCACTGAGCTATTTTTGTGACAGGGATGTTAGTCATTAAGTGGCACAGATTTCAATGAATTTCAATTATATGGTAAAGTTAGTGCTAATGCATAGGAGTGTTGTTTATGTTGCCTATCTACTGATGGAAGGGACGCCTCTTACTGGGAAATGTATTGCAATTAAATTAAGTCGCACAATTAATATTCGTTTGCTTTGCCAATCGCTTACTTTTCTGATACATAGTGCTTATTTTGTTGATCGTTCGAAAGCGGAATGTATTGACAAAATGATATAAAAATATTGCAATCCAGTGGTAAAAAAAAATTATTTCAATTTTTTTGTATCAAGCTCCACCTAAGTATAATATGATGTGTTAAACACTCGATTTTTCCCCCAAAAAATGTCATATAGTCCCAATTCCTCTTTTTTGAACCAACAGCGTATCTGCTGGAAAATTTCGTTTGATTTTCAGAATGAGGACAGACGATCGTGCATAAACTCTCTTTAATCAATTAGGACCAAGGAAAGTGAGTTCGTAAAAAAATTAACATGTGTTCAGACTCCGACGAAACGAAACAAAAACAGATTTGATTATATTGGATTGTCTTAAGAAAAGACCTAAGCACAAGGATTTGCCGTAAATTTCACATTAGGCGTAATGCAGTTGTTCAATGATGATTGAAATCAGGGAGCACAAGGATTGGCGACTTAAGTGATTGGATCCACTGAAGCCCACATTAATCGCCACTGCTAATTAAGATTTTTTTCTTCAACTTTTCTATAAACGGATCTCTTTTGCCTGCGCAATGCAGTCTTCACTTTTAATAACTGTCGTTATTTGAAACTGAGGTAAAGACATCCAGCGTCGAGCCGGCCTTTTAATGATTCTCGTTCCTAATACGGCAACGCATAATAGCCACCTAGGTTCAACTTTCAAAGCTCAATTCTGAAGGTGATACCATGGCAGGATTAAGATATTGAAGTCGGTTGAGCCCCGCGCTTTGCTGACTTTAATTCAGCGTTGTTTCCCAGTAATAATTGTATCAATTACCCAAGTAGCACAGTGCAACGAATATATTAGAAAAATCCCACAATGCAAGGCAATGAAATTGAAATGTTTTCAACCATAAAATTGCAATATTTTTACATCATTTGGTCAGTTCATGCCGAATCTAAACAATCAGCAAAATGACTTCCATCTGTAAGAAAGTTAGGCAGTCAGCAATTTTCAACTTATTTTAATTTAATTTCAAGAAATTTCAGAAAGTAGCCCCTTCAATTTGTGAAACTCACCAAAAATAGGTGCCAAGAATAGTTTAGCTTTGCAAAAATCAAACGCAACCAAAGATATAGAAATGTCGCTGATTAACGACTATACCGTCGGAACGCCGCACAATGAAATAAATCAATCGGAGAAGTCGAACAAAATGTCAAAAGTCGAAAGTCAAAAGCTTATAACTCCGTTCGTGCAAAACTTTAAGGGTTCAAAATTGGTCCCATTTGCGTTGGTTCTCTCGTGAAATTGGACGTATTCATGCTTAAAGAAACCAGAGACAGGTGAGAAAGAAGGAGTGTGCTCATTAGCTGGAGGCTGTAAGAATGAATGGGAATTGTAAAACGCCAGTGACGTCAGCGTCGACTGAGGGGACGAGGAGATTCACGTCGCGAGTCTTCAGTTGAACATGAGCCCTGTCCACAACGCTCTTGTCATAGCCCCGCGGCTCATGAGTTAGCATATTTTGGCGCTTAGTTCCTTTTGATTTAATGTCAAATCCCACTTTTCCATTTTGCCAAAAGTGATCACGCACTCTTTTACTTTGTATTTTATGCAGCTTGCACGAGCACACTCCATCTTTCCGACACGTCTCTAGTTGTGGCGTCCAGAACCAAAACTGGTAATCTCCATTGCCCCATCTGTAAATTGCGCAATCATTGTAATTTTCTGCGAGGAGCGACCAAAACCTTTGGCTTTTTTAAACATTTTTCTAAATATTCTCGCTTGATAACAGAAAATTCACAAGGAAACTTGAACGTGGAGGCTTTCTGCCGTGCTAAGGAAAAACGCCGTATGAACCTTCAAGCGTTGCCAAAGTTCCTTTGATAAAACACGAATTTCCTGGTAAAATTATGAATATTTTTCTTTCGATTTTTCATATAATTTCGTACACAATTTCACCTAAAGTTCCTGAAAATGTCAAGGGAAAATATTCTCAAATTACCTCAAAATTATAAACATTTTAGCGAAGGAAATTTGGCAACTCTCGAATGTTTATACGGCGTTTTTCCTTAGCATGGCAGCTTTCTAGTTCTTTCAATATTATGGAATTATAATGATCGCACAATTTTTAGACAGGGCAATGAAGATTGCCGGTTTTGGGTTCGAGGCGCCTCAAGTTCCTTACAGCACAAATCAGTCTAATTTTCTTTATGGACCACCTAAAATTTAAGATTTGATACGACGAGCATCAAAATTTGCGGTGTCTGTAAAACTTTTACGTGCGACCTCTCTCATCAACTGGATCCTCTGTGCGGCGGGTGACGGCGGAACCGGAACTACCGTGACGTCACGAATCAGATCCGCGGAGTTCCGATGGGAGTGTCCTGAGAGGATCCAGACCGGGCGCCCAAGGTGCCACGCACGTACCGTGTGACACAATGTTTACATCTTGTTTAATTTATTCGCCGGATCCGATTCATTGACATCTCATTGTGCTAAAGGTCCGAGGTCGCTCTTGAAACTTCTTGAAAAACGGGTCCGTAAATCCGATTTGATTCGATTGGTTTATTGGCCTCTCAGCTTCGGCCATGTCCGCGCGCATTGTCACCGTCCTAATCCGTGTACCATCAATTTACTTTGTCTCGGCAGAGTCTTGCGACTCCGTAGACCTTTGATTTATATCCTCAAGTGCCTCCTGATAAACATTTTTGCCGATAGGTCTCTACGCCCAATATTAATATCACCCTTGGAAACATTAACATGTGATTGATGAATTGCATTGCATATCTGCCGCGGTAGTGCACCTGATTGCTCTTTTTACCTTGTGGTATAAGCGAATTCTGGTTGAAATATTACGCGAGACTAACCTAGACTGCCGTGGTAGCGAAGAAAGCCGTACCTTTCAAGTTTTCAAAATCGAGTTTCCTTCAAAATTCGCGTAATCTCTTGATGAAATCACAGAAATAGCCAGGGCCAGAGTTACCTACTTGTCGCCCATGGACCGCCTGTATTTTGCCGCCCCCTTCTCATTCGTATTGAAACATCAATAAAAACCATCAAGTGAACGTGCCAGCGGGGAAGGGGTGCATAAGACGCGTTTACTCGTTTTGAACACATTTTTTGGGAAAGCCCTGTCAACACTACAAGCAAAAGTTAAGTTTTGTAAACCTATCTCTATGTGGACAAGGCCTTCCATTCATAGGAAATGAACGAAAAAATTATGAAAAAACAAACATGAATGTGATTTGATGATTTTAACGTCCGCCGCCGCGCCGCGCAGACCGCATCGTGTTTGGCGCAACGCGTGAAGTATTCGTGCAGTCTTGTAGGCGTTGATATGTGTTTACATGCCGATCGCCGCGCCGATGGCTTCTCCTTTTCATCTTAAGTCCTCGTCATCATTGCGCTCTGCGCCGCGCCGTTCCAGGCCAAATTGCGTGTTTGGTTTCTCTCTTAACTTGACTAATTAAAGGTGCTGTCTCTTGTATAACTGGAAGACGATAAAATTAAAAATCACTACACTCTCAGGAAATGAGAAATTTTGTCGCCTTTTCTCGTTTGTAATTTTGTTTTCTAAGTCCTATATTTTTTTATACCTACATTTAAAAAAAATTGCAAAATTTGCCGCCCTCTAGATTTGCCGCCATGGGCCGCGACCCATGTGGCCACCCCCTCAATACGGCCCTGGAAATAGCCAAAGAAGCAAAATTTGTCTTAGCTTTATGAAAATGAGACGTATGAGAATGCCGTAAGTGTAAAAAATGACGTAATTTCAGAAAAGCCAGTCGTAACTAGCATTATTACTCTAGAGAGTTAGAGAAGACAGCTATTAAGTAAAATGCCTCCCTTCCCTGCCAATTTCTAACGTGAAAGTGTGTTTGTTGTGTGTCCAAAACGCAACCTTCAATGCATTCAGCAGATAGCACTCCCAGCCGCGGCCGTCTTGTCTAACAATATAGCCTAACCTGAAAAGGAATAATATCCTTTATATAATTGAAATAAAATTGGTCAAATTACAATTATTTATAAGAGTCTTCTGGATAATGGGTGGCAATTTTACAAAAAACAGAGGCTCCTTTCAATAAAATATTCCGCTCTTAAGCTACTGAGCCCATTTTCTCAAAAATCCATTATTGCACTTATGGCTCTCTTCACTACTATCACGGCAATGGGATGAAGCGTTCTTTTAGGGTGTGCGCTAGTCGCTCTCGCGCAGTACTTTTTTGCCTCTTCGCCTTCAACTTCCGAGGTAGGCCAGAAAACATCCCCAAGAGTAATTGATGCTTGCCTTGCAGTGAATAGAGTACATAAAGTCGTACTGTAAATGGGAGAGCTGGTGCTACTTTTAAAATTTTCCAGGTCCCGAATTCCGAGACTCCTGTGTCACGCCGGGTCACTTTTTCGATGCATAATCGATTGTTTTCGATACAAGGGGACCCGGCAAATCGGCGTAAACAAAGAGGATATGAATCACCAGGTTTTCTACATGTATATTTTAGATCGAAAATCTATTGAAAATGTATCGAAAAAGTTACCGAAGCTCGGCGCACACCGGGCTCGGAACTCCCATCTACTTTACGACTATACGTGCTCTATGGTGACAATGAGCCTCTGTCATTGTGGATTAAAATTTAAGATTTTTTTTTTAAATTTTTTGTTGATGTGTAAAAATATGAGGATATTGTTGCAGGTATCGCGTGGCTGATCATCCCGCTGCCGATCCTGTTCCAAGTGCCGCACTTCAAGTTCGCCTCGTGGAACCTGTTCATCGTGGTGTGCTCGATCCCGAGTCTCATCCTGGCCGTGTGGCTCTGCTTCTTCCCCGAGAGCCCCAAGTTCCTCCTCGAGTGCGGCGAGCACGAGAAAGCCCTCGACGTCCTTAGACACGTCTTCTCCGTCAACACCGGAGTCCCTCCCGATGAATTCCCGGTAGGTAATTCTTCCTACCGATATCTAAAACTCCCGTCCTGAGGAAGAACATCGTATGAACATTCGAATGTTGCCAAATTTCCTCTCCGAAAATATTTATTTTTGGGAGAGGTTATGAATATTTTGCCTTGAAATTTTCAGACTTTGTAGAGCAAATGGAGAATTTGCAGGTGCACTGAGAAAAATAATATCGTCACCTTCCAGGCAAAGTATCACAAGCGCCATGTGACGTTTAAAAATTTCCGCCGCCATTTTATTTTTTTACAGAGAAATTGTTCAACGAAGCTGTCCGAAAATTTCACTGAATTTTCTTTGTGCTGCCGATAAAATTTAGTGAAATTTCCAAACAGATTCAACCAACAATTTCTCAGTAAAGAAATAAAATGGCTGCGGAAATTTTTATACGTCGCATGGCGCTTGTGATACTTTGCCTGGAAGGTGACGATATGCTGTTTTAGCATCTAGGATGTCAAAAATGTGTCTGGTAATCCCAAGATGCTGCCTTTACTGCCCCCGCAGTTAACTTTACATCCTGTGAATGCAAATTCAATTGCGTGGGCAATCAAAACAGCATCTTAGGATCACCAGACACAGTTTTGACATTCTAGGTGTTGAAACAGCGTACCAATTTTTTCAGTGTGTCTGAAATTTTGTAAATTTCATCTTTAAGATGAGACTACTAGGAACACTGATTACGAGGATATCCTTGGTTTCTAAATAGAACAATTATTGGAGAGGATATGACAAAATAACCTAGTTTGCTAAAATACATGTGTTTAAATGGAAAATGCCGCCAGATGACGTCATATCGCCTCACACTTTCTCGCTTTTAAATCGATTACTCTCCAATTTCCCATGTCAGAGAAATATTATGAAAAATATTGCGAACTCAGCTCATACAGCACTCTTAGATGAAGCAATGAAATTTTTGTGTGCATTTCCCCATTACGGACAAAATCATCTGAAAAATCAGCAGAGCAAGATTTGCTAATTTTCCTGATAATTCGTGATATTTCTAAGAGAATTTGGCAACGCCTGATGGCTCATACGGCGTTTTTCCTGAGTACGGCAGAAGAGGCTTATCAGATAGAGAGAGGGAGCTTTTAGAATTTGACGTTACGAAAGCCGGGAGGCACCATTTACATTAACGATAAGCTTCTTTAGAAAGAGCCTGTTCGTTGTAAGGATGGATTTGACTTGAATTTAGTTGTATGCTGCCACATGTTAAGGAAGAACGCAGTATGAACATTCTTCAGTTGACAACCTTTTTTTCGGAAAAATCATGTATTTATGAGGGCAATTCTGCTTATTTTCTCTCAAAATTTTCAGATATTTTAGATTTACTTATAAACAAAATTGTCTGAGACTTTTGAAGACATATATTCACAAGTTTCTCAGTGAATTCGATTTCTACGAGAGGAAATGTGACAGCTACTGAGGGCTCTCACGCCGCTCTACCATCATCTCGCAATAAGGATCCATGTAATTTCGAAGCTTCAAACACGTATTTCTCGAAATAGCAAAGACTGCACTTATGCGTCTTGTCCTCCAAGCCCCTCAATTCATAGGTGAGCCCTTCGATGAGTTGAAAACTGCGAGTTGAATTGTCTCCCCGTAAACCTCAGGCAGATAGGGCATTTTTCTGTTTTTTCCGCGAATGAAAATTGTGTGCCCCTAATAATACAACGACGATTAGAACTAAACCGATTTTATAGCTTACGATTACACTATTGTACTAATTTAATTCCATGTAAATCGTGAGTTCATGACGTCAGACTGGGAATAGTCAGTATATTAAAGGCTCTTGATCGTGTTCAACAATCGCACACGGACTTCAGACAAAAGTGTTCAAAGGCTAGCACAATGCTAATCACATAATCAATACCGGAGAAAGAGATTTTCAGTGCCGAGGCGTGAATGATCGAGTGTCGTTATTTCCCCATTTGAAGCTATGGTAAAGAATCGATTATTAAGGTGTTCGTTGCGAACATCCTGTCGATCGATCCTTTTTCATAGGTTCAAATGGTGGATCAATCGATAGATCGCAAAGCATGCCAAGCCACTGGATGTTCCCGATGAGGTCTAACTTGGATGGGTTCATCGGAAGCGAGCCCATCACAGAAGTTCCCGCCAAAATGAGTCCACGCTTGGACCCTTTGATTCCTCCCAGGACGGAACCACGATTGATGGGATTAATTGGGGGGAGTGCATCGGGGGGAGGGGGCGGAGCACTGGGAGAGGGTGGTCTCTAAAGTTTCAAAATTACAAGAATGTTTGCAAAAGCTCGCTTTGTCTCCCTTTCAAGGCTGTCGACACTCCAAATGCGCATTGTTGTCGGATTATGATGGGTGTGTTGCAAAAATGAGATTCACAGTCAACCGAGTACACGTTATGTTAGTAAAATCGCGTTAAGCTTATCACAAATATCTTAAATCCACTCCTTCCCGATATAATTGTCTGCAATGAATTAATAATAATTATAAATAACAATTAAATAATAATTTATAATTGTTTGCAATAAGATGCGATTTGATCAGAGAACGTATCGCAAGTCTATCGACGTCGGTTTATTGCAATATTACCGGATAAAAAAAATTGTTTTTACATGTGATTTCATCGCATAAATTTGCCTTAAAATCACGATATTATCGATGGAGATTTATCGTAATATTATCGGACAAAAAATCGTGATAAATTGAGATAAAATTGCGATTTTATCGAACGTAATTTATCTTTAAAGGATGGAAGTAAATTTTCTGTATGTTTCATATTTATGCGTGTAAAGATTCCATATCGGCAACAATGCCCAAAAGCAACTTGACTCAATTATTTTGCCGCAGTGTCACTCAACCTAAAGTCACATAATTGGGGGGGGGGGGGGGGTGTTAGATACTTGATGCGAGTTGGCAATTAATCACTTTCTATTCGGTTTCCTTTAATTACGAAAAATATAGGTCATTTATTCTGCTTGTAACAAAGTTTCACTAATTTGAGGAGAGAATGTTGAAGAATTAGAATTTTAAGGAATTGCTCGGTAATAATATGCGCGTCTAAAATTTTACTGCAAGGCATATTCATCAGCTGAAAGTTTTATTTCAAGAATATACATCATGCTAATTCGATACGTTTGTGGTGCGTTAGGTCGTCAGGTCAACTCTATCCGCACCAAAGCGTTGTAAGAGATACTTATCATGTAAAATTTAAGAAGGAAAAGAAAAGGAACAGTTAAGAGAAGGAAACGAAAGGAAAGGAAAGAAAAACCATCTAAGGTTTAACATTTCTTAAATAGCGGCAATTCTCCAGTCCGTTGAATGATATCTGATGGAATCTAAAAGGAGTTTGTCAAAAATGATTTGGCATCTAGTCTGTCAAAAATTTGTCCCATACCGTCGCTTATGGGACATAAGGCATAGTCCATAAGGCAAGGATAGCAATGAAGGGTCCGTTTGTCTCTCCAGCCTGATTATTGAACTTAATAGACAAAGCTATAGACAAAGAATACAAAAGGGATATGGAGGGATCCTATAGGTGGATTGGTGGTTGCAATGGACAAAGAGGGTAGATAAAATAGACTAACTAACGGCAACACACGGGAGATCCTATAGTTAGTCGCCATGATTACAGGAGCCAGCTATTTCAACCAATACCATAGCTCCCTACTCCCTACGTCTTCTTTATCCATCGCTTTGTCCATCAATTTCAACAATCAGCCCCCTGCGGGCCGATTATTGAAATTTATAGATAAAGCTATAGACAAAGAAGACATAAGAAGTATAGGACGATTCTTTTGGTCGAAATGGGTAGTTCCTCATAGACTAAGGGGGTAAATGATGGACTAACTATCGGGTCTCTCGTGGGTTGCCGTTGGTTAGTCTATTACCTACGTCCTTCGTCCATTGCAACCACCCGCTTCCACCAATAGGATTCCTCCATATCCTTTTTGTCTTCTTTGTCTATTGCTTTGTCTATCAAGTTCAACAATCAGCCCTCTGGTTGGGAGTCGCTGTCTTCGATACTTTCCGCTCCAACAACTTAAGCGTTTTTGCAGCGCACTAAGCACGCGCAACGATGACCCAAAGCAAGCTATCTAACCTTACATGCTATTCCCGCGGCACCGACGAATCCTTAACTCTTTAACCCCCCCCCCCCCCCCCCCCCCCATGGACGGACCTCGATGTGAGGTTGTTCTACATTCGAATCCCCGACTCCACCCCAGCGTGGCGCTGGCCGGTGCGCAGCGGAGGAAAGGTCACACCTCGTTCGGCTGTTGAGTAATCCAACACCTGTGGCTGTGGGTGGTTGTGAAAGGTCGTGACCAGAAATTTCGATGAAGATGTACGGAAGCTATTTCTGGCTCTGACGTCAACTGACGGTTGACCTGGCCGACCCACCGGATTCGCGGCGACTGATCGGGAATCGCGATGTGTCCGAGCCGAAGAATGGATCCATCTCGCAATCCCTCGACCCGCACCCCGGCCCTCATCCTCCTCCCCTCCCCCCCGCACCGGCACCGCTACTAGCCCAACCGTCTTCGCCAAATTCTTGCCAAGCATGATTTAAATTTTAATGCTTTGTCATTCGTCAGTGATCGCGTCAAAAATTAAAGGGTACAAATGAAGGTGCTATTGCTACCGTGCTAAGGAGGAACGCCGCATGAACCTTCCGGCGTTGCCAAATTCTCATTGATAAAATACGAATTTTTAGAATGATTGAGGCGTTGGGTGCAGAAAGGGAATTTTTTGGTTGCGGTGTCTCAAAATCTTCAGATTATCTAAATTTTAGAGGTGAAACTTTTCAGTGAATTTTCTGAAAGTTTTCGTTTTAAGCGTGGGAAAATCATGAAGGAAATTCAGTGAAAGTTTCAACGAATTCCATGGGTACGATTTTCTTTAGGATTATAACGGATGAAACTTTAGCGAAGATTCTGAGGAACCACAGCTAAGAAATGCCCTTTCTGCACCCGGCACTTTCAATTTTTGAATATTTTTCTTCTAATTTTTAACAGGACTCTTGTCGCAATTTCATCACAAGTATCTGAATTTCAAGGAAAGTTACTTCTGGATTTCCACAGAAATAAATATTTTATCACGAGTAATCTGGTAACCTCCGATTCTTCATACGGTTTTTTTCCTTAACACGGCGGTATGGCTATCCTTGCCGTATGCTTCGCTTGTTCCGATGTTTATAGTCCAATTACTTTGTTGTCACTCAGATGATGAAAGAGTGCAAGTCAGTTTGCAATTTGTCGTTTCCCAGACGTTAGAACATATATTATTTCAACCTCGCAAAATTTCCGCTCGGAAATGGTATTTTTATGCAGGAACTATTAGGCATTTTCAATACTAGTAATTATTCTTCCCATTACACGCAGAAATCAGCAACATTTTGAACAAAAACTGCATACTCATATTTGGGTAAAAAATTGTATTGGTGTTTATTTTTGCAACCTTGGAATGGAATTGCGTTCTTCCTACAACTGAGGAGCCCATACAACGGATTGAGCCCGAAATATTCACGTTCGAAAAACAGGTGCCGAAGAGGTTTAACTTTTTTGCAATTTTTTAAAGTTTACAAACTTAACAGCTTATTCCTTTAAGCATTGATAAGGGCGGGTTAAATATTGACAATTCCGAGGAATTTTCTCTAAACCACGAGGAAAATTCGCACAAATTTATTGAAAAAGTTTCAAAAATACTGTTGGCAAATGAAAAAATTATCAAGTAAAATTATGAAATGCTGCGATGCAAGTGGACCGCGTTAAGCAGAAAGGAACTGAGCCACATTAGCTATTGCCAAATTTAACGAGGCAATTTAAGTTTTTACAAGAGTATGTTGCGCGGATTTTTTTTTTTTTAAATTTCAGGAATTTTCTTCGTACCATGCAGAAAATTCACTGAAATCTGCAAATATAAAAAAAAATCCGCATAACCGTTTTCATGTAAAAAATTTAAATTACCCAATTAAACACAGAAGCAGATGTGGCTTGATTTCTTCCTGCTTAACGCGGTTCAATTGGACTGCATTTTGCAATTTGGAACTATAAATTCTGGCCCGGTTTAAAACCAACGTATGTGCCATTAGTTTCCCTGTGCACATAAGTGTTTTTTCAGGTGAGCCTTTATAGTTTCAAATTGCAAAATGCAGTCCAATTAAGCCTCTTCGGCTGTCACTCCGCTCCATTAATTCGTTACAGGGTTTCGCTATGAAATTCAGTTGCACCTTTTGAACAGAGTGTCACCGATTTGTGACCATAAGTAGCCACATCGATGGAAATATGCTTTATCTTTTTTTTAGTGCAAAGTTCTCAAGAGAACATCTTTCAGCGTTATGAGATGAGTTTTACATCACAATATGTCAAGAACTTTTATTGAAGGACAATCATATTCATTTTATTGCAGGTTGCAAATTTGAAAGAGAGGGCGCCCAGAGTTAGTATCATAAGTATCCAATCCAAACGATCTGTCAGGAGCGTAAAAAGTGTCAAATCTCCGAAGGACGTGAAACTTCTTCTGCGAGAGGTTGGATACCAGACGTTGGAACTCTTCTACCCACCCTACCGAAAGAACACTATCCTCGCTTGTTTAATTCAGTTTGGAATCACCTCGAGGTTAGTTTTAAATCGTTCGAGACTTCAAATATTTTGTGACTTAAAAAAATATTTAAGGTGATTCGATGGACGCCATATTTTGTGTCAGAACGGCATGCGATATATCGCATCGATTGGTTCCATTTTTCCGGCTACTCGTCATTTTTCTCCAATTTTGAGATCGCAATTCTGTTGTCAGGGGACTAAAGCACTAACTTACCAATTTTAACAAAGAAATTCAATGTAATAAAGGCGTGGTTTTTTTAGAGAGAAAACATCGCATTCGGTACTGATATCGAAACTGCACTCGAATGCGATATTTTCTCTCTAAAAGAACCACGCCTTTTTTACGATGTATTTCTTTGTTAAAATTGGTAAGTGAGTGCTTTAGTCTCCTGACAACAGAATTGCGATCTCAAAATTGGAGAAAAATGACGAGTAGCCGGAAAAATGGAACAAATCGATGCGATGTATCGCATGCCGTTCTGACACAAAATATGGCGTCCATCGAATCACCTTAACTACACTCTCGTTGACTGTGTTTCGATTCTCTTGGAAAATTGGTGATGGGACACGTACTTTTTGCCTTCTGTCCGCAAATCTCACCAGGAATTTTGTGTGAAACTCAATACCTACATCAAATCCTGACGAGTCATGAGTGACTGGCTGGATTTCGACGGTGTTTAACCGAAAAGAGCTAGCTTGTTTGGGAAAGAAAACGTTCTCTCGTTGAAATCGTTCAACAGAATCACAGGGTTAGTCTGTGACTTATATTACCTATTGTTTCCCACAGAGAATTCTGCCAACCAACTAACGCCCAAAGTAGCACATTGCAATGAAAGTATTGAAATAAAATTAAGATCTAAGGATCTATGAGAATTTTTTTCAGTGAAAGTTCGGTTTGACAAACCGAATACAGTAATTGGAGTGCAACGGAACATCGAATGTTCGGCTTATACTACCGAGCTTTTTTCTCAGTGAAGTACATCGAGTCGTAATGTTAATTGGGAGAGCTGGCGCCACTTTCAAGCATTTCCCAGGTCCCGAATTCCGAGCCTCCTGTGTCACGCCAGGTCACTTTTTTGATACATACTCGATTGTTAAACATTAAATTGCCCAGCTACAGACAGTGTGGCTGTTGTGGCTTGGTTCCTCTCTGCTAAACACGGTCTAGATAGCACACCATAGAGAACGCGCAATGCGTGAAGTATTCACGCAGTCTTGTAGGCGCTAATACGTGTCAAGCGCGCACCGTAGAATACGCGCAATGCGCGAAGTATTCCCACGGTCTTGTAGGCGCTAATATGCATTTTGCGCCGCACTTTTAAATTGAATTGCCCAATTGTTTTCGATACACGGGGACCCGGCCACCTGATGTAAACACAAAGGATAGAAATTACCACGTACTCTACATTGCCATTTTGGATCGAGAATGTATCGAAAAAGTGAACGAAGCTCGGCGCACACCGGGCTCAGAACTCGTCGACCAGAACATGGCGCCAGCTCTCCCATTTACATTACGACTCTATACAGGGTGATCCAAAAGTCCCTTCCACCCCCTCTAACTTTTTACCTAATTGAGGTAAAGATTTGAAACTTGGGGATATTCCGTAGGTCAAAGGGAGCTACTTTTTGGCCCCCCTAAAACTTTCAGGGGGGCCCCCCTTGGGGGGGCAACGGCCCCCAACTTTTAATTTTCAAATGGAAAGACCCCCTTTGTGATAGCTCGTTCGAAAGAGCATAAAAAAAGAAAACTTTTCGCGCAAACCCGAAGTCAATATCTCAAACCGTTTCAAAATGGCGGCCGGTTAAAGTTCAAAATGGCCGAAAATTCACACCGGTTATTTGTCGATAGATTTGCGCGAAAATCGGTATGTGGGGGTATTTTGACACGAGAAAAACGAATTTGACGTTAGATTTTCAAAAAAAACCGAAATTTCCAAAATGGCCGCCGGTTAAAGTTTAAAATGGCCGAAAATTGTCACCTCGGTTTTTTGCTGATGGATTTGCCTAAAACTTGGAATTTGAGAGTATATTGGCATAAGATAAACAAATTTGAACTTAGATTTCTAAAAAAATCAATTTTTGGTCATTTTGAACTTTGACCGGCGGCCATTTTGGAAATTTCGGTTTTTTTGAAAATCTAACGTCAAATTCGTTTTTCTCGTGTCAAAATACCCCTACATACCGATTTTCGCGCAAATCCATCGACAAATAACCGGTGTGAATTTTCGGCCATTTTGAACTTTAACCGGCCGCCATTTTGAAACGGTTTGAGATATTGACTTCGGGTTTGCGCGAAAAGTTTTCTTTTTTTATGCTCTTTCGAACGAGCTATCACAAAGGGGGTCTTCCCATTTGAAAATTAAAAGTTGGGGTCCGTAGCCCCCCAAGGGGGGCCCCCCTGAAAATTTTAGGGGGGCCAAAAAGTAGCTCCCTTTGACCTACGGATATCTCCCAAGTTTCAAATCTTTACCTCAATTAGGTAAAAAGTTAGAGGGGGTGGAAGGGACTTTTGGATCACCCTGTATACTCTATATATCCTGCCGAGCTGAGGAAAAACGCCGTATGAACATTCGAGAGTTGCCAAATTTTCTCCGATCAAATGTTTATTTTGAAAGGAAGTTATGTATATGTATTTCCTTGAAATTTTCAGATATCTATTTTATATTAAACTGCGAAAAATGCTGTCCGAAAAATTGGTATAAAAAGATTCCTGACTTTTCCAATAACTTCGTATTTAATTGAAGGAAACTTGGCAATGTCTGATGGCTCATACGGCGTTTTTCTTGAGCACGGCAGTATGGTGAGGTACCGCCTGATGAGTTAGGTTGATTTTGATTAAAATCGTCCAAGTATCAAAGAACCTCCTGTCCTGGTGTTTCAGCTACTACACTTTGATGCTGTGGTTCCCCGAGCTATTCAACCGTTTCGACCACTATGAGAGGGAACACCCGCACAGTCCTTCCGTGTCTGTGTGTGAGGTATCGTCCGTCTATGTCTCCTCCAATTCCTCCCATACCATCAACGCCATCGAGCATTGCACGGAAACCATCGACAGCTCTGTCTTCTCACATACTTTGATCATTGGCCTCGCTTGCATTCCGACCAGTCTGTGGCTCCCGCTTTGCGTCCATAAACTCGGCGCCAAATTTTTCCTGGGTATGCAAAATCTATACGTATGAAATTTGCGCTGACAAAAATTCTTAAAGAATGGAATACAAAAGTATACACAACTATAGAAATAAGTCACATCAAAAGCTTAATTGTGTTTCAAACGGACATGACACAATGGACCACCAGACAAGGTGCAAATTTAAGCAATCTGATACATGTTTATTATCCAAAATTTCACGTAAAACACGATTTAAACAACGAAAATGACTGAAACCAACTGCTAACAAAGATATTAACGTTTATATTTCACATTGGTTCCGAGGAATTTGAACTGCCCGCTGACAAGAAACTCAAAGCTCTACGTGAGCCAAATCGCGCACTACAACAAATTCAGCAAGCTTCTCAATCGAGTCATGTTCATTTTACACCATGTGTTGTTCAAACTATTAGCAATTTGCTATAGCTGAGCTTAAGCATCAAGATTGAGGTTGCCAGATTTTTATATCGCAGAGACTGTCATGATAACGTTTAGCGCGCGATATGAATCACGTAGAGCATTGAGTTTTCACGAGCGGGTGGTTTGAATTCACGAATCAAGAATCATTAAATATCTTCGCAAGGAGTTGATTTCGGTTATTTTTTTTGTGCACATCGTGTTCTACGTGAAATTTTAGTTACGAAACATATATCGGAATGCTGAAATTTGTACCTTGTCCAGTGGTCCATTATGAATTTGGATCATTAACCTTAGTGCAACTATTCGTGTTCAATGTATATGCGTGTTGCATATAACGAAATTTGAAGGCTCTTTGATGTTTTTACCTGATCACCTATGCGTTTCGTGTTCAAGTTCAATGGATGCGTGTTGCAAATAGAAAGATTTGAAGGCTCGCTAATTTTTTATCCGATCGGCTGCGTATTTCCATACGAAATGCTGATGAAATAGTCATCGATGAATGGCGACGGTTAAACTATATCAGACCACTTATCTGGGTTTGCGACGTTGCAGACTTCCTGCCATACTATATCTTTTAAACAGCGCTAACGAGATTCGTGGTTTGGTAGTTTCACTGTACGCTGTCGATATGGGATTGTTGATACATTCGCCCTACACTGGGAAAAAAAAACACATTGGATCTAGAGTCCAGACTCTTGAAAACATTGACAAGAATAAAAACTCTTGATTCAATCAGATTTTTGCTTAAATCAAAAGGAAATCCACTCAAATTAAGAGGCTTGGTTCTTGATTTAAGCTAAAATCCGATTGAATCGAGAGTGTTTTTTCTTGTCGATGTTTTTAAGAGTCTGGACTTTAGATCCAATGTGTTTTTTTTCCCCTAGTGTACCTAGAGCTGAAATCTGTCTTTTCTGAAACGATTGAAAGACGCGGGCAATATATTTTACTTGTACTTTGTTACCTTTTACTTACCATATATTAGATAATAGAGGATTTTGTAACACTCGTATTTATTAATCAATATGAATCATTCTATCTCTTTCTTTCAGTGTTCTGTATGTTGGTGAGCGGTGGAGTGACCGTAGGCCTGTACTTCGTGCAGACATCTAACCAGAATCTCCTCCTATCGTGTATTTTTGAGGCTCTAACTAGTTTAGGAATTAGTGTGGTGTATTGCATAATGGTCGACCTTTTCCCAACTAATTTAAGGTATGTGCTCGGTTATGGGACATTTCGTCAACGATTTTTTGTCCGCGCACCTGTTTTTTCCAGTAATTTACGTCCACGCGTTTTTTCGGCACGGGAGTGCCACGTGCCAGTTGAGACCCAAAGTTAATTGGCCCGCATATAAATACAAACGACAATTGCTCACGACGTCTTTGGACTAAAATATATAATGTGTTGGAAGAATGAGGGTTTGTTTGTTTATTTGTTTTGTCTGTTTGGTCCAACGGAGAATAATATATAGTTGAGAGTTTTGGTAAAAATGGGGGAGCGTCAATTCCATGAGACAAAATTCACTAAAACTCTCTACACCACTTTGGTGTAACAGGACTTAATTATCTTTCAAGAAATTCCCACCTTGTTATACCTGAACCGGATAAACCTCTATATTTGCCTCAGCTAAGGCTCTTAGATTTTTTCTGTGTACGAGAAGTATCTTGATTTATTTTGCGAGGAAAGATCTGTACTTTTAAAGGATGCCTGCCATTCTTAATACGTTCAATTTCATATAATACTGTGCAACACCTCTTTTGTGAAATAGTTGCTTCAAGCGCCGCCGCACGGCGGGCGGGCGGCCAGCGCGAAACGCGCATTGGAGCCTACAAACCTAAGTGGATACTTCAAGCATTGTGCAATGCGTGAAGTATCCACTTGGGTTTGTAGGCGCGAAACACGCATTGGCGCCTGCAAATCTAAGTGGATACATCAAGCATTGTGCAATGCGTGAAGTATCCACTTAGGTTTGTAGGCGCCAGTGAGCCTGAATAGTGAAATCGGAGATTTTTAAACGTTGCAATCAAGACACACACCTGAGGTACCTTGAAGCAAAGTCCATTTCGCCAATGAGCTCTACAACGCTAGCATTATTAAGTAATGTGAGGCTCATCAGCTAAATATACTTTGCTGTTTTTGTTTCAAGATGCCTCATTTATCGTATTTGCCCATCGATATAAAAGTGGATAAACTTACGTGGTGTGGACCGTAAGAATTTAATCTCATCCTCCGATGGACATTTAAAAATGACACTACTTCGAATAGACCTGCTACATTCCATTTCGCCAAAGAGTAATTTATTGTTTTTAAAAAATTCTAATATGTCTACTGGAAGCAGGGAATTTTGACATGGAAACCCTGACTTTTTACCTTGTACCTGGAGTTCAATTTGAATTGAAATAGATATTCTCAGCGCACAAATTTGAATTCATTTGCTTTAGGAATTGCATTTGTCTTGTCACGTGAGTGGCCTATTTTCGCCCCGGAAATAACTAATGTATTCGTTTTTATATCTTTCTGACGCAGGGTAATGGCTGCTGCTCTCTCGGCGACAATTGGTAGGGTTGGCGCCCTTCTAGGCAATTTGGTTTTCGGATTTTTAATAGATACATTCTGCGTCGTGCCGATCATGTTAATGGCAGCACTTTTATTCAGTGAGTAGAAAATCTTGACTTTCATTTTTTCTCTCTCTCTCTCTTCCTCTCTCTTGTTATTCTTTCTGCTATGGCTTTAAGTTTATTTTAATATTATTTTCCCCTAGTTCCTGAAAATATCTGATAAGTTATCAAACTAGGTATATATTCCAACTGCCCACCTTTCGATTGGAATTAAAAGAATTAATTCATTAGATACCTATATACATAAGTGCTTAGCTAAGTTCCTAATTTTATCGATGCATACTCTGGTCATTTAGTCAAGATTCCGAGCCTTATAGGGGTAGAAAAGCATACAACTTTCTTGGCCCAAGCTAGCCTTCCAAAATATTTCCACAATAATGGGCCACTAGACAAGGTACGAATTTCAGCATTCTGATACATGTTTCTTAATTAAAATTTTACGTAGAATACGACGCGCACAACGAAAATTACCGAAATCAACTCCTTCCAAAGATATTTAATGATTCTTGATGCGTGAATTCAAACCACCCGCTCATGAAAACTCAATGCTCTGCGTGATTCACATCGTGCGCTAAAAATTATCATGACAGTCTCTGCGATATAAAAGTCTGGCAACCTCAATCTTGACACTTTGGCTCAGCTGTAGCAAATTTTTTATAGTTTGAACAACACATGGTGGGAAATGAACATTACTAGATTGAGAAGTTTGTTGAAACCGTTGTAGTGCGCGATTTGACTCACGTAGAGCTTTGAGTTTCTTGTCAGCGGGCAGTTCAAATTCCTCGGAACCAATGTGAAATAAAAATGTTAATATCTTCGTTTGGATTTTGTTTCATTAGTTTTCGTTGCGCAAATCGTGCTTTACGTGAAATTTTGGTTAAGAAACATGTATCAGAATGCTTAAATTCGTACCTTGTCTAGTGGTCCATTAACGTCATTGAGCTTCTAATCTACTGAATCCAAGCGAGATTAATAGTTTTCTTCTTAGTTTGCCCCTCTCTGATTTTTCCAGTTCTCTTAACCTTGAAACCTGGGCTTCATAGAAATTCAGCCCAGTGATTTACTCACATAAGAGAATAACGGAAGAAAACCACTTGAGTAATGTGCATTTCTCTATAGGCTCGAGGACAACGCGGCGATACCCAAGTAGCATTTTTCAACGGAAAAATCGGGATATATTGCAATTTTATCGGCAATAAAATCGCTAGGGTCATCAACATCTGAGCGATTATCCTCAATTTTATGGGGATAAAATCGCGATTTTATCGCCAGACAATTTATCGCGATATCTTCGAAATAAAAATCGCGATAAATGGCGATTTAAGGTCGATTTTATCGACGAAAATTGATCGCTTTCTATGAACCAAAAATTGCGATGTGTAGTGATTTCATCGCCATATATCGCAATTTTTAAAGCGATAATATCTCGATATATTGCCACCGACATATAATTGCAATAACTAATCAATAAAATCGCTATTTATCGCGATCACTGCTACTTGGGTAGGTATGCAATGTACGACATGCATGGGATCCTTACCATGTGCGCCCAGCTCATTCCAACCATAGCGCCTTCTAACTTCTACGTAAACAAATTAAACGGTTTAGGTGCCAACGAATACGAGGTCCACTTGGACTGCGTTAAGCAGAAAGAAACCAAGCCATATATCAGCTATTTCAAAATTTAATCGGGCAATTCAATTTAAAATTGCGGCGCAAAATGTATATTAGCGCCTACGAGACCGTCGGAATACTTCGCGCATTGCGCGTATACCACGGTGCGCGCTCGACACATATTAGCGCCTACGAGACTGCGTGAATACTTCGCGCATTGCGCGTTCTCTATGGTGTGCTATCTAGACCGTGTTTAGCAGAGAGGAACCAAGTCACAACAGCTACACTGTCTTTGCAGCTGGGCAATTTAATTTTCGTTTAACAAGAGGCGTTTTTGCGGATTCTTTTGAAAATTTTAAAAAATTTGCCTCGATGCGCAATGCAGAAAATTTACTGGAATCTGCTCCCAAATCCGCAAAACCGTTTTCATGTAAAAAATTAAATTGCTCAGTTTTTAGTAATAGCTAACGTGGCTTTCTATCGTACTTGACGCGATACATTTATTAGTTAGATCGGTGATACCGCGGCAGTAAATTTTGATCATACCAGTCCTTCGAAACGGTAAAAAACAAGCGTGTCTTTGACCGTTCGGTGAATGTTCGATATGAACGTCGAAACTTACCTCGTTTGAGGCGTAGAATCGATAGCGCATGGTCCCGAGGCTCCCTGAACCGAGAAACTGTCAAAAACGAGTGTTTTTGTGCGTTCGGTGAAAGCTCGCAGCAAATGCGCGTTTTTCGCCGATCACGCGAACCAGCAGCCTCATGGGGCTTTCTAGATCAGAAAATCTGACTCAGCGGGTCATTTCCAAAGGGACTTCCTTGGTTTCGGCCTTTGACCCCGAAATATTATTCCATGTAACCCCTGTCGACTTTGCTCGATTTCGGACCGGAGAGACAATTTCGAGATTATGGTTGAATCTTACGTAGTTTGAGGCGTATCGATTGCGCATGGTCAAACGGAACTATGTGCATCAAGACATGAGCCCTGAGACCCACAAGAATATAATTATGCGTAACAGGGCTCACGTCATAATGCACATAGTTCCGTTTGATAGAAATGCGTCCAATTCATCCTCTGATTCGATCCGAATTAGAACGTCCCGATAAACTTTTTTTGTATTCAAAACTCCTCGCACTGATGCTCCACAATGTTTATAGTTACTTGAAAATAATTCCCTCTGTATCTATTACTTTATTCCAGTGAGCGGTATACTTGCGATGTTCTTACCTGCTACAGGAAAAGAGGACTTGGACTGAAGGATGAGTGTACCTACAGAGGAAGTTGAAGCTCCAATGAAGAAATTAATTTTTTTAGTACATTTATAGCTCTTGGCATACTTGATGAGTTTTCTGCATCAAAATCAACCTATCATAGGATCGAAGGTAAAAGAATGCGACTCCCTTCATACATTTCTTGATACACTCCTTGAGAGCATTTAACTTTTGCTCTTTATTTTCAAAGTGCCAGCAAAACATTCCTACTCCATTACTCATCAATAACTCGGCGATTTGGGATCATCCTCTATTACTTAGTAGAAGACCAAAAAAAATTTTTTTTACAGACGAATAGAGCAGTAAAATTTTGATTAATATCTTGATTAGTTTGAAAGGTGCTTAAAATTGTAAATATTAGCCTACCAATAACTAGTGATAAGTCGAGCTCTCTGTTCGGTACAATTCCTCAAGTGGCATGTTATGATTTGGACTACATTTTGCAATTTGGGACCATAATTTCTATCTCATTCGTAAAAACACTTATGTGCATGGGGAAACTAATGGTACATACGTTGTCTCTAAACTGAGCCAGAAATTATAGTTCCTAATTGCAAAATATAGTCCATTTGAATACCTAGGCCAGTCTTGAGTTAGCAATTTCATCAACCCCACCCTCATTCATTTTACCTGTGTTAATTTTATTTTAATTATATGTTTATTTAATTACCTATTAGAGGTGAAACCTGTTGGCCTTTACTCTAAATGCCTTTAAAATCTGTTTTGGTTTTCGCAATGTTGAGAGTATTTTGCCCAAACCTAGGAAATTCTTGGCAATCCTTTCCTTGAAATAATGTTTCCATTCTGAATATGAGTAATTTCTGAACTGATTGATACCAGGACATTATCTAAGTGTAGGAACTCCCCCGAAACTTTAGTCAATCATGGGTAGAAAAATTTTCAATCTCAATAAGTACTTGGAGACAGAAATGCTATTAACGCAAGTTTTGGATGATTTCAAACAGAACAAAATATACTCCAATTGTCATAAACGTGCACAAGAACAAAATACTGACTGCTTAAAGTAGTTTTCTCAACATCTGAATGTAGTTTAAGCTCAGTTGTGATTAATTTATTTAATTTTGAAGGAGGTTTGCTTACGAAGACAAAGTCCCGAGTAATACGGATGCATGTTTTACCAAATCCGATATGTACTACAAAATGATCAGAAGAGTTCATTTACTTTACAATGTATTACAAAAACGAATGCTGATTAAATTAGAATGAAAAAAGTTTGTCTGTTGTTTGGATAGTCATTACTTTCATTCTTCACAATAGTGTATTTATTATTAATTTACTTGTTAATTATTTATTTCATGTGTAAGTTAGCCCTATCAGATTCAGATTGATATTTTAATTTCTATCGCCTGTTTTTTAAGTTTGGATGTTTTTTTTTGGCTGCTCAAGTGTTGTCAATGACAGATTGTAGATTAACAGTAAGTTCAACTACCAGTCGTAATAAGATCATCTTCCGCACCCTTTTCCTGCCTTGTGTGAATTGCTCTTTCCGTCCAAATAATTGAATACAAGTATTTTCGTCCTCCAGCATTCAAGCATCTTACACTTGGATCTGCACTTTAAGTAATAAGCCTTAGGAAAATTGAAAAGTGTTATAGAAAAAGGTGCTACTGCCGCTGTCATACAGTTTAATTGAACGTATGCGCCTTATCATCCATTCCAATGATGATGCTGAAAGCACCAAGAGAGTTTATTAATGGATTTAGTTGTACATGATAGTTTGTAGCTCGTATTTTCATCAAAAAAAATGTTTATAACAAAATGACGATACTCTCTAGTACATGTTCCTCTTCAAGGAGCACCGGTTCCTTATATTTGAAAAGGCTGTCGCAATTTATTATCTTTTCCTATTTCGTTCAAAAAATATCTGGCCACTCCTGTACTTGATCCTCACGCACGGGCACAGTTTCATTTCCATCAATTTGTCTTGCTTTGTAAATAATTTAGCATAAGTATTTATTAATTTAAACGTACTAGACACATCAATGACCCTACTGATAGGGACAAACATGATGTTCATTTGTGTCATAAGGTAATTGTTAATCTTGTTTTATCATTTGTGTATGCAAAGAGGTCTGTGATCATTGTTCATTGCAGAAAAATAAAGAAGTTTGTTCTGCTCGTTTTAGAGTAAACATCAAATAGATTTGCCAGCTTTTGAAGTGTGACAGGGAATCTGCCATCTTGATTTTTGGATCGAAATTAGAAAGTAATGGTGAGGATAGTTGACCACTTGAGCACTCTAGAGGTCAACAAATTTACATGACATTCACTCAACCTTTGTTTACTCCACTATACATTAAAGAGACAAAAAGATATGATACATTTGCCTCATTCCAAATTTCGGAAAGTAATCCATGAGAGTTAGGTTTGCATATTCTTCAATTTACAACTTAAACTCAAATACTATGTGACTTATCCATCCTGTCACCTTCCACCCAAGGAAATGCATTTAATTTTCATACCTCTTCAATTCATTTTTTTCATTCATTATTTGTTCGCTGTAATGATTCACTTCATACAAAAATAATGGACGTTGCTACATTTAAATTGTTATAATGTGAATAAAAATTTACCGTCTAACATCAGACCACTTTGATGTTTCCGGGTTTTTCTAAGTTTTAACATGTCTTCTTTTTTCCCTACTATTGTGAACAAAGCAAAAACTAGTAAATAATTTAAGTAATATATGTATGCTTCATTTACTTTTTTCTCTTTGAGGTTCTCCCTCTATATATGACAGTTATTAGGAAATTATTCTCAGTGCGAAATTGGGCGTGATAAGGATTCAGATGTTCCCAAGATCTAATTAAATTATTTGAGAGGAAATCACATTATGACCCGTCTTGAACATGACAATCGAGACTTTTCTTGAAAATTGAGCAAATTCACCTGAAAAAGATGAATTTTGTCCTCCTGATTGAGAAGCTAGAGGGTTAAAAATGAGAGCAGGCAATGGGAAATTCAGGATAATTGATATATTGCTTTCTATAAAAATTAAAAACCAAATATACAAATAAGAGGATTAACACAAGGATAATAATTAATGTTACATAAAAACCATTGTGCATTTTGCAGGAGCTAGCCTGTACATTTGTTCCGCATAAACATTTACACACATACACATGAGATCGAGTGACCAATAAGAATTATATGATGCTTGTGAACATATTACTGACCTACAAATAAAAATCGCTTGATTAACATTGAGAAAGAATCAAGAGACTTAATACTTTCGTATCATGCTTGTATGACTATTCATATTTTTATAGGCATCAAATCTATCACTTGCAAAAGACATAGGAGTGTTGTTCATCATGCCTGACATTCCACCTGAGAAATCAGAGTTAAGTGGTGCATTAAACGGAGCATTACTACCAACATTCATGACATTTCGACTCATTCCCATTGGCGCACCACTGGGCCACCTGGAAACATAATACCATGTAAGATTAATGGAAAAAAGAAATTTTGCAGAATTTAATCAAACTTTCCGCTTAATTTGTGTACAGAAAATCCATTTAATTTGTGTACAGAAAAATAAAATGGTTGCAATTTTCATAGGTGAGCAGAATATAGCCTCGATATTTCAGCAAAATATGATTTCCAACACCTCATAGACCTGTCCCTTGTCTCCACGGGACGTTTCATGAGATTTGTCCCAAGGAAAAACATCAATTGCGAAGTTGGGAAAAATATTGAGATAGTCAATACTGATCACAGTACTAACTAAGAGTCCTTATGGAATCCCAGGAACGATTTAGAAAAAAAAAGGAGAAGAAACTTTGTTGTGTTGTTTAACAGAGTAAAAGCACAGAAGTTTCATTCTTGCGACTCGAACTTGGGAAAAATCCTATGAAACGTCCCGTGGAGACAAGGCGATAGAAAATTACTTTTTTTCATAAACTACACCATTTTCAATAATATCGATGACAACAAGAGTCTGTATCCATCTACGTCAGCGATGAAATTTAAGATGGCCAATATGGGACCACTTCCTTTTGTTTCTCTATACTTAATTCATACTTGAAAATTTTTTCCACAACGTAAGAGTTGGTCAATTAACAGAAAAAATACTACAAAAGATTTAGCACCTTTTTTCCGGTTCATTCAAGATGTAAGTTAATGAATATAGTTTCAAGAACTTGCATTTGAAATTGTAAAGACTGACAGACGCAACAGTTTAATTCAACAGTAGAGTATAAAAACAAAAAAGAATTCTACTTCGATAAGATTTTGGCAATTTAGGCCACTTTTAGAGGCTGTTAATCGAGAATTCTTCCACCTATTTAAAATTTACTTTCCAATGCTCATTTTCAACATACTGATCTTGAGGAGTGCAGTTCTGGGTACTTAAATTTTACAATTGGCACAAGAATGGCAGCCTTGCTTTTAGAAAATATGTACTCTTCCCTCAATAACACTTGATTTAGCTAAGAGACGATTTTTGAATTTAAGGGAACGGAAATGGTTGAAAATAATATGTACTTCATAACAGAGTGAACAGCAATTGAAGTCAAAAAGGGGATTCAGAGACCGAACTCTAGTACTAGATCACCATCTAATATGAGATGAATTCGCCACCTTCCAGCCAAAGCATCAAACGCACAATCGTTGACAAACTGGATACCAAAATGACTATTTTGGGTTCGGGACCTTTCTGGTTTTGAAATAACAATTTACTTGTCAAATTTATAATTCTTTTTTTGGTAAAACATTTATCGCCTATTATTTTACTTGAATTTGCTAGGGAAATAGAAAGCCGTTCATTACAAACATCATCAGGTCTCAAAACAGGGTATCACAAGCATCAAAATGGACACTTGACTCAACCTTCTTCCTCAAATTTTACCTACATCAGCTGATAATAATGATTCTGAGTGTGCATTCGAAATTTCAAGTCTCTGTTGTGTTCATAACAGTCATGATTAATTTATTCCATTTTACATTGCTCTTGTGCTCAATTGGCGCTTATGATACTTTGGCGGGAAGTTGATGAATTTTGAATTGATACAAAGCTAAGAATAAAATACATACGATACATGCAGATGAGGATAAAGGAGATGAAGAAAGAGGAGGAAGAAGAGGATCGAATGAAAGGCATTCAACGAGTACCCATGTGAGCTGGAATGGGTACAACATAACTTGCAATTGCGGATCTTGGAGGAGGTGGTAGCCAAATATTTACACCACTTCTGTACCTTCCCCTAGCAATTAGAACGATTACAGGATTTATATTACAAAAGATGGAGCCAGGTTGCTTCTAAAATCAGCAAAAACTATGATCATCCTTAGAATGGGTCAGTTACGCTGCTTACATAATCATGTTTTGATGCTTGATTCTTGTAGATTGACTCTGTCCAAATTGTAACTTTCTACATTCAATATAAATTGAAACATCACGCTTTTAAAAATTCAGTCTTTGACATCATCCGTCGCAGAAGTGACAGCCATGGTTTCTTTCATCTTGCTTTATCAATCAGTAAGACACACATTTGCAATGTGAAACTCGGATAAAAGCAAGGTGGAAGAGACTAAGGGTGTCACTAATGCGGCGTATGACATCATAAACCGAATTTATCAAAGTCCAATATCTCCGTTAATATTGAACACAGAAATAGGCTGTTAGGACAGATCTTAATATTTTTAGCTGATCTACCAGAATCAAGCATCAAAACACAACTCTGTGGCAAGCACAATGGAACCATTATGACCTATTTCAAACTAGTATAGATCAAAACTCTGCTCTCACAAACAAAAACTAAATTGGAATTACAAAATTCCTTTTCAAATAGGATAAAAGGTTTCCAGTTACAACCGTGCAAAGTTATGCTTTTATTTTGTCTTTTAGCCTCATAAGAAAAGATGTGCAAAGATACACACACACTGAGCATGTTCAAAGTTGATAAAGTTAGAACAGAAGGGATAGAGAAAAGGTTATTTCTTGAGACAGGTAATTTAAGAGGAACCAGAGCAAAGAGCTTTTAAAATTGAGGGACGTGTTTTTAACAGTGCTCAAGAAAAAAATGTAGCCTTTCATGTACCATATTCGCCTGCAGATAACCCACACATTTGTCCTTCCTTTTTGACACTAGAAAATTAGGGTGCAAGTTATCTAAAGAGCTCACTAAAATTGCACACCTTTTAGCCCCTACTTATCAATGCAATCGCGACAGACCACCGTGGGCATTTCTCAGGCACCAGTCATGACGAATTGCTTTCGAGCTCCCTCTCTTCCCATAGATCATAGAATTCATGAATAGATGCTTCTTTTGGATGGACACTTGTCTTTCTGTTGCACGAGATCAATGCATTTTTGGCGCCGCTGAACCAAAAAGGCAGAGACAAGTGTGAATAGTGATTGTGCCGAACGAGCAGAACTCGAACCTAACAATTCAGATCTAGAGATTGGAAAGTTGGGCACATGTAGTTATTAAATCGAGTGTGACTACTTTTCAGAAATATCTCCATTTATATTCTTTTTAAAATTTAGTGGAATTGTTCTGAGGTTTTTCACTTTTGCCCTTGAAAACTGAGCATTTTACACCCATTGTTTTTTTGTACCTCCTCAAAATCTGAGGTGCATGTTATCTGCGGCGTACACAGTTTTTGTCATGCAATAACTGTTAAAAGCTTTAGAAAAAGGAGAGGACGTCGTGTCTGGAATTTATGACTAAGCCTTTCATGATTTTTTAATAGAAAATTTTAATAAATAAAATAAGGAGTAAAAATCACCAAAGAAAAATACAGATACCAAAAATGTATAATTCATTTAGAGAGAATCTGTAATTCAGTGTTGAACATACCTGTCAGTTGACTGAGAAGTCATGGGTTTGTTCCATACATATTGATTGCCATCCTTTCTGGATTCTGGAGGATTTGAATTGAGCCAAGACGAACTAGAAGTAGAATTACCAAAACCACTGGAGGCACCAGTTCCTCGGGTAGAGCCCCAGTCACTTCTGGAGTTATCTTTGAAACGACCACCCGAGTCCCCTGCAAAGAAAATAATGCCATTGAAAGATTGTGGGTTATAAAAAGTTCAAAGAACAAGCAAATATTTGAAACATATCATTGATGAAAGAGATAACAAGGAACCACTACTTCTGGCTCATTAAAGAAACAACATATGAGGACATATATGTAACAATAGCGGTCGCTGACATCCGCCATTTTTGGGGCAAACGCTTTTTTTGTAATCTAGAGCCTCCAAGAATGCCTGTGCAAAGTTTCAGACTTCCAGTGCAATTTTTCGGTGAGATATGAACTGAAAACCATGTTATTTGTAAAAACAGCTGATGTGCGAATCCACTGTTTTCCTCGACCGGCACGGCAGGACACTGTGGAGATTCAAACCCACTTGCGATAACTGCCTGCCCACTGGCCTGGGCTGTAGCTGACACTCAAATTATACGTATTGGGACTGTCTCGCCAAAATTGTTGAATTTTTAACTGATTTTAGAATTTATTCCTTGTTTTTGTTGTAAAAGTTACAAACGGTTTAGTTTCTTGATCAATTTTGTTGAATGACTCAGCATTGACTTACTTTTAGTTCATTTCAATCGTTTCACCAGCCTTACCCTTTCTGAAGACTTTGTTTCATGCATAAAAAAGTATTTTCAGTAAAAATAGAGGATGTCACATTTTTTTCAAATCGCTGTTACTCCTTCAATTTTTCACTTACATAGATCGTAAAACGTGTTTTTTACCGGAAGAGTTGCTCTTCATGAAAATCTTTATGAGAATCCTATCGGTTCTACGGGCAGAAAAGCGCAAAGCTTCAAAAACTTCAACCATGATTTCCTCACAATGTGAAAACTTGACATCCGCTATTGTTACAGATAAGTCCTCATATATGCCATTGGTTTAGCTGTGCAAAAAGTTACTTATACAGAAGAGCCGGAGAAAGTGGTTCCTTACTGCAAAATGTAATTCAAATGTTTTTTAGGGTGTCTAGAACTTTGGATCATGCTCATTCCCTGATTTTTTCCCTCATTTTTGAGAGCTCATTTCCTTGAAAGAAACCAGAGTTTTCTCCCACTTTCACAGAATATTGTTGGGGGGGGGGGGGGGGGGGGGGGGGGACTGTATAACTCTTAGAGAGCTTCAAGTACAAATATCGAATTTTTTTTCATCTTTCCGCCAATTTGAGGCGCATATTCAAAATTTTGATTCTAACACCGTTCCTGGTGATTAAATTATCTGGTCAATGAAAGCTCCTCTATAATTATGATGATTTACAGACTCAAAAATTCCATTCAAGAGGTTGATAATGACAACTCAGGTGTGATAATAACCCTAATACCAACAGTACTTAAAATGTTCACACTGTTTGAAGACAAAATGGTCTTTCAGCAATAGAGGCGGAGTTTCCTGGTTTCTGGACAGATTCCCTGTTTTTTTCCTAAAATTTTTCATTCCTTGATGAGTCCCAATTTTTCTAGATATTCCTTGTCCAACACACTATGCATTCACTTTTTTTGTGTCTAGTAATTGAATTAGTGCACTGGCTCCAAAAACACGAAATGAATTGACAAGATATGCTTTAATATTCTTACCGATGTGATCCTTGCGGTCGTGAAAATTTCTGTGATGTATTTCAGGTTTACTTCGTGAAATAGGAGCGCTTCCGTGGCCTCGGTCAGCAGGTCTTCTATCCTCCCTACTGCCACTTCTGAATGTTTTTGGTGGACGATCTGAGCGTTCTGGGCGGTCTGATCGCTCTGGTCTGATAGGTCTATCGGATCTGCTGGGGCGGTGATCTGAACGGTGGTCAGGCCTTTCAGGACGATCATACCTGTTAAAAATAAGGGTAATAATATGAATTTACAGCTCAAATAATGTTAACACGTTTCATTTAATTTTCAAACTAAAATTATTGAAGCTGTAAAAGTAATATCAGTCAAATTTGGCTAGATCATTGAAACAAAAATTACAATGAAAAAGGACACTATGAAAAATAAATAGTTATAAGCCTCGAGTGCTGAAATTTGTCTGTGTTTTGCATATTACAGCCCATTTATGAATAGGATTTTTGCCATGTGAAGCTTAGCAACCAAGGGTAAATAAATATGGATAAGAAAAATGTAATTCTTGCGCACTTAGTGTTCTTAGATAAATATGTTTTATTTTTTGAAGTGACTTTAAAAGCTATCAAAAAATGATGACAATGGCGTGCAATTTTGCAAAAACAGCATTCAATTTGAAGAAAAATGTCTCCCAATACTGGAAATGTATGTTCATTGAGTGTCGGATAATTGAGATTTCACTGTTGTTGGAATTTCCATAGAGAGCCAACTTCCTTTCAATTGGGATTCAGTCATTCCAAAGAAATGTTTTTCCTTTCAACTGGGATTCAGTCATTCCAAAGAAATGTTTTAACTTGAAGTTCTCATGCATTTGGAACATATATATGAAGTTTTGTAATACTGAAAGCAAAAACTCTGCTAACCTTTCATTGAATCTAGAGGACTCTGGTCTGTCGTATCTTGAGTCCCTTGGTCTTTTGGTGTCTGCTGGAGGAGGTCTGGGTGGCTCAATAGGCCTTTTGATTGGACGTTTATCCTCTATCCTATAGAGCAAAATAATGCAAAATATTAATGATTTAGCATATCTTAAAAAAGAGAACCTTCTGATCCTAAAGCAAGTAAAAGATCATAGAAAAAAAGATGACGGAGGCAATTTCCAATCATACCTGAGGCAACTTCCACTATGACGTAGGTGGATATGATGTGAAAATCCAGAAACTACAAGTATAGAGAAAAGAATGAAACGACTGTTGTTCTTGCGTAATTTGACATGTGTGAATTGGGAGGAAGAATCTTGCAAAATATGTAGGCTGCCAATAAATACTGCTACCTCGAAAAGACGCTTTTCAAAAACTGATAGAATGCAAATAAATATATCCACATCTGATACTGTTTCCTTTTTATTGAGAATATTTATGTCTACTTTGGTCCGTAGCCACAAAAACTAGAAAATCGAAACTTCAGATCATAATTAAAATAAGTTTACAAAATAAAGAGGTGCAATCCTTTAATCTATGCGATATAATCAAAGTCGAAGAGAGCAATTTTGAATCATGCTTGATAACTAACAATAAAAGAGAACTCATAAAAAAGACTGCTAAAAACAGAAATCAAAGAGCTTGGAACAAGATTGCAGAGGAAAACAATATTACCTGTCATTATATCTTGTGGGCTCTCTTCTTTCATAGCTATCTCTTGGCTTCTTTGAACGTTCTAATGACGACCTTGACTGAGCCCTTTTGACAGTTCGTTTCACGTCTTCTAGTCTGGAACGGTAAGTCGTATTATTAGGAAAAGGAAAATTACAGAAATAAAATAAAGCTCAGCGATAATTTCTTATCCTATACTCCAGGCATTGGGGGCTTCGGAGATATGAAGATGATAAGAGAAGTACAAGTTTTTAAGAGATACCCTACAGAACCAGAATACTCCAGAGATTTAAATGTATTTGGGGCGGGAGGTAGTACCTAAGAAGGGCACTTAATAATTTGGACAGTATCGAGTATCTTTTCAGACAGGTTTCCTTTCTGTCTCGACTTCAGATTTTTGACACAAGGAACCCGCCATTTTTCATTTTATCCCCAAAAAAGTTGGATTTTATGGATTCTTGCTCACTTCAGAGAAAATCTGTCGACTGATTAACTCATTCCTTAAAATTGAATTGATCGAAGTCTTATTATACCCTGTTTAAAAAATGTTAAAATAAATCAGTCTTTCCTCTTGAAAAAACCAGTTTGAACAAAGTTTGGGTGAAACCACAAGATCTGCTCAAGAGGTACCCATGCAGTAACTGAGAGAGTTCATGCAAAAATTGAATGTATCCATTTCGATGCATTTTGAGAGAACCTTGCAAGATTTACAATGTGGGGTTAGTGATTAATAAAATAACATTTCTTCAAGAGCATTCTGAATTAGGAGAGACGAAAATAAAGAGACAGTAAATCAAAATTGTGTGCTTACTTTGCAGCTGCCCTTTTGAGTTCTTCTTTTTCACGCTGTAACCGTTCTCGTTCCAGTTTTTGAGCCTCTCTCTCCAATCTTAGCAGTTCTGCTCTCTCCCGCTCAATCTTTTCTCTCTCAATACGGAGTTTTTCTCGTTCCCTAGGATCCGAAAATGACAATAAATTAAGATTCACATCAGAAGTCAACTGACACAACTGGCACAAATGATGGAGACCAACAGATCTTAAAGGATTCAAGAATACCGTATACTCTGATCTCAAATAAAGCTGTACCAGACCTTCTTTTCTGATATACTACAGGATAAAAACTACTAAGTTTACAGAAAACTTTCCAAAAAATTAGTTTCAAAAAGTGCTCATTTCATTTGAGAACGCTATTTATTGAAAGATATGAAATACGGTGAACTATTTTTCAAGGAAAATTTTCAAATGTTTGAAGTGAGACATTCATTCCTTGGTAAAAATATATAGAAAACAATAGAGAATTGCAGGTGACATAAGAAATCAAAATGATACAATAATCTTGTCTTACCTTTCTAATCGAGCTGCTTCTTCCCTTTGCTTGCGACTGATTTCTCTCTGTCTTTCTTTTTCTATTCTCTGCCGACGCTCTTCATCGCGCTTGATCCTTTCTTGCTCTCGTAATTTCTGCTTATCACGCTCTCCCTAAATGAGATATCATAAACGATAATTCCAAGCACTCTTTCATCGGATAATGTATTTCTGGTTTTCAAAAGATTTGAAAAAAAGAATGGAAGGGCTATATGTCCATGCTCTGAAAAGTAGTGAAAGACCTAATACCGGTTCCCATAGCATTTTTACGACTTTAAATCTGATTTTCTTTTACATTACAGAAATTTCATTCAAGCTGCTTTTAATGGGTCAGTTGTACTGGTCACAGAATCGTCTTTTGATATTTGATTCTTGCAAATTAGCTAAAAATAATAGGATCCGCCCAAACAGCAACTTTCTGCATTCAATATTAACTGGGATAGTCGCGCTTAGAAAAATTCCGTTTGTTACATCACCAACTGCGGTAGTGACAGCCACCCTCGGTATCTTCCACCTTGCTTTCATTTAAGTTTCATGTTCAGTAAGCAGTACAAATGTGTGTATGATATGTACGAGTTGATGAATCCAAGCTGGAAGAGATCACGGTATGCATAACGGCAGTGGATGATGTCATGTGACAAAAGCAATGTGGTGATGAAATTTTCAAAGCATGATATCTCCATAATGTTGAAAGTAGAAAATTGCTGTTTGGACAGCTCTCATTATTAGCAGCTCTGGTGCTTGCACTAGAGCTGCTATTCCGGACGGTCCCAGCTGGGGAGTATCATCGGACCATGTTACATTGGAGAGACCGCGTGTTGGTTGATGGGAATCGGCGCCATTTTCTGCTGTTTAGGGGGGACTGATTTTATTTTAATTGATATCTTTTTCCTGTGGGCGAATGCTATGTTGTGTAGTGTATTTTTGGAATCATGGTGATACTGTCAATAATTCAAAACGGGTCTGTGCTTTAATCTCGCACTGGAAAAAATGTACTTTACGTTTAAAATTTGAAAATTCAAATCTATAAGTTTTCGCGCTTTTTTCGAAGAATGCCGTGGTTGGAGCTTCCTAGTCATACTACTCGACATCAGCTGATAGCAAACAAAGGTTACCAAGGAAACCGTAAACGCGTAACAACTACCTACCGTCGCCAGAGCCGCTTTCCGACGCGAATGCGTTGGAGCTTCCTGCTTGTTTTTATCTTACCTACAAGTATCAAGCATCAGATCACGATTCTGTGACCAGGGCAACTGACCCATTTGGTGTATTGGATTTTGATCCTTGGCGACATCAGATAGGATTTTTGGGAGAGCAATAATTGTGACCGCATGTGTGAAATAGACCTCATCTCCTAGGAGAAAGCTTTCCAAATTTAGGGAGAAATTTCGAAATTGGCGATTTTTAGTTCACCATGGGAAACCCAGTCTAGGGGCATTTTCCCTCATAATTTAGCTGACTTCTGCTAAATGCTCCTTGCAAAATTCCATCACTTTTCCAATAAATTCTCTAACTTATCTAGGTTCTTGTAAATTCTTGTACTCTAGATTTTCCAGACTGGCGAAAAACCTGAACACAGCATGCTGGAGAACAAAAAGTTATCTTCATGTTTCGAGCAGTTACCTTAATATGAGCAAAAGTAAGAATATCAGACGAATGTTTAGAGCTTGAGTGATGTCCAGAGCTAGAGCGTCTCCCAGAACCCGAAAGTCGACTGGAACTTGAAACTTTTCCAGAGCTTGATGCTCTCTTTGGATCTTCTGCTTTCTTTGATGAACTTTTGCTTGAGTCCGATACTGCTGCAGCTGCTTCTGCCTCTGTTCCGGGAGCATCAGGTTCTTTTTCTGGACCAAAGAGGAGGAGAACATTAGGAATGAACTGAAGATGGTAGTATCCGGTCGAATCTTAGAAGTTGATGTAAACTCAATCATGTTGGGTGCATATCTTCACAGCTCAGTTTCAGGAGCTATTAACCCTTCATGCCATGAATTAATATTAGGTTCCCCAAAATGATCCTTTAAAAATTAAAACTCTTGGTGATCGATCTTGTTTAAAAAAAAAAAAAAAACACTGATAAAAATTTGCATTATCATGCCTCAAAGAAATAGATCAATTCATAGAAAACCAAAAAGTGCAATGGTACGAATAAGTAACACTATGCCATAGAGGGTTAATGATTTATGATAAAGCACAAAAACATAGCCGGAATATACGAATAAAGAAGGAGATTTAATTAAAATATGGGTAAACAAGGCTAAAAATTATTGAAACACTGAAAGGCAGGACGTTTCGAGCTGCTACCAGCTCATTTTCAGCTGCAAAAAAGTCTGCCTCGGATGTTCGGTACTGAATTCCAGTGGTTACATTATAACTGCTGGGGTCAGGTCGCCACTCAATTTTTTACTTGTTTTTATGTGTTTTTGCAGCTGAAAATGAGCTGGTAGCAGCTCGAAACGTCCTGCCTTTCAGTGTTTCAATAATTTTTAGCCTTGTTTACCCATATTTTAATTAAATCTCCTTCTTTATTTGTTAATGATTTATTGATTACCAATTAGAGTTTGAAAATCATTAATGTGTTTGATTAGTTGGTTTTCCGAGGCTTATCACAAACCGATTGAACATAACAAAGATTTGAACTTCGTTTTGCAATTCAGTACTACAATTTCTGGCTCAGTTTTGAAACAACAAATTTACCACTCGTTTCCCTGTGCACATAAGTGGTTTTATAGATGAGCCATAAATTGTAGTTTCTAATTGCAAAATGTAGTCCAATTACAAACACTATGTAACCAGAGACAGATTATTTTACTTCCCATACCAAACGATAATTTTGTTGATTACTCAAATTTAAGCATACTTAAGTGACGCTAGAAAATAAAATTAGAAGTTAATATCGCATGTTGTGAAAACGGGTTCGTTGCCTTGGTCACAAAATTGTGTTTTGATGCTTGATTCTCGTAGATAAAAGCTAAAAATCGTAAGATCTCTCCCAACGGCAACTTCTTATATTCAATATTAACAGCGATGTTGCGTTTTGAAAAACTCAGTTCATGACGTCATCTACCGCCATGGTGACATTCTTAGTTTCTTCCAACTTGCTTTCATCCAAACTACACATTGAGTATCCAGAGCAAATGGTGTTCTTTCCTGACTGATGAAAGTAAGAAGAAAAAAAGCAATGGTGTCCCTACAGCAATGGATGTTGTCATAAACCAAACTTTCCAAACAGCAAGATCTCGGCTAATACTGAACGTAGAAAGTTGTTCTTTTGATAGATCTTATTATTTTTAGCTGATCTACAGAAATCAAGCCTACAAGCACAATTCTGTGACCAGCGCAAATGACCCATTAAGATGGTGCCAGTACTCATGTATTGAAAAAATATCAAAATGAAAATTATTACCTGTGCCAACTTTCTGTGCTGCTTCGCCAGCTGGTGTTTTCTTGGCCTCTTCTTCTCGCTTCTTCTTCTCCTCTCGTTTTTTCTTTTCTTCATGTTCTCTGCGTGCCTTGTCATCCACTCGCGGTTTAGCGGTGTGTTCTCGCTTCTTATCTTCTGTTCCACTTGTTTTGGGTTTGCCACTGTTAACATCACTCTTCGCCTAAGGGTGAAGAGATAGTTGCCAAAATTAATTTGGATGGCTAAAAACTAACGCAGGGGGTCCAATTCAACTTATGATTTCTTTCAAAAATTAGAAAAGGCTGTGCATTTCTCATCCTCTTTGACGATTGACTTACATCAGTGTCCTATCTTCTAAGTTAGATCAGTTGTATCATATCTTATCATTTTGATGTATACCGAGTTGTTGCCAGTCCTTCGAGTTGTAAATAAAATTTGCTAGCAAAACGCTGAATTAAAATATGCCCGATTTCATCTTCAGCATTCTTTTTTAATTCCAAAATTGAGGAGATGGAGGACAAGGCGCATAAGTGCAATTTTTGAAAATATTGAGATATTACTTAATGATTTTAAATTAAACTGGTCTTAAAACATGGTGTCTCGTTTTCTTGGCAAAGCTCATTCCCTGATTTTCAGGAGCTCATTGCCCAATGAGAAACCGAAGTTTTCTTCCACTTTCCGGGGATTTTCTTGGGGAAAAGAATATAATTTTCTAAATTTCAGATATGAATATCGATTTTAATTAATCATACAGCCATTTCTTTGGCGCACGTTCAAAATTTCAATAAAAAAATGTTCCTGATGTTGATATTATCAGGTCAATGAAAGAGATTCCTAGTTTCTGGAACACATTCCCTGATTTTCCCGGTAAATTTTCATTCCCTGATGAATCCCAGTTTTTCCCGGTTTTTAAAAAACTAGACACCATGTCCTAAAACAAATTTTGTCTAAAATTCGCTCCCAAATCCCAAATTTTAAGCATTAAAAAGTCAGATTGAACTTTCTATCCGCCATAAAGATCCATGCAATTTCGAAACTTCAAACACATATTTTTCGAAATGGCAAAAACTACACTTATGCACCTTGTCCTCCAAGCCTCTCAATTTCAGTTACGCTTTGCATGAGTGGCTACACAGCTCATTAACCATCTACATTATCATGAACTTCTGTCGCCTTCTGAAGATTCACATTGAATGTTTTTTACCCAGAAATGGTCCTTGGACAATTGAAATCAACGCGATTCTTAAAAATGAGTCAGTTCATTGTGTTCATTCAGATGGACTGCCAAAATTTCAGGAAAATGTTATTGGGAACTTACTCTTTCAACGGAGATCATCCGTCCATGCAGTTCTGTACGATGAAGATGCTGGATACATTTTGTAGCATCTTCGTTTGTGAGCATAGTAACGTATCCATAACAACGCGCTCCTGGTGTGCGAGCATTGGTCACAATTTTAGCACCAATCACCTGCAATGATAAACAATAAAATAAATGAGAAAAACTGAAGGACGCTAATTTATTCTGGGATAGTTCCTCATAAAATAGAAATATGTAATTTTGACTCTTCTTCATTCTCTCTGAGTGTAAAGCGTCTAAATATGTACCTAAAAGCAACTTAAGTTCTAGATACTTGCATTAAAGCACATGGCAAAAAGATTGACTGTAAGACTCGTTTGACGTTTATTTCTTTTCAGACAAATCTTTCGTGTGATACAAAAGCAAATGAAAACACTTGTGAACTGTGAACTGATGATGAAAAAAAAAGGATCATAGAAAATGGAATTGATATATAAATGGTACAAATAATTGAGGCCCAACTTACCTTCCCATACTTGGAAAATATCTGCTTCAAATCTGTTGCACGAGTAGCAGATGATAATCCACTGATCCAAAGGTTTTTACTATTGTTGCCAGCTGGCTCCTTTTTCTCATCTGAAAATTAAATTGTAAAATTATTAACAATTAATTGTTTAATTATTTAACTGTATCTATTTGAACAAAGGTGAATCCTCTCATCTAAGACATTTAATGTATCCATAAAAACGCATTGGCAGCAGTAATGAGAGCGATCATGAATACAGTCACAGTAAATCATGTTTCTACCAATAAGCTGTGCACAAACAAACCAAGAAACGAAGAACAAAATTTGTTTGCAACTCTCAGATTTTAACCTACAATTGACTAAGAATTTAAAAAAAAAAAAAATTGAATAGCTTAAACAATGAGAGGCAGAACAAACTAATTGCAGTTAAAAATCCAGTGAATTAAGTGCACTAATCTATACTAGGAAAAATGAACACTACCTCTTTTTGTTTTCATTACTGACTGCTAAGCTACTGTTTCATTATCACTATTTGAAACTCCTTATCAAGATTAATTTTGCACAATCTCTCATTCTACTTCTCATTTTGGACTACCTTCAGAATTACTTCAGTACATCGTTTATTTCAATTTTCACACAAAGCTGTATCTATTTTTAAGAAGCCCTGATTTGAAAGTGGTTCTGCAAAACCAACAGGTTTACTCATTAAATATGTACATTGATAGAATGAACTATGTGCAAAATCAAAATTTAATTAACTAAGATTACATAATATTCAGTGCTTCAAAAGTATTAAATTCAGTTGGTCCCTCAATTACACCATTAATTTGAGATCGCGCTAATGCTGGTACCTGCAAATGAGGCTAAAAAAAATTGTGTCTCCCCCACTTTCAAGAATGCTAGTAATAGACAAAAACTTACTATTATCTGTTTTGACCTCTCCCGCTTCTGTTTCATTCCTGAAAATAATAGAAAAACATGTAAGAGATAATTAAAAATTAGGCATGCCTGATTCATTCCTTTTCATCACTGGCGATTGATTTTGACCTAAAATAGTTTGCCCGGGATATGGCTATCCATAAAATATACGTAATTTGCTACATCTACTTCATAAGTGAAAATGATGATTGTTACGCTCCAAGCACACTGTGATTTATCACTCTGAATTACATTCCTTCCATCGATCTTTTTAGATATGTTCTTTCCCTTATTTTTCTCCCTTTGAGAATGAAATAATTGGTACTACGACTTTTTTACTAATTTTGAAAAACTATTGTTTCTCAAGAAATTGCGTTACATTATGTAGAGTATATAGGTAGATTTGAACTCTTATTATAAAAATTTAAAAGAGCAGAAGAGGGAAAAGTTCTGAAAGAGATATCAAATTCTTCTGTTAGTATGGAAAATTTTCATAAAGAAAAAAAATATAAACCGAATTTTGTCAAGTAACAAATTGACATTGATTTCCTGCCTTTAAGGATAATACCAGATTATTCGGATCAATAAATGAAATTTTCTCGTTTTCTGATTGATACACCAGTTATTTGACTCTCATTGAGTTGTTCTGTACCGACAATTCTTAGAAAAAATTTATTAGAAGAGCATGTTCATCTAGGTTTGCAAATTCACACGAGTGAATGACGAGAAAGGACATGTGTTCCTCTGATAGAAGAGCTAAAAAAGGATTCCGGAGAGATACGGCAGATGGACGGTTCCAAGAAGATAAAGAGGTTCCTTATGGGTGCATTTTTGCATCAGATTATACGACAATGATAGCTAAGGGGCAAGGCGGTAATATTGTGTCTGCGGTAGGGTAATTCGTTCAGAGAGGGAAGTTAATGACCATCTACAGCACACGTGCTGATACATTGAATATAAATCCGGAAATAGCAATGAACTGAATTTGTTCCGTGACATAGAGCATAACCATGGATTAGGCCTCATAGATCATCAACCGATAATTCTGCCTGAAGTTCAAAACAATTCCATGGATGTTTTGGAGGTTTGAGGTGGAAGTAAGAGCTTTTATCTTCATCAGAACTGTGGTTATTGCAGAATCAAATGAAGATTCTTCATCTTCCTGGAGTTTTGATTACTCTCCCAGTCCTAGATTTTCCACGGCTCCATACAAGTGGAAAACTTCTTCATTGCTTTGCTATTAAAACACAGGATTCGGCATCACAGGATGACAGCAAATTCATATTGCCTACTTGTCCTCACACACATTCACACAAATAATCCTCCTTGATCTAACCACACTCTTACATAATTAAAATTGGACATGGGTATAAATAAAAACACTAGATCGCTTTGTAGATCCAAGAGTGTAAGAGGTAGTTCTGATGTATTTTGATCCGGATTTCTTTTAAAAAATTGTTTGAGAATCCTCAGTTCCAGAGATGTACATTTGATGTTATTTGCTGGGCCGGACAGTACTTTCCCGTGAAAATTTGAAGTGCGGTTCAAACTTCAACGACTGCAGAGAATTGATTTTGATTCTACTTTTTCTTTTATGATGACGGTATGGGATTAAATGTTGATTCAATTTGAAAGAATTGCAGTTAGGTCATTTTTGAGGTTCGAATAAGTAAAATTTTGAAAGAGAAGTTTTCATTTAGTTACTTGGTCCTTGAATTATGTGCGAGAGCATCATCACGGAAATTTTAAGAATATTCACTTTACAGATAAATCTGGTTACAGCAGACGAAAAATAGAAGCATTCAGAATATGATGCCTCAGCTACTTAGACAATAAAAAAAAAAAGGACTTCAGATTTTTTAATACAGTTATTCTTCAAAAATTACATTGAAAGCGTCAAAAGAATTTAGAATTTTACTGTGATATTAAACTATTTTCTAATTGATAATCTTAAAAAGATTTAGACCGGAGAAAGATAACTTAGCTTTGTAAGCACAATAAAGAACTTATATCAGAAATTAAAATTACAAAATCTCTGAGCAACGCAAACTTAGTATTCAGCCGCGAGCCCTTGACACTCGTCCTTCAGTTTCAGACAGCACATCTAAAATGATTGAGAATGAAGAAAAGTGAAATTGTGAAATTCAAACGTGAAGTACCGCGAAAGTCAGACACTCCTCCTCCAGTTTCAGACAGCATGTCTGAAATGATTGAGAATGGAGAAAAGTGGGATTGTAAAATTTCGAACATGAGGTACCGCAAAAATCAGACTGCGAAGAAAGTGTTAAGCTAAGATTAGGACCAACCTCTGAGTATTCTGTACTTCTTCATCACCCTTTTCTTCGACGCCAACATTCTTCTTGACATCCATTTCACTTTTACTTGACTCCTTCTTCTCTTCATTCGATTCTTCTTTGCTTGCTGACACACCCTCAGGACTTTCTTCATCTGGGACATGGAAGAATCACTAAATGAAATCTCGTGGCCTGTCTCGTCTTCTTTTTCTCACAACAGCTGCCCGACGGTGAAGGCTGCAATTGCTACTGCTTAGTTGGCCCAATTTGGGACACACAACTAATCAGTGGCTCCAGATTCACTTTCTCCATTCAATAAAGCAATGTACGAGTAAAGCAATGTAGACTTCTTTCTGTACAATACTTCAAATTAAATATTAAAGAGAATATAATGTGATAAAAAAAGAAAAAAAAAGAAGAAAAAAAATCCCAATTACTCGACATAACTTGCATTAAAAATTTAAAATAATTCATGAAACACACAGCAGGGATGGCTACAATGACTTGAAATTATAAAATCCATTTCCGTAGCTTCCAGTTGTCGACAATGACTGCTGCTTCCCCTCACAGCACACTCCAATGACAAGACTTGATTTCCACGGTTAAGTTTGTTGGCTGCATCTCCTTGTCCAGAGAGTAGATCCAAAGTGCGAAGACGATGATACTTGGACTGCCGATGTTTGCCGGAGACTGATTCCTACAGCTGACTTATTCAATTTCTACAGCTGCTACTGCCTGTTTCACAGCTGACGTTGCTGGATGTTGTCTATTTATTGTTGATCGACATAAAAAAAAAGAAAAAAAGTCACCGCCTGGTTGAACTTCACACTTAGTCTGAGCCATTATAACCCCTGCTGCTGTTAATGTGTTATAACCTAACATTCCTACATAAAAGCTTCATCCATGTTATGAAAAGAATGAAATACATTACCTTTATTCTTCTGAGCTTTTTCAGAATCACCGTCCTCCTAAAATCAGAAACCAAAATAATTGACACTAACAATGAGATGAGTAATTAACATGGGCAAGTCATTGATATATATGAGACATGTAGATCAGTGAAAAGGTCTAATGCTAGCCATTGTGACCAGCCTGCTGATGCTTCATTCTACTCACATGGATGAAGGTGTGCTTATATCAATGAATTAAGACAATGAATTGTAATTATAGGGATCCCATATATTGTTCTTAAGTTATGTAAGAAGAGCATTGTGGAAAATTTCCTCATTTAGTAAATACGTACTCTCAAAATTCTAATAGGATTCTCCCAAAAAATCCTCAAGTACTTTCCAAAACCTAAAAATTGAGGACATTTTTTAATTCAACAGAGAAAGGCACATCAAGAAGTCATATCAGACATCCGCTGATTTTCACCCTTTTTTGTAGAGGCAAAAAACCGCTGAAGGTTTTATATAGGTGAACAATGCCTACTTGAGCCAGAGGGTTGATAATTTATGAAAATAGTGAAAGGCTCTGTCAGACTCAAACCACTGTGAGGTATTTTTTAACAAAGTAATGAGGAAAATCCGATGAAAAGCCTCCGATACATTTTGTCTTGAAAACAAGGCAAGATTGTGCGAGCAAGCTGCCGCGAAGAACTACTATTTTCTATTACTTTGTCTGCAATTTTGTAGAGGAGAATATAATTTCATTGAACTTAATTTAAAGATGTGCCAGGTGCTAACACTTGACATTAAACTCATTTCTTTACTCCTCTGACCAAATGGCACCTCCATCACAAAAATGATGAAATGATTTAGCAGCATAAAAAACAGCTAGGATTTCTATGTTATCATTGTGCAAATACTGTCTTTTCATTGCGTTTAATCACTTTGACATACAATGTATTGCCTTATACTAACAAAATTAATGTGAAATACATTGTTGCTTATTTTCTCCCCATTTATCAAACTTCTCTTCTTGACAAAGAAACGTTTCTGCTAACCACAAGACGATAAGTATTCTGTTGTTGACCACTACATTTTGTATTGACATAAAGATTACTAATGGACTCTTAAAGGAAATATGTAGATTTAACTAACCTCTCCAAGCAGTAATTTCTCATCTTCTTCAATATTCAACATGATAGAATCATCATCATCAGCTGTGCCTTTGGTAGAGGCAACCTGAAAGATAAAAGAATAAAATAAGTGATTTCCTCCATCACTAGACTCTAATAGTCTCTTCACACTTATCTCTGAAGATTAGATTGAGAGAGATAGCTCTGAGAAAGCGCTGATGAATCGACATGTCTAGGCCCATCAACAGGTTTTTTTTGCTTGATTTGAATAAATAAAAAAAAATGACAGAACAGATTTCTAAGATGTGATTTTTAGAGTACACTGTTGCCCAGCATAGTTTAGGAAGAATTATTTGCATGGACTATCGACAAATATTGACTAATGTCTCACACAGGCAGATTTTATCAACAAAAATTGCAACAGAATTTCTCAGTTTAGCTTTAATCAATGATTTTGCCGCATCAATATGTGAAGAGGGAAAAAAAGGGTGACAACTTTCAAAATCCACCCTATGGTGCCATGGGATCAAGCATGCTTGCTGATCACTTCATGAAGAGCTCTGCTTCTATCTGCTCGAAAATTAAAAAGGGAAAAATAGCTAACAAAACAAGGTTGTCACAGAATTTGGAAAATGAAAATCCCTGCCATTTTCCCTGACAATTTTGAGTAGATTTGCCTGACAATTAAAGATATACCATTTTGCCGAAGAAACAATTTGAAATAGTTTCCAGAGAAAATTTGTTGTTCTAGACGTAAAATCCACTTTAGAAAGCTGATAAAGGTAAATTACCAATTTTTCCCTGACACTTTCGCAATTTTCCCTGAAATTTCTAGGTTTTCCACGTATTCCTGACTGTCGCAACCCTGATAAAAGTCTTCATTTCTATGACGTTCATTAATGAAATAGAGCAGCAAAAAAGCAAAATTAAATAAGAGATAGAAAGAAATAATATGATCTCCTTACTTCTTTAGAATCCTTATTTTGATCATTCTCTGTTGGAGCTTCTTTATCTTGTTTTACAGATGCGTCATCCTCTATTTTATCAGAATCTTCAGAGGCTGCTGGCTTTTTACTTTTTTCAGACTCCTTATCTTTCTTCTCCGAATCTTCTTCTTCAGACTGTTCTGCCTTAACAACTGCATCCTCATCGCTTTTTTCCTTGCTACTGCCATTTTCCTTTTTAACTTCTTCGACTTCTACCTTCACATCCTCCTTAGTAACTTTCTTCTCCTCTTTCTTAATCTTAGGTTCTGGTTCATCAGCTTTTTCTTCTACCTCTTCTTCTTTGATTGCATCTTCTGAATTCCCATTCTCTGTCATACTTGCATCCTTATCTTCTTTCTCGGACAAACTGTCATCGGCACTTGGCTCATCCTCTGAAACAAAAATGGAAATCGACTGAGTTTTGTCCAATTTTTTCACATTAACCAATTCAAAGAGCTTCTAGGAGTAGAGTCTTTATCCATTCTTAAAAACATGAGCCCATCTGTTACGAAAAATCTAAAAACTGGCCACACAAATTAATGAAATATTGGTCCATTATTATATTTATTTTGAGGCTCATCAACGGCTTAAGTAGCAATTTCACAGGGGCTGGACAGAAAGTCATGCCCATATAGAGAAATACTTGAATCAGCGTACCATTAATTTCTGTTAAAGTTTTTGTTAGTTTACACGTTTTTTTTAAATTTTCTTGAAAGTGACCTAAATGTGTTTTTGTAAGCTCCACCTATGCCATGGCCTTTCAGCTGGCATGTGACTCATAAAGATTAAACCTAACAAATGCATTTTCTGTATACATTGAGTAAAATTTACTTCCTTTTCTTTTGGTGGGTATCGGAATATTTGACATACAGAACACTACTACTGTACGTTTTCACAAAGAATGAAGACATGAGCTTTAGATACTGGGTAGGGAAAAAGGAAATAAGAAAGTGATAAAAAGAATAAGTAGAAGAAAAATTAGGAATCACTAACAACTAATGTTAACTTGGAGAGAAAACAAGAGTTACTTGTGAAATCACATTACCTACATGTGAAAGAAAAATTACTGAAGACAGAGCTAATAGCCTTGAAATTATTCAATCCTCAGTAATCATTTTGTAAATGAAAAGCTAAGACATGCGAATAGAAAAAGCATAGAACAGTGACTCACTTTTACGAGCGCTGACTTTTTTTTCAGAATTGAGATCAAAGAGATACTCCTCCGGATTGTGGCCTTCATCAACTAATGCCTGCAAAATGCAAAGAAAATTAGGTTTAGCTTTGGAAAAATTGGGTGAGAAATTTTTGCATCTGCAAAAATTCTGAGAAACAAAAAAAAAAAGGATCAAAAGAGTTCACATAATGCTGGATAGGTATAGTAAAGTTTGAACTTTACTATATCCATGAATGTCAAGGCAAACAATTTTTTTAGGGGATATGATCAAATTTCTCATTTTTAATAAATATTCTGGTGCCAGCATGGATCCAAATTCACTTTTTGTCCTGAACAGTACTATTGAGACCACTTTACTTTGTTCAATATTGGTGCACAACTTGCATAATCTTACCATAGAGATAAATGAGACTCACAACTGCTATGAAAAACGGGTAGACGCTATTAGAGGCGCGTCATCATAGGGATTTTCCATAATATCGAATTGGATCCAAACAATAACATTGGCAGAACCTCTTTCAATGCTACCAATGCAAAAAAATGGATATCGACGGTGTAAGTCGGCAATCACATAACTCGATTTGCGACGTCGCAGACTTCCTGTCATACTTTATTTTTTAAACGGAAAACTACTCGACGGCAATTCTTTGAAACTGCTGTGATTTTTCTTCTCTGTGCGAAGAATATTCTGTAAAAACTTCGAGGAGTTATGTCAATTTGTTTTCCTTTAAAATAATAACATAGAGGCAGAGATTTTCTGACACCGCAAACGAATTATGTGATTGCGGACTTACACCGTCGATATATATCTAACGCACTCATAGCGTCTATGGCTATGGTTGAGTATACAAACATATATATAGTGGCTTGATCATGAGTTTGAATTATTTCCATACAAAGAAATAAACTTTGGGGTTGGATTGAGGGAGGGACTTGACAGGGAGTTAGAGCTTTTTCGTGTAATTGATTCAGACTGCCAAGCACATTACATAATTCAACCCCCCTTATAACCGCACAGCTATTGACCGGTCCAATAACATGGACTACGATCAAGTTTAATTGGCCATATTATTATTTTCCTACCATGATGACTGAGGAAGGTAAAACAATTATCAATTGCTTTTCTGGTGGCCTGCTGCACTTCCAGTTTGGTAAAATGAACCTGAAAGGTGAGACACGTCGAGTCTTCGTTCCAGATTAAGCAGGGGTACACACTAAAAATAATGGAGTTTTGGCATGTGTGAGGAATTTGATTTCTGAGTAAGTACTGTTATAAAATTTTACGAGAAACACGGTAGTGCCACTGGTTTTCACTGAAATCAACAAGTTGATTTTAAAGACGCACCAAAGTTCAGGCTGCACTCAGTAAAGGTGGTATCCCATACTATTTTGAGAGTCGCCTCTATATCTAGTCAACTACTCCATGTACAAATAGGGAATAGGGATCAAATATGCTAGAAAGGTTGCCGTGGTTCCTGTCTCGGAGTCTCCAAACAAATTGGCAACCCTGAAAATGTGTTAGCTCAATATCTGAGCATGGAGAGTTTGGCTTGATGAGGAGATGGACTTTCAGTATGGTGTGGGATATTTCCTTCACTGCAGCCTGCGCTTTGAGAACTTTATCTGGGCGCAGGAGATGATTTCAGAGAAACCGAAGTCACCATCGAGATCCTCGCAGAATTTGACATGAGGGAAATGCAAGAACTCAATTTGCATATAGATTCCAACCAAGAATATTCATGATATTGAAGAAAAATCTCGCTGCAGACATGTTGAAATTGTGAGGCAATGGAGTGATAAATAGTTTATTAAAGCATTCAATAAGGCAAATCTCGCAAATGGATGAGATATTAGAAAGAGGTTAGGTAAAATGGCGTCCCTGAATTCTACGGTCGTGGGGACCTCATGTAGAAAACTAGCGAAACTAAGATCACATCATGGTATACTTGCCTTGGACAACCTTTCGGTTAGTTCTTTTTTGACGCCTTTCGTTTCCAAACTCCTTTTTTCTAGCTCAAGTTTAAGATCGATGACACGAAGATCATTTAAATGAGTACCCGAGGGCTTCTTGGCAGTCATGGTGCAACGACGTTATCGGCGTGATAGTATAAAGAAATACGAGGAGAAACTGCACAATCAAAAAGTTCGAGATTATTTAAACCTTTAATTGTAAAAAGGCACAATCAACACGGTCATAATGCGAACATTAATCAGACAGTAATAAAAGGCCGACACTCAGCTTCACTTGGTTACAGATTACAGAAAAAAACATGGCGTAGTTGTCTTGTTTACTTGCTAACGATCTGGAAGACGCCATGCTGATGACGATACCTTTACGAGCGATGACGTAAGACAAGAGTCTTTTTCGCGCGAAATTCAATTTAGCGCACTCATACTGAAAATAACTTTACGCTATTTTAGAGTGCGACAGAGCCCAGTGGACCAGCTATCTAAGGTTCATTAGCGGAAGTCATTACGGGAATCAATAAGACGAATTCATTGGCTCCGTAGTGTTCAGGGGGCTGGCCCCCGGCATTGGCTCCGTAGTGTTCAGGGAGCTCGCCCCCGGCTTTGGCTACGTGGTGTTCAGGGGGCTCGCCCCCGTCTTTGGCTTCGTAGTGTTCAGGGGCTCGCCCCCGTCTTTGGCTCCGTAGTGTTCAGGGGGCTGGCCCCCAGCTTAGGCTCCGTTAGTGTTCCGCGGGCTGGCCCCCGGCTTTGGCTTCGTAGTGTTCAGGGGGCTGGCCCCCGGCATTGGCTCCGTAGTGTTCAGGGAGCTCGCCCCCGGCTTTGGCTACGTGGTGTTCAGGGGGCTCGCCCCCGTCTTTGGCTCCGTAGTGTTCAGGGGGCTCGCCCCCGTCTTTGGCTCCGTAGTGTTCAGGGGGCTGGCCCCCAGCTTAGGCTCCGTAGTGTTCCGCGGGCTGGCCCCCGGCTTTGGCTCCTTATTGTTTCAGGGGGCTGGGCCCCCGGCTTTGGCTCCGTAGTGTTCAGGGGGCTGGCCCCCGGCTTCGGTTCCGTAGTGTTCAGGGGGCCGCCCCCTGAACCCTAAGGAGTCAAAGCCGGGGGCTAGCCCCTTGAACCCTAAGGAGCCAGAGCCGGGGGCCGGGCACACTCCTGCAAAATCCGCAAATTTCCCTTATGTTTAAAACCGCTTAAGTGCCGGTGCAACCAGCCACACAGTTGACTTTCCGCTCATCTGATCGCTGACTGTATAGAAAAACTTCCCAACCAACTTTGATAAACTTTCGCGCGTGGCGCCACACACCAGCGCATGAAAAAATCTGGGCCCAGCGCCATAGGGCCGAGCGCCACAACTCTCGATTGCCTATCGCCTAGATTACGGGCGCGTATCGGGTAGCGAGGCCCGCGTCGCACAGTAGCGCATGAAAAAATCCGGTCCCAGCGCCACAGGGCCTAATCCACCGAAGGTTAGGTTAGGTTAGGTTAGGTTAGGTTAGGTTAGGTTAGGTTAGGTTAGGTTTGGTTAGGTTAGGTTTGGTTGGGTCAGGTCCGATGCGACGTGACGCGGGCCTCGCTACCCGATGCGCGCCCGTAAACCTGGCGATATGCAATCGTGAGTTGTGGCGCTCGGCCCTGTGGCGCTGGGCCCGGATTTTTTCTTGCGCTGGTGTGTGGCGGCACGCTCGAAAGTTTATCAAAGTTGGTTGGGCAGTTTTTTACGGAAGTCAAAGATGAGCGGAAAGTCAACTGTAAGCTGAACTTCGTGGCAGATTGCACAAGCACTTAAGCGGTTTTAATCATAAGGGAAATTTGAGGATTTTGCAGGAGTGTGGTGCCACACTCCGTGGCGTTGAGCCCGAATTTTAGCCGAGATCCGAGCGTGGCGCCAGGATCTGTGGCTCATTGCACCGTAGTCCATTTAGTCATCCATGAATCAAAAATTAACAATTTCAATCTCAAAAAATCGTGGATTTTCCGTAAAGAATCTTAAAAAATCGATATAACCGATCGATATATCGACTCGTCAACATTAAAACTCGATTTTGCGTGTGAAAATGTGTAGAAACCGGTGTGTATAACAAGTGTAAACAACGATAACAACCCCGTTGACACACCAATTCAACAAGAAAATAGCGAAAAATAAGGCCGAAGTTTGACCCCTTTGCCCCCCGTATCTCGAAAACGGTTCCTATACTCATCTTGAAATTTTTTCCTGAGTTTTCTGTTATTATAAGATTCCACTTAAACCTTGGTTCGATGGTCGAATCGAATACCGAGAAAGGGGCGAAATTTTGGGAGGCTCTTTAGGAGGGTATGGATTCGATCGACATGAATCGATCGAAAAATGAAAACGTGAATCGATCGACATGAATCGATCGACACCGATTCTATCGACAAATTGTTAAAAAACCGGTTTCGATTCGATCGACATGAATCGATCGAAAAATGAAAACGTGAATCGATCGACATGAATCGATCGAAAATGAAAACGTGAATCGATCGACACCGATTCGATCGACAAATTATTAAAAAACCGGTGTCGATTCGATCGACATGAATCGATCGAAAGATGAAAACGTGAATCGATCGACATGAATTGATCGACACCGATTCGATCGACAGTTAATTCAAAAACACCCGGATCGATTAGCTAAGGTGGGCTAAGAAACGGCCCTTGTCGATGCCATTCCTGTAGAGGACGTTTCAAGGCGTTACGTTGTTTTGACGTCTATTCAAAGAAATAAAACATGAAAGGAAATTAGTCAACATGAAGTGCAGCACGCTGATTTTGGTAAAATATGCATTCATTTGTCCTTCATGGGCCGTCGATACCAACAGCAATGCACGAACTAGCTGTAACATTGGCGCTCTGTGTACGGGCCGATCAATGACCATTGGTCCATACACGATTACACGGTGAGGACGAAAATCCGTCACGTTCTTGAATCACGATCCACCGCCGCACAGTGCACCACTGTACAGCGAGTCAAAAGGAGAAGCCGGATATGATTTGGAATCACTTTAAAAGCATAAATCCGCGTCAATAGGTAACTAGGAAGTTTAACAAGTGACTTAATGGGATTTCTCGTGGAATTCCCCATTAAAAATATACCCCTTGAAAATTAAATTTTAACGAAATAAACCTAAGAATTCGCAGCTTTGGTCAAAAATTTTACGGCCGACCTTCCTCGATGGATCGTCCCACTGAGCGCCAGTCTTACTTATCGACGGTGTAAGTCTGCAACCACGTATCTCAGTCTCTCGGTTTGCGACATCGCACACGTCCTGTCATATACTTTACTTTTCTAATTAAAACTACTCAACGGGAACTCTTAAAAACTGCCGTGAAACTTTTTCTAAAAACGCCGGGAAAATCCTGCGAAAATTACTAGAAATGATGTCGATTTGTTCTCCTTTAAGGAAATAAAATAGTGGCGGAGACGAAACCGCAAACGAATAATGTGATTGCGGACTTACGCCGTCGTTATATCTTTGTCAATAAGTAACTTAGAGGTTTAAAACGTGGCTCCGTGGGATTTCTCGTGGTATCTCCCATTTGAAAAAACCCTTGAAAGTTAAATTTAACGAAATGAATCTAAAAAATTGCGGTTTTAGTCAAAAATTTTGTGGCCGACCTTTCTCGATGGTTCGTTCCGCTGTGCGCCGGTCTCACTTATGCTACCATGCTAAGAGAAACCGCCCCTTGAGCCTTGCAATGTTGCTAAATCGCCTTTGACAAAGCACAAATTTTCCAGAAAATTTGTGAGTACTTTTCTTCCAAATGTTTATTAAATTTTGTTCGTAATTTAATCTGATGTGTCTGAAAATTTCAAAGAAAAACGCATTCATAGCGGTCTTCAAAAATATATATTTTCTGAGAGCCCAAGTAGCAAAATAGAATTTTTTTCTAGAAAAAAAAAATAATAAGAAAACTTCTAGAAAATACCAAGAAAATGAGAGTTATCTAGAAAATAGAAAGAAAAAGCATTGCGAGTCAAAAGTCTGACCAAAGAAAATAGATCCATTTCATAGGTCTACTTTCTGTCAACTTCCCATTTGGAACAAAGATAGAAAATTTATTGAAAGTAGAATTATTTTCTAGCCAATTTCTTAATGTTTTCTTTTAAGAAAATGCGAGGAAAAAATGTATTTTCTTTCTATTTTCTTGTGTCTATTTTCTAGATCTACTTTATACCTAGGTACTTTCTTTCAAGAAAGTTGTTCCATCTAGAAAGTAGACATTTTCTCGATGAGCGCCACCTAGAAAGTAGATGACAATGCTACTTGGAAGGCGATTAGGCAACAATTGAAGTGTCAAGTGTGCGTTCATCCTTGGTAAAGCAGTATGCGATCCTTGTGTCTGAGCCGAAATGCACTTTTCGATGCACACGCGCGCTCGATCACGCGTAATATAATGCACTTCATCTGAAGCGACTCCGGCGGCATCCTGATTCCCGCGCGAGGAAAATGACCATTGAAATTTCAAGGCCAAAATCTAATAGTTATGTTCGCCTTGAACTTACTACGTGCTCTCGCTTTTTTAGTGCCGGATTTTCGTCGACGATCAAATTACGGACGGATTGCAGGGTAACCGATGCTCTGAAATTGCACCTCTGGCCGGTGAGAAACCTGGAATTGATCAAGTTATGAGCGCCTCCAAAATATTTCCAGGTGAAGCCTGAGAACAACTCACCGTGGCTGGTGGTGGATCGCATTTTCCTACTTCAGGATATGCATCCACTAAACTATCCCCCCCCCCTTTTGGTGTTAATAAAATACAAGACGGGCTACAAACCTAGCAAAACTAGTAGTGACAGTTGTAATGGTTGCTCATAAAAATAGTCAGTTGTATAACAACACTATTGATTAATAAGCTTTTATCAAGGATTCTATAAAAAAACTGTAAAGAATCCAAAATTATGTTTTGAGAAACTCCTTTTGGATGTTTTTAAGCATAAAATTTACATCTGGGTTCTACGCAAAAAAAGTAAGTATCATTACATTAATTGCATCAATGTTTGAAGAAGAAATCTCAAGTAAGATTTTAATGTCAAGCATTATACTTAATGCGAGGTGCGAGGTCTCAAAAGTAAAATTTTGGCTGTATTTTCATACTTTTGCGGTCTCAATTTTATCCTCACTAGCCAGCTTGTTCGTACGGTTCAAAAAATTCCTACACATATGAATAGACTTGGTTGTAATTTTCACAGATAGACAGAGGCTACAGCTCACTCTAATTTTTGTCGGTGGTAGGATTTGGTAGACCCCTGCAGGCTGATTGTTGGAATTGATAGACAAAGCTATAGACATAGAAGACATGAGGAGTATGGAGCGATGCTATTGGTTAGAATAAGTGGTTCTTATAGACTAAGGGAAACAATGATGAACTAGCTAAATGGTCTCTCGTGGATTGTCGTACCTTTTTTGATTTGATTGCAACCACCCACTTCCACCAACAGGATCCCTCTATATCCTTTTTGTCTTCTTTGTCTATCGCTTTGTCTATACCAATTTCGACTATCAGTCCGCTGATCGGTCCAGATACGGCATCCTTTAAGGCTCTTTGTCGTAAGATTTTCTCTTTAATTCGAGTTTTCGTGAGATTTCGTAATTTTACGGGCACTAGTGAGTACTCTTATAGTATCGCGGTTATTAGAGGCTCCTCGCGGGCATTCTGAAATCTGAACGTTCGCGTATAATTACGGTCATTCGTGGATGCTCGCGTGTTCTCGAGGTTTTCCGCGAATTTCCAGGCACTCGCGAGTGACGCACGCTCGATGCTCTTCCTTTTTCGTGCCTTCTAATAAGATGATCGTGTTAAAAAAATAAACTGCGTCAACCTTCGAAAGCTCCATCGTCTTCGGGCCAAAAATGTACGCAGAACGCGGGCGATCCGAGATACAGTTAGCGTTAAGAATGAATCCGGTGCTTTGACTTCCCGCTGGCGCTCGGGTTGATAGTGCTACCGCGGTACGAGAAAAAGCCGTATGAACAATTGTACGTTGCCAAATTTTCTCCAAATAAAATGCTATTTTTTGAAGAAAATTGTACATATTTTAATTCGGAATTTTCAGATACATAGGGGTAAAATGTGAGTGAAATTCTCTAAAAAAAATCGATGGGATAGCGCATAATTTTTCTCAAAAAATAGTTTTTCATCAGAGGATATTTGGCAACGTTTGAATGTTCATACGGTATTTTACTTGGGTACGGTAGAGTAGGAGAGCTTCGCGAAGTGAACTCATTGTTCGTACACGTCGTAAAACGGATCAGTCGAGCCCGAAAGCCACTCAACATCGCTCCCAGCATCGCGGCGATGCGATGCCGCACTGATGACGTCGCTTCTCTGACGGAAGGGCGTATCCCAATTTCAACGTGAGCCTTGCTTTACATGTGAATCCATGCTTTCTGGGGCTCATGCGAAAATCGAGGTACGCTCTTCCGGCAGAGAAGCGACGATGAGATGGCCACCGCTAACAATAAGACCACCGCCACTCATCAACGGAGATAAATACACTTCAAGGAAGAGAGGAGAATAGAGAGCGGAGGGAATCAAGGAATAATAAATCAGGAGCAACGCGGCGTAGGTGTTTTATAATAACAAAACACGGCGATTCTGAGCTTGAGCAAGTAAACTTTCCAAGTAGCTCAAATTGCATAGCCATCGAGATGAGGGCGCTCTTAAAGTTTCGTCCATATTTTCCGATTCCTGGGCTCTCAAAGATGTTGGTTTTCTTCTCACGGTTATCGTGGAATCAAGAGATGATAAGGAATCTTCGAGAGATGAGGGAGAAGAAGAGCGATTGGAAAATAAAGAGGGGAAAAAACGAACTACAACAAAAAAGGTCAAAAGGAAGTACGATCGGAGCAGTTGGCCTGAGTCACCCAGTGCACTTTCAAAGTGACATAATTTAAAAATGAAATATTTGTATTTAAGTCAAATCAGAAGAATTCTGACGTTTTCTCTTAGGTCACATGCTTAAATGAGACATTATTAAATTAACAATTTAAACTCTTCGTGGCTCACTTTTTGAGAAATGGGCAGGTGCATAGAAGTGATTTATTCAACCTAAAAGTTGAAGTAGTCCAAAAAGTTTATATGTGACACATTTTATTCTTTTTTCTCAATTTCTTCTTTAAAACGCTGGAAATGCGAAAAAATTCAGGAAATTCCAGGAAAATTCAGTCTAATGACTTACTCTACGTAAAAGTAGAAAAAATGATACATTAAAGGGCATATTGTCCGAAAAATACTGGTCACCGCAAGCATTGATTGTCTAGAGACTTAAAACGCCTTCGAATCCATGCGTATGCGACACGGACATCCACGGAGCCCGAATAGTTGTATCCAGACGTTTTGTGAAATCCATTCAGTGTTTGTCGCTTACAACACTATTGGACTCAGAGTTCAAACTTTTGGAGTAGGGAAGAAGGAAAAAGTCAACCAAAAACAACTCACTCCTCCTCCCTTTTGAAAAACAGATTTGAAATATGCAGCTAGTAGCATCAATGATTAATGATATATACATATTGTATTACACACGTGCAACCGTGCATTATACAGTATGTTTTTGTGGTACGAACGAAGCATTGAAAGGGCTCTGTAATTTTGGATCCTCGCAGTCGCAGTGCAACCCGCTGCCGCGCCGAGGGTGAAATAGCGAGTGTCGAGTGCCGGGAGAGTCAAAACGCCTTCACTTGCGTACGTATGCAACACGGACATCCGTAGAGTTCGAATAGTTGCATCCAGGCGTTATAATGAAATTCGCTAGAAGTTCGTTGCATATGATACTAACTGATGGTGCTGTACTTGTTCCTCGTGCATCATGACTTATTGCCGACGTTGTTAATTGCCCTGATGAAGTAAACTGTTACTCACTGATTTTTTGTCGTGACAATGTTGATTTTCCGAAAAAGGCAATTTCCGAGAAGGAATTATTTGAATGTGTTACATTGCTACAACGTTGCCCTTCTAAAATGTAGGCTGCGGCCCTACATTTCTGAACCTCAGAAAGACGAACGCAGCAGAGTTGTTTCATGGACATTTCAAGAACCAACTTTTGAGCGCGTATCCCAAAGTATTTATTTTTGCACCTAGGCTTCTTTTAAAAAGAAATCCAAAAGCTTGTAGAGGAAATGTCTATTACAAATTGCTTTAGAGCCATGAAGCATGAAGCACCAGCAGACTGGGTTCATAATACACGAATCAACGACGGTGTATTTAAAGGAAGCCGGCCTAAAGTCCTTCATATAAAATGCTAAGTAAGCCGTTGACAAAAATCAATTAAATATTCCTTCCTGAGTTTTTCCTCATTTGTATATATTTGCGCCTACCAACAACCGTCAAAAAAATATTCCCGTACACTTTTGTGATTGTTTGTTGTTTGAACTGAGACCATTTTAATGTCACGCAACTAAAAAATATCCTTACGTTACAATCAGATTTCTATCATGCACTGAAACAAATTTTTCTTGGGATATTATTTAGACTTGGAGCGTCGTTTCTTGTCGACATTTTCTTCTTCTTTTTTTTCATTTTTTTAAGTTATAAAAAAACATTCTTTTGTTATCATTTTTTTAACTTAAACTTAACGAAAAAAAACATTGACAAGAAAAGACACTTTAAGCCAAAATGATGACTCAAGAAAAAATTTCTTCAGTGCACGGATAAAGTTTTTATCGCCTCTTTTTCTCAAGTTTCAATGGCAGTCATTTCTACCACCGATCCCCTGCTTTCATCGCCTTAAAAACGCACATTTCGTTCGCGATTTTGCGATTTGCACTTTTGGAATTCCACCTCAAAATTTACACAAAATATTCTGCTGAAAGAGAAGAAAAATAATTAAGGAAGTTTTTGAGAAATTACATCGACTGAAGTTTTCCGAGGAAATCACGACATGAAGTCCACAACGTTGTAAACGAAGATAAGGTGAGGTTGGGTAACTGGGCGGTGGGGTAACTGGGCAGTACCCTCTGTATTTCTACCAGATTAGTGCAAAAATTGTTTTCACTGTTGGCATACCTTCATTATGACGTAAACCATCTAGAACATGTAAACATAACTTCAAAAAGAAATTTTATGGTGAATGGTGAAGTGCCGAAAATTGGACAGCTTTTTTTTCAAAACAACGCCGGAGGTGGTCCCGAAAAGAGCCTCATATCTCACTCCCAGCAAGTATTTTATTCAACTTTGACAATTCTTCTTCATGTATGATGTATTTGTGTAATGCGTGAGTAATTACAACGTAATTGGATGAAAATACTGGCTGCAAAGGGTTGATGCCCAGTTACCTTAAAAATTTTCCCTTTGTGGGGTAACTGGGCACCCACCCCAAGGTAACTGGGCAGGTGGCAGTGGTGGCACCTGCCCAGTTACCCATTGCAAGGTTACTGTGCTTCGGTGTTTGTTTACTTCTGAAAATGTCAAAACTAATTGACTATTGTGGACTTTTAAGTGCCAAAGACCAATAATCAGGGTTCCCAGCACACTAAACTTCTAACTTAAGTCAATTATAGCATAACTTAAGCATTACTTAATTACATTTTTGCCGCTAACCGTTATGACATCACTTTTAACGACTTAAACATGGTTATATAAATTCAAATGAAATTCTCTGAAACCCTCATGAGAAGGACATTCTTTTCTGGCCAATGAGAATTACAAATAATGCCCCCCTTAAAAATTAAGGGAACTTTTTGGCGCCTGACTCTATCCCAGATCAGCCTTGCGGCTTAATTTTTTTTCATTTTTTAAAAATGTATCATGCTTAATCTCACTAAAAGTGGCCAAACAGTGTCCTCGTATACAATACTACTTTATAAGTAGTAATCCAGAAAGTTCTAAGCATTTATCTACAAGGAAACAATTTTTTTTTACCGTTATTCAATTCTCAGATTTGAGGGTTTTTTTGCCGCTAACTGTTACGACATCATTCTTAACCACTTAAACATGTTTATATACATTCAAATGACATTTTCTTAAACCTTCATGAGCAGGACATCACTTTCTGGCCAATGAGAATTAAAAATAATGCCCCCCTCAAAAATTAAGGGGGGGTAGTCCAGTTACCCCACGACGTTGGGTAACTGGGTGAAAAAAACGGGAAATTTTTGAAAATTTGTGGGAAAAAATTGAAAGATGAAATTCAACTTTTGACTCTTCCTACATTTAGACAAGATGTTGTACTTACTAAAAAAAATTTAAAAGTAGCCTCCTTTGTCAATATAATGATGGGAAAAAAATCATGAAGTTGAAATTTTGACATTTTTCTCCGAACTCCTGCCCAGTTACCCAACCTCACCTTACGTGGTACTTGACCCATGGATACGTACCTATGTGAGATTCACACTAGTTAAAGTGAAGCCTCGAAATGCAAGAACGAGCTGAGGAGAGCATAGGAAACGACTGGTAGAAGAATGTTTGCGCGGCTCAGCGACTTGAAAAATACGGACGTGATATTAAGTGAGTGATCCTCTATTGTGATATAAATAAGTATGCACTTTACTTTAGGCAACGGGGAAGTTTTAACAATTGTATACTCTTTTTCCCCTTGGTACGTACGTTATGCATACGCACAAACACCAGATGGATTGACCACACACTAGAAACATTAACGAACAAATACATTTTCACGAGCACTCAACTTCGGAAGTGAATAGAAATATGCTTATAAGTATTTGATTAAAAATTTAATGGGCAAAAAGGCGACTTATACATTTGGACGAACTTGGGATCGATGCGTATTCACCTCCGAATTTGGCACTCATACTATACTCATACAAATGAACGTATTTCTATCAAACGGAACTATGTGCATTAAGACATGAGCCCTGACACCCATAAGAATACATGCATAACAGGGCTCACGTCATAATGCACATAGTTCTGTTTGATAGAAATACGTCCAAATGAGCCTCATCTGTGGTATCTGCGTCAGCAGAGTTTCCACGGGCGAATATTTTCGTTGTCGAGTAACTATCTACGATGGGCAATATAGAGCGGTCTGAACGCAAAACGGAATTTTCTCCGATTGAATTTTTTATTAATCCCGGTGAAGACAGTTTACGTCTTCGTCGATTTCTGAATCGATTTCCTGAGGTGTGTTCAATACCAGATTGTTGCAATTATTGGCCACAGAGAAACCAATAACAGTGTTACCCATGTGCTTCTGTCCAAAGTATGAACGCCGTATCTCCATTCAACAATTTTTCAATTTCTAACTGATATAATGCTGTTTTGCAAAAAACCTAACAAGTGTTCATCCTCAATTTTTTCAAGACAACTCCGCCACACCATTAGGAACTAAAAATTAAAAAATGAACCATTGTGGCAATTGCATTTTCTTGTGATAGAGCAGGACGTGCTGGAGAAAATGAGACCATTTTGAGTGGAGTTACGGCATTTTTGCAGTTGACGGCAGTGTATAGGATTGGTATTGTATCGAAGTGTTATGAATGTTGCCTGTTCACTGATTGAAGGAGCTCTTCTTATTGAAATTCATTGTAATAAAATTGAAATGAGTTGCAAATTGCTTTCCTATCCCACCCATAGAACTCATTTTATTAATTGTTTGATTTTGGCATTTATGGACCCAATGATATAAAAATATTGCAATTTCATGGTAAAAAATTGAATTGCATATTTCAATTTCTAACTGACATAATGCTGTTTTGCAAAACACCTAACAAGTGTATTATTTCACTATTTTTGTTGCATTGTGATACTTGGACACCAGGTCTTTGACTTATGTCAGGTTTTTTTTTTTTTTTTTTTTTTTTTTTTTTTTTTTTTTTTTTTTTTGAAAAGTTCGTATAAGCCGCATTTTACTCAAAGAAGTGTGTGAGATTCGATTGCAAAAAATCACCGATGGTAAAGCGTGGTAACATCGCACGGTTTGAATGCATCAAATGTGAACTGCAAATGGAGTAACCAACTATGATGCTAAAAACTGTGCATCGACCGAGCAATATGTGAGAAGTGCACACTTAAAGGGAATATGAAGCGCTTGGAACGAAACTGCTTATGGGGAGAAAATCTGAAGATTTTTTGGGAGATTGACAACACCTTGAGGATCCTGCTTATCGAATTCGGCACATCAGCTTCAGGCAGGTGGAATGGGAAGGCTCCATTGAGCGATGAAAAATATTGAATACGGGATTGATTGAGGTGAACGCACCTAAAGCCAACGGCTTTGAACCTCCTCGAGAAAAGAGAGGAGGAAAAAGAAAACCGAACGTATAAATAGAGGATGCATCTCGCTGAGCTCTATTATAGTTGGTGGACCCGGGCCTGTGAAATTTTACTGAATGAAAAAGTGTGCTTCCTCAGAAAGGGAAAAATATTTTGTTTCACGTGCGGTTTCTTCGAATTGTACGAAGGGAACCTCCTATACACATATTTTACGGGTGGAAAATGATTGCTGTTAAAAATCTCATCACAATGTTTAAAGTTACGGTGAGTTTTTAATCTTTAATTTGTTTATTTTTTATTTTATTTACTTTTTTTAGAAACTGCATTACAATGAGGAGTAGCGTCGCAAACGGTTGAACTACATATATTCAGGAATTTATAACTCAGGAGTTAAAGCCTACGACTCTGAATTTTTTTTAAAAAAAATATCCCGCAACATAATGTTAAAAAGTAAGCTTTTTCCCGCGCATCAAAAGCAAATTTTACCTGAACTCAACTCCTATTCGTCTCCACGGCCCAAGTAGGACAGATTGCAATGAGAAGCAATTAAATTGAAAAAATATTGCAATTTCACTGAGTGCTGTGTATGTTGCCTACCTCCAATTTGAACGGGTCCCATTTATTGAAACTTATTGCAATAAAATTGAATCAAGTTGCAATTTTTCATTGCATTACATATTGCCTATCTTTCTGACACATGAAACTCATTTTGTTGATTGTTTTAAATTGGCATAAATCGACTAAATTATGTAAAAATATTGCACTTAAATGGTAAAACAATTACAATTGTATTGAAATCACATAGCAATTTAATTTCAATATTTTCGTTGCATTTTGCTACTTTTCGGATTGATGATTGATCAGTCACCCTCTCCGAATGTAATGGGTAGGTATGTATGAATGTATTGCGGGGCGAAACGAATTTTAAGTAGAGGAAATGGACCACTAGACAAGGTACATACGAATTTCAGCATTCTGATACATGTTTCTTAATTGAAGTTTCACGCAGAATACGACGCGCACAAAGAAAATTACCAAAATCAACTCCTTCTAAAGATATATAATGATTATTGAAGCGTGAATTCAAACCACCCGCTCATGAAAACTCAATGCTCTGCGTGATTCACATCGTGCGCTAAACGTTATCATGACAGTCTCTGCGATATAAAAATCGGGAAACCTCAATCTTGACGCTTTGGCACAGCTGTAACAAATTGCTTATAGTTTGAACAACACATGGTTGGAAATGAACATTACTCGATTGAGAAGCTTGTTGAAACCGTTCTAGTGCGCGATTTGACTCACGTAGAGCTTTGAGTATCTTGACAGCGGGCAGTTCAAATTCCTCGTAACCAATGTGAAATAAAAACGTTAATATCTTCGTTTGGAGTTTGTTTCATTAGTTTTCGTTGCGCGAATCGTGCTTTACGTGAAATTCTGGTTAAGAAACAAGTATCAGAATGCTTAAATTCGTACCTTGTCTAGTGGTCCATTATGAGATCAACTTTTTTTCTTGGTATGCCATTTTTTAGCGGTGACTAAACAGAAATCGCACAATGGGGCACATGAAAAAACTTAGAGGCGAAATATAAAGAACTAAAGCTGCCATAGCTGACGTGAGGCCGAACGGTTTCTAAGTTAGGGTGGGAGGGGGCAAAGAAGGCAAAGAAGTCCAAAGCGGCCGTTTAATTCTTGTCGTTAACTTGTTGAATCGATGTTGCCACGGGATTTAATTGTTACTTAAGTACACACGTTACCTAAGCGTGACGAAACCAAAGAATTTTTACACGTAGGTAGCATTGAATTTTTGCGCCAGAGAGTTGATACATCGATTTGTTCCATCAATATTTCATAATTTTATACAAAAAAATGATGGTTCTTCGGGATTGAAATTAGTACCTAAATATCGATTCACGAAAGAATGTAAAGGCGCTCAACATAACTGAAACACGTCGGTTCTTACCTACTCATTTCTACCCAGACAATGGGCCAGTTGCGCTGGTCCCAGAATCGTGTTTTGATGCTTAATTCTTTTAGATTAGCTAAGAATAATGAGATATCTGCATGTCGAAACATCCAAGTTTCTACGTTGAATATTAACCGAAATATCGTCATTTGAAAATTCGGGTTTGTGACGTCATCCTACGAGGTTGTGCATAACATGGTAGTACTACCGCGGTGGATGACGTCATTAATCGAGTTTTTTAAGTCGCGATATCTCGTTGATATTCAACTTAGAAAGTTGTCGTTTGGACGGATCCTACTATTTTTAGCTGATCTACAAGAATCAAGCATCAAAACACGATTCTGTGACCAGCGCAACTGGCCCGTTGATTTTCAAGATCGACCTGGTTCCAAAATCAATTGTTTTATTCTCAGATACTGTTGGTGTCCATGGTAAGCTTAGCAGTTTGCGCACCAGCCCCCGCACCAGAACCTAAAGCCAGCCCGAACCCAGACCCAAAGGCTGACCCGAAACCAGCGTTAGCAGTGCCCGTGGTTTACAGTCCGTATGCAGCAGCCCCTGTGTCATACAGCTACAGCAGCGTGGACCAATTCACAAGCCATTCAGTGCCTGTACATACAGCAGCAGTCGCCACACCAGTTGCTGCCCCTATTGCACCTATCGCTTATTCTCACCACGTGCCTCTCAGTGAGTTCCCCACCACAATTAGTTTAGACTTTATCCATAGAGAAAAAAAGGAGGTGTTTGCATCTTGAGGATTGTTTACCCCGTGACGTAGGTCGGTACAGGTACTCCAGCAAAATCCGGAATTCGAAGAATGAAAAATGGACCATAAGTCCGATTTTTCTGCTTACATCAACTCGTGATATAATTTCAAACACTTAATATAAAATGATTTTTTCCCATAAACTACACCATTTCCGAGGAAATCGATGGTAAAAATTGCCGTACCGACCTACGTCATCAAAAAAGTCCAAGATGGCCGAAATACAGACACCTCCTTTTTTTCTCCATGGTCTTTATCCTCCGATACCCAAGTTTTAATGATCGTCTGGGAGCATCCGCGAATTTAATGACTCATTAAGTTTCGCATCAAACCAAAACTGAGGAAAAGAAATGTGCATGATTACGACAGAAGCAGAAAGACTGCGTTGCATGCCTTCGCATTAAATTTTCACATAGAAGACAACGCACACTAGGTACTGTTTTGGGATCAGCACCACTGAGATAATGCCGGTTGCAATCTATGTCCAGGCGGAAAGTCAAGAAATCAATGCTAAAGTCTGCCCCCCCCCCCCCTCATTTGAATAAGAGAGAATTCATTGATTTAAAAAATTGTGGAAATTAAGTCTCTGCTACGACTTTAAAAACTGATCGTATTGAAATGATCTTCGGCATTTTAGGAAACTAAGAACCTGAAATTCAATGGTTTTGTAGCTAAGTGATTTTCTCACTTCTAACTTTTACACAGCACTCATTTATGATTGCATTTATTCGTAGTACGGAAATATCATTTCCTCTTTGTTATCATCCGAGGATTTCATCTTACCACGTATTCATATTGACGCGCGGCGCGCCACACATTGCTTTGAGCACCCTATCATGGACTAGAACGACCAGAGTGCCTTCAATTTTTTCATATGCAACACGTGCGACCACAAAGCACGAATAGTTGCATGAAGGCGTTAATATCAACGCCATTGGGTGCGTTGCTTCTTTTGACTCAGATATTAGCATCAGAATAATAAGCCACGCGGGCGGGGCCCCGCCAAGTGAAATTTTACCCGAGAGCTGTCTATAAAACTGAATGAAAAATCGATCCCACTGAAAAATGCTGGTATTTTGGCATTGTTCGTCTATAAAAACTCTAACGGATCTTCTACGTTTGTTTGAGGCACAATTTCCCTGGCTGATGTCGCTCGGGAATTTAGACTGTTGACACAACGATCTGGAGATAAGCCGTGAAATATAGTTCTGAAGTCTATACAAGGTGTCACAGACCACCCTTGCCAGGCTTTTTTCTCGATTTTCTCAGATTAAATGATGTTTGGGATGGGAGAGTCGAAGAGAGGACCATTGAAAGAGTGGATAAAAGCTTTCAGCAGTATGCCTTCTGGAATTTTTTTGGCTTATCAAATAGTGCTTGAAGAGAAAAGAAGAATCAATGCTCTGAATAATCCTCTTATTTCACTGCATTGTGATGTACTTAAAAACATGTGCATACTTAAATGAGAGCTTTGAATGAATCATGTAATGAAACTAGCTAAAATATTATTGCATCATGGGTTTAGGTTTTTAGCTTTTTGAAACGCCCAATGTCCAATCAATGCAATTACTTTGGAGGTAGTAGCAGGGAAATTTCTGAAAATTTTTGATTACGCTAAATATTGAGTGGAAGAATTGATTTCAAAGTTTAAAACATATCTAAGTGCGTTGTCTTCTAAATTTAAATTGAGTAGCTTGTAAAATAATGCCCACTGCTGCTCCATGAGTGTTTGCTCATAAAGTAAGCGCTGGACATTTCATTCAGTCAGAGAATTATTTATTTCCTATGAAAAACGATTTTTGGTCATGAGGGTATGATGAGGCTGAATTTTCACTTAATTTGACTTGCTTTGTTAAGAGATTAAAATGGAGTATGATAGTTTGAGGATATTCAGCTAGAGTCTGAAACGTACTCCTTACTACTCAGTGACAGAAATTTGATATTTGTACGTAATAAACAATTTCAACTGTAAATAATTAACTTTAAATAATTCAAAATAATTAAATAGTTTGAAATTAAAGAAAGCTCAAGTTCTAGTAACAAAATAGTTTCATTTACTCAGTCAAAAGATCTAATTATTTACAAAATGTACAAATAAATATTTAGAGTGTACTCTGAAAAATTTATAAATAAGCCCTGAATTTGGATCTATATTAAAACTAATTAACAACCAAAACAACTACAAACATCACACCACTTCTTGAAAAAAAAAAAAAAAAAAAAAAAAAAAAAACTGAGAAAAATGAAAAGCACAAGATCCTCATAAATTTAAGTGGAATCAAACACCAAAACAGAATTTTCTAATACATTTTTTATGACCCTTGGTGACAGTCTCACTCGATTATGATAAAAATAAATAAAGGAAAAAATAACCATGGTATTTTGAGAGGAGGTTAAACTTCACACAAAATTCTAAGTTCTGTAACTTGAAAACATAACAAATAAAAATATCAAGGGAGACAAAACAATTCTACAAGAATTTTAAAGTTCATGATTTAAACAAACATAATTTAGTGAATCAAAATACATTTTCACGTACAAAAATAAATTCAGTTACTCTTTTATACCAACGTTTGTAAATAAAATGATGATTTTGTTGAGATGGTATAGTAATTGGTAGTATCTAATCTTCCCTGTAGTTCAACAGGTTGATTGAACAAATGAAGTGAATACGAAATATAATTTTGAGATCAGGAGAATTTGGTGTAGCGTGTAGATTTAGGAGTCAAAATAATCTGCTGAAAGTAAGAGCCTTTTAAGAGTTTTTGCGCTATATACTGAATTAAAACAATTAAATTTTTGGTGAGTTGCTATCAAGTTGCTATAGTTAAAATCACAAATATTCTATCCTTATGGGGCATCCTAAAAAGCTCGACTATCCTTCAGTGTTAGAAAGTCTGGAGTTATTTAAGTTGAAATGAATTGACTCCAGGTTTTTGGGTAAAATTCATGACTAATGTTGGGTTCCACGCAATGCTGGCACCATTAAGTTTACAATTATTTTCCGACGTAATGATTGAATTCAAACCACTACTTGGCCGACACCCCTACAACAAAGTATTCCACCATATGTAAGTACTTGAAAGAATTTTTGGCATTGACTAACCATGAGGGTAAAAACAAAATTGCGTGAAAAGCAACCCAATGAAAGTGAGTTGGCATAATTTTACTTCCTTTTCTAAAAGTCTAATTTACTTATACGGGGAATATTTACTTCTTCTGAATCTTTATCCATGCTGCCTTGTTGATACCTACGTGTTGAGTAATTTCTCAACGTAATGCTGAATATTGTGTACATACAAAATTACTGAATGCATTTAACTTTCTCTCGGAATGTAACGGAGAGAAATTAACAGTACTAACAACATTCTCTGAATGCAGGATCCTTAATCCGTCTAAAGATTTGCTTCATTCTTCATTTTTTATTCAGAGCATGAAAAAAAGTAAAGAAACACATTAAACGACTGTTCCTTTAGCACGTGCTCTAATGGTTAGACATGAGGCAACCCCCTGCATCCACTGTCACCTGCTTTAGCTAAGTGACATTACAGCTCATACTCACTTTGAAAAACCCTTATCCAAATAGGCTCACTTCAAGCCACTCTTTTCACTTATTATTCGAAACGACACTACCCCGTAAAAAAATTTAAAAATTATCAAAACAAGATTTTTGCAGGAGATACGTCAGTAGGGCACGATCCTCTTCAAGGCGGGATGGAGAGAATCTTTTTACTGGTGATTAATATAGATCCTGATGTGCATACTGCCGAGCTAAGGAAAAACCCTGTACGATTATTTGAATGTTGCCAAAATTCCTCTCAGGAATGACTTAATTTTAAGGGAAGTTATGACTATTTTCCCTTGAAATTTTCAGAAACTTTAGATCAAATTACAAACAAAATTCTCTGTAAAATCGGAAAAAAATATCATTTTTACAAATTTTTCCAAAAATTCATAATTTGACAAAGTAAATTTGGCAACATCTGAGGCTCAAATACCGTTCTTTCTTAGCACGGTGGCGCAGGTGTCTCAAAAATGATACAACAATCGCCATCATGAGAAAATGGGGCTTAAATAGAGCTCTAATGCAGCATGATTACAGTTTAAATCGAGACCTCTCTGCTCTTATTTTTATAATTCACTGAGATGAGATATGGCCTTTAAAAGATAACTTATCTAACAGCCACCGGTATTATTTTCAGAAGGTACCACATCCCTAGCATACACACTTAATTTGCAAATAGTCTTCCAAAATGGGATTGGTTTTATTTATTAATGTTTGGTAAATCTTAAGGTTACACATGAATAAACATTGATTCTCTCCCTGAGCTAAGTCTACAAGTCTACAATGGTGGTAGACAAGCCTGTTGTGAAATAGAAGTTGTCTCTCAAAAGGCATTTTTCTTGACGACAAAAAGACGCCTCTTTTTCTTTCAAACATGCTCCAAAGAATGTAAATCATTTTTTAAAGAGTAAATGCCCAAAATAAGCCATGCTGTACATTAGATGGCATGGATTAGCATGTAAAGTGTGTTGCATAGTGCTGTTCTTTTTTCAAAATTCAAGAACTCATGATGGGAAATAGCACAGAGAGGTCTGACTGACAGGACTATCCCTGAGACTCAAATCATGAGATTTTCTCAATAGTTTCCAAGGGAATTCGTTTCTGCAAGACACATTTTTTGCCTGGGGTTCCTGTTCTGTCCTCAGAATTTTTCACTTCAGTTTGAAAATCTTCTACCCCGCTGCGCCACAAGTCATCTTCAAAATGCTATATTTTGGTGAATCTTTGACCTAAAGAGCTCTAAAAGGTCTCATTAGAACCATAATTGTGCCACCTGGAGCCCTGTTAAAACCATAAATCAATCTCTGTTTTCTTTGCAACTGTGATTGTTGCATTAGTTTTGGGATAAACTGTGTATGATTTATTTTTCATGTTACTCATAAATTCTGGTTGGTTCTAAAAAGTGTATCTTCTTTTTTCAGGTTATGGATACGGTTACCCATACGTCCTCATCTGATGCGACCAATATCCAACCATATTCATTAGGTAACTACTTTTGAACAAAATTGAAAGACCTCCCTTAAAAATTTAAAGAATCCTAAAACAGTTGAATGTGTTCAAAAAATATGATTAGGGAAATCCTTGTTGATACTCATACCACTTATCTTTAAAAATGTATGTAAAAAAGTTAGAACTGTTTCTCCAAACAAAATGATTTTTTAAAGAAATGTGACCTTTATTTGTAAATAAAAAAGAATCTCAAAAGGTTTAAAAATGAATGATATACTTTGCTTTTATTCATTTCTATTAGACTCACTTTCTTCCCTGGACAACAAAGGGTTCGACCAGGGGTACAAATTGCTTGGGTCCCTGCATTTTTTTAAAGAGGCCTCTGAAAGTTTCTGCAGCAGGTTCACAACCAACAACGGGACAATAGGTATTTGACATTGCAATTCAGGAGTGAATGTGTACCGAAATTGTATAGTTGCACAGGTGGCAAAAGCTATGAACAAAAAAAAAATTCTGTCTCCACAATTTTTCCACAACTGCACAGTTGAGAAGAACTGGCTTCCTTGAGTTGGGCAGTGGTAGGATGGGGGTGTCGTATCTTGGGGGAAAAGAAATTTAAGTGCTTTCAATTAAAAACTTCTACATAATCTTATTTCTTTTTCTTTCTGTTGATGGATAAATTAGGAATATCACAAAACTTGCTTTTGATCAGTGAATCTCATAGATGGAGAGAAAAATAATCGAATTTGCTGAAATGCCAAGTTCCTGATTTAGATATTGAACGAATATGATGGCTTTCAAAATACATTCGATAATATCATTTGCCATATCAGCGCAAATCACTGTTTCTTAACTTTGATTGTATCAGTGAAGCATGCTGAGCAACAGTGTGAATTTCATTCATTGCTGATTGATGGGGCTTACGTGAAAACAAAAGAAGAAAAATCAGTGGCGAGAACTAACACAGCATCACCGTAATTTCTGCAGGCAAATTTCAGTTAAAACTGTGCATAGAATATTTAAATATAGACGGTTCTAGTTGCTTTCAGCTGAATAGAATCAGGCATCCAAAAAAATTTTGGTAACAATCCCAATCAATTTTCAATCCCTTTCATACAATTTGGCAGTTTTTACTTTTCTATTTTCTGCTGCTCTGGTAAAGCAGATCTGATGTCAAATAAATTAACAATTGTTAATTAAATTAATTAATTAATTGAAATTAGCAATTGCATTGCCACTGTCTGAGAGCAATCCAGGAGCAAAACTCTTGCTGTACACAGAAGTGAAACTGTCTGCCATGCATCCATACATGACAGTTAAAATTAAGCAAATATTAACTTATCTCATGAAAGTTCTAGGGATACTTGCACATTCCTTTGCTTCATGTAAATGGGTATGTAATTACGTGTGAGAGATCTTACAGGGACCCTATTTTTTCCACCGAAAAGATAGTGGAAAAAATACTAGGGCATTCACAATACTGGACACGTAAATTTAATTTGAGGCGAGCACTAATGGACGAAAAATGGAAGATTCGGTTTAAAACCTTGTAACTGCGTTACCACTAAGTAAGTATACTAAGAGATTTAATAGAGAAAATATTTCTTCAAAAATAGTGACAAATGCTCGAAGAAATTGCTATGCCTTTGGAGCTAGTTAGATGAATCAATAATACTTTTGATTCAAGGAAAACTTTTGCATTGAGAAACTGAGCAACATGGAATATTGTTGCACCAATGCAAAAAAAAAATAAAAAATACAGAGCTGACGTTTTCATTTCAAGATTTTATAAAATTCACAATTTACCTCTTCGGAAACTCGACGCAGCATCAATAGGAAAAGTGAAACATTATTCACACAACATTGAAACCTTGAATTCAGCAATAGTTATGGTAGATCCGCTCACCTGCAAAAGAAAAAATCGAGAGAGACTTGTTAAAAATGCAGAAAATTGTTGCCTCCCCCATCCCCCCAACCACATAGGTACAGGACATGAGTCCATCATCAACATAAATGCACAATTCATTTCTGACTTTTGAGCCTTTTTCTTCTTTTCCCTGACTATTCTATTGTTTATGCTTTGTTTGTTTTTCCCCCCTCTTGCTTTACCAGATTCTCTCTGACAGTCGTAATCTAGTATTTAATTGATAGCTTTGTATGGACTTCTTTCAAATAATTACCCCAAGTATAACTTCTTTTCTTTCATATTTCATCTGAATACAGTAATTTTTCGTATATCACTGGACTGACTAATCGATTTTATAAATAGCAGAATCCATTTATTCAAATTAGCTTGGAGCCTTTGAGGGGACCAGAGGATCAATCTGTTAAATGTCAATCTGGTAAATTGAGGTCCTACTATAATAATTCAATCCAAAATTTGAAGTTGAAAAGAAACTGAACTTACCGGTTATGTTTCTGATAATATTGTCCACTAGACGTCCGATAATAGTCTTTGTGTAGATTAAACCAGCAACAATTCCAGCCAAGTGACCTAAAAATGATGAATTAGGAACAAGCATATTTATTGCAAGTAACTCAGCCCAAGCTGCATACTTCACGGGCACCAAAAATCCAGCAACATTGGTATACCCACGTGGATCCTCTTGGGTTGTCACAACTTTCAGAGCAAAAAGTACTCCTAGAAACAAAAATTTGATTTTAAAAGAGAGATGATACGATAAACTCCTTGTCACAGTTAGAAATGAAGCATCTTTGTACATGTTTTTGCGTACAGACTTTACAAAGAACATAACTTACGCAATACAAACTTTGAAATTCAACTTGTGAGTTATACCTACCTTTGAATTTTTTCATGCATTTTAATCAAAAGACTTTTAAGCAATATATAAAAATCGGGAAGTGAATTATTCGTGAATGTCTGTGCTAACGAAAAAATAATAGAATACAAAGTTGAGATGGACTTCATTTTGCAATTAGGAACTACAATTTCTGACTCATTTGTAAAAACAAATACATGCATAGGAAACAAATGGTACTTACGTTTTTTCTGAACTGAGTCAGAGATGGTAGTTCTTAATTGCAAAGTTTAGTCCAAATTATGAACAGAACTGTTGAAAACTAGTGTGCACAAAACTCACATTAAAATTTTATGAAATTAGAAGTATTAAAATCTTCAAATGCCTGCCTGCTTTTGCCGAGTACTACATTCTCAGTAATTCGGATGGGGAGAAAAGATGTAGGAGAGGGAAGAATTATTTGAGGAAAATAGAATTTAATTAGATGGAGGAGAGAATCTCTTACCTGAAAAACCTATTGCGCAAGATTTCATAATATAAGGATCATCCATGATTTGAGCTCCAATGAGTGCTAAAACTACATAGGAGCAACTTGTAAGTGCGCACAAAAATGCCAGAAGAAATCCAAAGTTGGCACTCCCATACTTTCCTTCAAGTGTTCTACCTTTAACCATGAAAGATATCATATTGTAGTATAGGTGCATGTCATCTCCATGTTCAAAGGTTGACCAAAGAAGACGCCGATAATCTTTGCCCTTAAGTACATGAGCTGCGCTAAGGCAGACTTCTGACTGGGTCCATGGTACATTTATCACTCCAATGTACAGCAATATCTAGAAAAGTCCACAAGAATATTTTAATATGAAGAATATGATAAAACAATAAACCACACTGAAGCTGCAACACAGAGGGCTAAAACAAAATTACAAAACTACTTAAGTGAACGTTTTGACTAATTTGATGTAATGCGGTCAATATCAGGAGGATTTAAGAGCAAAAAGAAAGAGTAAGAAACGAACCGAATACAAACTGATAGAGTCAGAGCTCAAGACAGAAAAAAGAGACAGAAAAATTCGTTTTTTTTCTTCTTCAATTAAATACTTTAAGCGTAATAAAGATAATTCCTACTGAGTTCAGTCGCTATTTTTTTTTTTGCATCGTGATTTCGTTCGAAGCCTTGTTTTTAGCAGTTTGATGGTTTGATTTTGTTTTTTTTTTCATGTATTATACATTTTGGTGTACTCATTTCTTGCAAGGTACTGTCAGTTGTTGGTTGAATTTTTCGCTTATTTCAGAGAAAGAGAGAGCATCAGGGACGAGCATAGACTGACACTAAGACATTTTAAAATTCTCCTAGTTCATTTTAAACAACACAGCTTTTGACGATTGTTCCAGAGAAGCCTGTGTGATAATGCAACGAACTAATGAATTTGTAAACTTCATGAGTTTGAAGCAAAAGTTCTGCTTAATTCATCTCAAGGAATAGTAGAGGTTGCCAAGAAAAAAATAAACAAAAAGGGGCTTTTTTCTTAATCGTTTCTTGGACGGCTCCTCCACTTAGAGGCCTCATATGGTTCATGTGGTGAAGAAGGATCAATTTCTAAAGCTCAATTGCTGAATTTTATACGGGGCTCACAAAAATTGTTCTTACGATGATGCTACATTACACGCCTCCTTCAAACTTCCTGAATCACATTTGAACCTTATGAGACCCCTCAAGGAAAGAAGCTATTTCAGGAGCAACTACAATTATTATCCTTGCACATGCATGCTACAAAGAGTGACCTACAAAATAAATACACCAGAAAGAAAGTAAAAAATGTAAAAAAGCAAATAACATCAAACCCCAAAAAGGCAGAATATTTAGAGCCCTTTTCAACTAATTTAAAGTTCCAAAAAACCAAAGAAATAAATAAAAATTGAGCCATAACCAGACCCCAGTAAATATCGCGTAACCACTGGTGTTTCTAGCGCTGTTTACTGATATTTTACTTCTTATCTAATGTACTTAATTTTCCGACTATGTTTTTGTCTTCTTATCAAAAATTAAATTGATTTACAAATTTGAGTGATACTTCTACCCTCTTGGAGAGTAAGCTTGGAGATATAACACTTATGGACCAAGCATTTTCAACTGGCACATTGAAAATTGGGGAGAAAATCAAACCCTGATGCTGTGTCTGTGAACCTGAATGAAATTTATTTTCTGAACAAACGTGCAACGCACAAGATCCAACTTAGCTTTATTAATTACCCTAAGGAAAAATCAGCTTTAAACCATGAAAAATTTCTCACCTGGCCAACAACAGTTGCGAGGGTGACAGGAGGAATAACATCATAGCCAGTTCTGTACAGCTCGGACAACAAGAGAGCAACGCCCCACTCAAGTCCTCGGTTAGCTCTTCGGTTACTTCGGCTCATTTTGCGTAAGATGCGAATTAGATGTGACAGGTGATAGATAAGAGGATTTGGTGAAAATACAGTTGACACTTTTGTGTTTGCACTTTACTCAATAGATAATACTGGACTTCTGACTATAATGAATTCATGCCTGTCAGTATGAGACTACTAATAACATTTGCTACATATAACTTTGGGAATGAAATACTGTTGGAAATCAAACTGAAAAATTAAGACTGATTAACCACGTCAGTAGAAATTGCTTTCCACTTGGTTCATTTACAACACCCACACAACTTTCTTGCCGCACATCTTCGAAATCTTCCAGAAATTGCATCATGAATTTGCAGGTTATCCCAAATCAAAACAACTCACAGCGCACATGGCGTCGAAAATATGAACTATTTAGCGCGGGAGATTTACGCGGGGACTTTACGCGGGTGATTCAATTTTCTGCGCGGGAAATTCAATTTGACGCTCCGGTCCCCAGTTGAGCGACACGGTGCGCTTGCGCTTAGCGTACCTTCATAGGGAAAGTATGGCCACTGGGTCCCATTGAGGTGCTTAGGGCCCAAAAATGTGGCGCTTGTTCGTTTAGAGGATGGAAGAAGGGGTCATTGCCAACTTTTGACGATTTTCACATGTTATCAGCAACCGCACTTGCTGCCAACCACACTACATCTCAGATAATTATTCTCGAAAATTGTAGACGAGTAGCCGTAAACTTATGTTAAATACACCGTAACAATGCATTTGAGTAAATTTCTCGTTGCTATATGCAAATAAAACGACATTTTGAGTCATTTTTTATTTACATATACTACAGCGTCCGCCATTTTTGGACCCTAGAGGGCTCCCTTCAGCATATCAAGGCTGAGCCAATCAGAGGTGGTAACCGAAGTGGTCATACTTTTCCTATAAAGGTACTCTACTTGCGCTTGACAGCATTTTATGAGAGGGGGGGGGGGCAGACCGGGACCCTACAGTCCATTGCATTTTCTTGCGGTAGGGTAAAAAAAAATTAACCCCCCCCCCCCCCCCCTAAATACAATACTTTATTCAGTTAGAATATTCACGTAAATTTAATTACTATACGCCTTTATTACGGATTAATTGTTGATGCTTTATTAGAAAAGCACAGATGGGGATGTCATAGGTGTCGTAGGAGGCATAGGAGGCATAGGTGTCAACATATCGTTGAAAAGACTCAATGAAATTCCGGGCTCGAGATGGTCAACCGGGGAAAATGGCAACTGGGCATGGATGTCATCCTTTTCCAACCAGCTGCTTAAGCTATCCATTATTGACAGCGTATTTCCAACGTGTTCGTATCGTAATTTCAAATATTTCCAAAGATGTCTAAGTATCGTTGAAAAGCAGACTCAAAATTCCACGTTCGAGATGGTCATCCGGGATAAATGACAATGGGGCATTAGGGTGGCCCACACCGGGATAAATGAAATTTGGGGTCAATCGGACAAAATTAACCCGACGCGCAGTTGCCATTTATCCCCGCAAAAATAGCGAATTTTTACTGTTTTTCAGTAATTTTTCGCTCCCAAAAAATAAAGTCGGAGGGGTCTGCAAATTAAACAGAGGGCAAAATTAGTTCATAAACTACACCCTAGTGAAGTTTTGGTCCCCCGCCATGCTTTTGACCCGACGCGCGGTTGCCATTTTCACGCATGAAAATAGCGAATTTTTGACTGTTTTTGATGATTTTTCCCTCTCGATAAATTAACTTTACAAATGCCTAAATTGTAATCAGAGTGTGAAATTAGTAGCTTAGATGCTCCCAATGCTCCCCTTCTGATAATTTTGACACGCTGCGACGTTGCCCATTTTTCTGAGCAAAATCGTGAATTTCGACTTATTTCAATATCATCTCTCTAGACCTAAAAAAAAAAAAACTCAGGAGCCATCGAAAAAGTGCGCTAAAACACGGTGATTATATCATGAGTATCTGTTTTGAAAATTTGGACCCTGTAAAATGTTTTAGTCGGCGTGAAGTTACCACTTGGCAAACAGTGGTTGACGTTAATAGTCAATTTTCATACGTTAATGCGCCTTCAATTACATTGGATACTGTGCAATACTTTCGTGGTGGAATAGTTGCATTGGCACCTACAAACCTAACAGGGATACTTCACTCATTGCGCAATGCATGCAGTATCCCTGTTAGGTTTGTAGGCGCCAATGCAACTATTCCACCACGAAAGTATTGCACGGTATCAAATGTAATTGAAGGCGCACTAACGTATGAAACTTGACTGTTACCGTCATGGTGTCAGGAGGTATTTTTTAACGAGGAACTTGAATCTCAACTCAAATTTTTAAAATTCAAAAATCTAAAATGGCAGAAATTGCCAAAAATGTTATCTTGAGACTTTCGAAATCTAAGACGGTTGACTGCCTGACCCAATTGAATGCTCTTTGTCACATATTTGGACTATTTATTTACCATTTATAAGTATTTTAAAAGAAATCAGAGACAGGTGGGGAAGAAGGAGTCTGCTCGTTAGTTAAGGGCCGTAAGAATGAATGCCAGTGACGTCAGCGGTGATGACTCAGATGTGCAACGACGAGGAGATCGGTGCTGGTGCACTTTAGCTCATGAACCTTGTCCACGACGCTCTCGTGACATGCCCACGGCAAATCCCAAATTGTTATTTTTTTAAGAGGAATCACGTCGCGCCTACTTTTAAATTTTTTCTTAAGTAGTTTTCTAGAGCACATCCCATCTTTCCCACACGTCTCAAGTTTTTTTTAAGCAAATATACGTTCATTTGATCAATTCATCATTGTTTTCAAAATTTAAAGCAATGAGAAACATCTAATTATCAAAATTGATCGATATTTAAAAAAACACAGATTGTTTGAACGTTGGCCGATAAAAATACGATGTGAAAAAAAAGTGGCCAGGTCGCATTTAAGAATAATTGATTTTTCAATCGATTTTTACCGTCCGAAAGCGAATACACCGAAAATCTGCATTAAAAACATGCAAACCTTATTTGGTCTAACCATCGTGAGCGTTAGGCTGTCAATCATATAGATTCCCTGAGTTCAACCGCTCTCGCGTTGCTGCACTCACGGGCCGCAGGTGAACGTGATGCATGCTTCAACGACCTTCCTTTGTGCCGAGCAACCGGCATCTGAGTTCGTTCCTGCCACCAGATTCGTGGCGCGAACTTCGTATTTCAACATTAGCACTAGCTGTGACTGAGAAACTCAATGTGTTCGTCTTCCATTGATTAAATGCAATACAGCCGTTTCACTTAAAGGACAAAAACTGTTAATTCTTTGCTACAATATTTTCCGTTGTATTGTTAGTTTCGATATTCACTGCAGTTCTCTTTGCGCTCTCAGTTACTTTGTGATTTATTGAACTCGTAAATCTTTGGACAGAGATTTCTTGACGGCAAGTTACTTCGAATGTTGTTATATTGCAACAGAAAAACGACTCCCGACCTAGGTCTTGCATCCACGAAAACAATGATACACGTATTTAAAATCATTAAAGGATCCTTGCACCTTTTAAAATGGTTCGGAAAAATGGAGAAGGTAAGATATATGAAAGGTTAATAAGAAAATTCTTTGATTTTCAAAACTTCTTTTATATCAAAGTAAAAGTATTTACAGTCAATGTGATGAACTTTGTACATACTTACATTCATAATTATTGATTTTAAATGGTGGGGTGGGGGAACTTGTAATTCGAACTGACAAAATATTCATTATAAACATTTTAAATTTCAAGACTATGAAAAGTCTTATGCGTGTAAGAGATTAAATGCCGTTTGAATTTTGAAATTTCGTTTTCCCTCCATAAATGAATTGGTAAGGTAGGCGGATGAGCATTGACATCCTTCAACTCTGAGAAATCTTATACAGTGAAATGAATCCAGCCATTTTCTCTACTCTCATTCGTCTCACAAAGTCCAGTAACAGCATCTGAAACACATGCCAAGCAGAGAAAACTTAAAGATTGGATAGATAACATTAAGAAAGCAAGTTCTGCATGAATTTTTAGGTCTCTTTTTTCTAAAGAGTAAATTAAATTTTTGAGCCACTTGAATAAAATTCCGTCGGCTTTTCAATTCAAAAGTTTGATCTTTGCAAACATACACATGAGGAAAGGTTCATGGACATGCACTAAGCCACTATTAAAATTCCAAAGAAACAAAAGCCTCCCGATGTGTAGTACATGCTAAGCACAATTGGATTGCATTTTGCAATTTGGACTTATAAATTCTGGCTCATCTGAAAAAACACTTATGTGCATAGGGAAACTAATGGCACATTCGTTGTTTTTAAACCGGGCCGGAATTTATAGTTCCTAATTGCAAAATGTAGTCCAATTAATGAGAAGACTTAAAGTATTTGTGAGATCAGAATGACTGAACATAAGACGTATAGTGGTGTAAAAGTTCGATTTTTCACAAATGAAGTGGATGCGTGTATTTCAAACATCTGGGTCTGTAGCACATGAGATATACGAAAAAATCAATATCGTACAATTTTAACCTACAAAACCGCCCAAGAATCTCGACAAGCACGTCGAACAAATCTGAAATCCATGTTCTGCAAATTTTAGATTTCTCTCTCATCTCTATTGAGCACGTTCTTCCAGTGCAACTTTTCTCTTAAAACTACATTCATTTCCCTCTTTCTCTCTCTTTGTAAGCAACAGGAAACAAATGCATTTGATGCCATTTTACAGAGGTTACCTCTCGCTCAGAATCGATGACGTTACAACACTCAACGAGCACAATGTACGTGAATAGAGAGAGACTGTTTGGCGCCTCTCGCAGGAAAAACCGAATTCGAGACAGACCAAATTCCTCCGGTAAATTCATATAAATATATAATGCACCCGTCCAGTCCTTCCATGTATCTACCATAACCTGAAAAAGAAGGAGAAGGAATAACAAATTTATGAGTTTTTTTTTAAAAAAAATATACCGATTTGGAACTGATTTTAAACAAGTTAAATCGAATTACCACGTAATCGAGGTAAACTTCGGTTAGCTTAACCGGACTGAATTAATTTAATTTTTAACTTACAATTGAGTTAAGAGCAATTTTGATCTCAACCTGCATTTCATTTTTTCCTGCCAAAAAATTACACCCTCCGTATTATAATATCCATTTATACATCGAGCTTTTTGAAAGAATGAGTTTTCTCTTTTTAATCTAAAAAAGGACTTGGCTCTTCCTTCCTACAGCTCAGTCTAGTTTGCCAGTCTATTATTTCAATTACCCCAATTCTTTTCATTGATTTTTTAGGCCTTCCTTGATGAGAATGTCAAATAGCACTATATGTATACCTCCTTGAAAATTTCATAAATAATTGTATAAGAATATACTCTCTTGAAGAAATGAAGTAGGTATAAAAGAAAATATTGAAACACGCGGCGAAAGAGGTACGGGTGTTTTCTAGTTCTACCATCGATATGCAACTAGACAATCTATTTTGGAGGGATCTGCAAACCTCGTTTACGTCAAAGTTCCGATTCCAGACTTTATTAATTTTTTTTTTTTTTTTTTTTGCTAATGTCATGTATCAGTTTATAAGGTAAAAACTACATGTGACATGAGATATGATTGACGCTCCGCAGCCCGTGACAAGATATACAATAAAAAACAATTTAAAAAGCGGGTAACAGGCTAAAATTTCATGAAAAAATTAATTATTGTCTGCATGTTACATATACCATGACAAAATAATTATGCAGTCACGTCATGAGAAGTAAAGAATAGCACTGTCTGCAATATTTGCTCTGACTGAATTCAGGAGAAATCGAAAGGTTAGGAAAAGATCAGGAACGAAAATTCTTCCCTAATATGATCATCCAAATCTCAATACCAGAATAAATTTTGAATCGAGCATATAAGTTTACTTGGACATGGTTCTATTTAATTAAGTACTTTGCAGCTACACTGATAAACACATTTGGGTTCTTGTGTTACTTTTGGTTAACATAGGAAAGTGAAACACAAACCAGCACAAATTTTGTGTTGATTTTGGTGCAGTTTGCGGGGAATTTAGCGCAGAAAACGATGGAGAGACTGGGAAAATGCATTCTTCCCATTGTGACGTGGATATACACTACTTGTTTTTTATTAAATTTCCTCAAGAAAACTTGCTAGCAGTTTCTCTTGAAATCGTCGACTGAAGGCTAGGGTTTTTTATTTTACTTCGCGTATCAACCAAACTTTTGTGTTGACATTTTTGTCTGTGCATAAGCTAACCTTCTGAGGGTATGTTAGTGGAGTGATGAATAAGCCATCTTTTCGATGGAAATTTGGCTGCACTGTGGAAAAGAACATGCAAAAAAATTAATGGCTACAAATATTGTCGCTCCTCTGGCGTATGGGTATACCTCAATTTTCACGTGAACCTAGCTTCCCACATAAATCCATGATTTCTGGGGCTGACGCAGAAATCGAGATACGTCTTTGCGTTAGAGAAGCGACGATATATGTGCTCGGTTGCATGCAAACTCTTTCTGATTTTGAGGAGATACGATTTTTTACCTGACTTAGTCTATTTTCGACGCTCTTGAAGCCAAGGAGGAGATGAGCTGTGTTTCGTGGGGTGAGAGGAGCAGATAGCGACTCAAAGTCGTTCTCAACGATGATACTACGAATTTCCCGATACACCCCTGCATACAGACACAACAAGATGTAATTAAAATAGTAATAAAAACATTTATGAATAAAGTTGAAATGACATTTCTCACTTACAATTATCCAAAATAAAGGTACCCTAATAGCAGAGATTGCAAATAATTTAAATTGCATGGTGAAGTTATTGTTACCTTGCTGGAGTTGTGTATATGTTATCTATTCATTGCTTGGAAGGGCTCTTTTCATTGAAATTTATCGTAATGAAATTGAAATAATTTGCAATATTTTCTGCGTTGCAAATTGTCTACTACTTCAGTCCCACGTGGTATTCACTCGATTGTTCCTTTAAAATCGATTTCTTTTTTTACTAAACGATACACACATATTGCTATTTCACGGTAGAAAAAATGGAATTTTACTCCACTAAATTGCAAAATTAATCTATTATTTTCGTTACACTGTGCCTTGTATAGGTAAAGAGTGGAACAAGAGGAACAAGTGGAACAAGTTTCTTTTGAGCCACATTCTTCAAAATTCCCAATAGTTTCCGTCATATTGTGTATGACGTCAGCAGCACGTACCTTGACGTAAAATGAACTGATCCTCCAGACTGGTCTCAGCTGTCAATGAGGACGAGAGAATAGCTCTGTCATCGCACAAATGAACCACAGGATAGGCAACTGGAACAGAAATATATCAATCCAACATTTACCAAATCCAATAAATTGCCTCAGAGTTTCTGCTCCATCATCCGTATAGAGAAGTCCTAATATCTTCAGTCTTGCTACGTCCATGATCTTCTTTGTAATTTGTACCAGCCACCGATTGGAATTTGAATCTATGGTTTTGAGTTGTCATAATGAGTGGTGGTGGCTCACTTGAGTTTCGTGCTGGATCCCCCCTCCCCTCTTAAATCTATAAACTTTCTATTACAGAGGCTATTTTATTTCATCCAATTCATGTAATTTTTTCTTTTAATTTATTCCTTAAATAAATATTTAATTTTTTAAAGCTTCTCATCCTGTTGATGTACCATTTTATCTTCCTCAAAAAAGCATAAAACAGAAACCAGCCAAAAAAACTCTATGGGAAAATGTCGTATAAACCTCCCGATTGCCGAATTTCCTTTGCTAAAAATCGGTTTTTCAGAAACCTTGCGAATCTTTTTCTTCCAATTATTAAAAGAATGTCATCCGGAACATCATCTAAATTATTCAACATTTTCTTGGAAAATCTTCTTTATTGATTCTATGGAAAAGTCTCCATTCTTTCCTTGAAAAATATACATTTTTATCGGATAAGATTTGGCAACGGCTGAATGTTAATACGACGTTTTTCCTCAGCACGGCATGTTTTACCGCTGTCTCTGGCATTCCGCGACGACTAATCGCCGAGGTAGACGTCATTGCACCGACGTGACGCCACGTTGTGGCACAAGTTACCGAAAATTCCTGCTAAGTGAAACTTTCAAGGCCTCTTTACTCTGCTTGTGACTATTTTTCTACAATGCTTCAAGCCCCAAAGTTAGTACATCAGTCAGCAGGAAAAAATCTGCTGTAAAAATAAAGGAAAAGTTCATACATTACCTCCTTCCTCTCTTGAGCCCAAAATCAGCGATCTTGGAAGATGATTTTCCAAGGTGGCTTTGTACAAGGCATGCTCTCTCTCCAAATCTTGACCAAAGTTCTTCCGTTTTTTTGGTGCTAAGAAGGAAAATACCACCAACGGTCCATCCTCCTCGGCAGAATTCGAGGCTGGAAAAAAAATAAGACAATATTTTCATCGGATTAAAGTAAGCAATGGAGACTATATTAGTCTCGATCCGAAGCAAACGGTACACGGACTATATGTCCACTTTTTTTACGTCCACAGACTTTTCGTCACAGAGCCTAGTCGTCATTAGAGCCTAACACAGAGCGGAGCGGCGTGTCAGCAGCGCAGAACGCGCACTGGCGCCTACAAACCTAACGGGATACTTCACGCATTGCGCAACGCGTGAAGTATCCCGTTAGGTTTGTAGGCGCGTATGCGCGTGTCACGCTGGTCGCCTGCCGCGCCGCAACGCTTTAAGCAACTATTTCGCGTCAGAGGCGTTGCACAGTATCCTACAAGATTGAAGGCGCACGAAATAACTAGTCAAAGAGGACTTTCAATTGGACTGCATTTTGCAATTTGGACCTATAAATTCCGGCCCGGTTTAAAAACAACGTATGTGCCATTAGCTATCCTATGCACATAAGTGTTTTTTCAGATGAGCCAGAATTTATAGGTCCAAATTGCAAAATGCAGTCCAATTGTGACTGCATCTGTTACTGAAAAATGTTTAATTTGGCATTGGAGCGTTTCCTAGGCTCCCACTTTGGTTTTCATCTTATCATATCCGTACAGTGTACACATGAACATATGTTTTTATCTGCTCTTAGAGACTGTTCCTTTTCATGACTTTATTCATGAATGAAATGTTTTTAAGAATGAAGGTAGTAGTTGTATGCATTTATTTTTGAGGTGGTTCCTGTCATTTAAATGAGAAGAAAAAAATGTGGACATAACATGTCCACAATTTGGACAATTTTGGACATATTCATGGTTGGACATTAAATCATGTGGACTTAATAAAGACTGGACTTAACGTTCAGTGGACATTAATAGCGGTGGACATTTATTTAATGGATGAAAGGTAGGTGGACATAAAGTCCTGGAAGCAAATTCCCAAAAATCCAAGTCTCACAATTCTAGGAACATGCGGGTACTTTCCACCCGTAAAGATTGAACCTTTTGAGGCGGCTGAAGAACAGAATTTTGGAGGAGGGCGAGGTTGATTTCCACGTGCTTCATTCCGTGAACGGATGACGTATGTTCGGGGATTTTCCGACTTTTGTCAGTTCCATTTTTCCGCTTAATTGGTTACTTTTTTCCTTCCCTCTCTATTTCTCCCCCTTCTTCTACGTGACGTAAATACGATTTTTTTCATTTGATCAATCGCAAGTTCTGCCGTGCTAAGAAAAAAGGTCGTATGAGCGTTCGAGAGTTGCCTAGTTTCCTTCTTTAAAATTTTCATTTTTGAGAAAAGTTATGAACAATTTTTCTTGAAATTTTCAGGAACTTAAGGTGAACTTGCGAACAATTATTATATGAAAAATTGGAAGAAAGATATTCATAAAACCTGGAAATTCGTGTTTTATCGAAGGAAATTTGACAATGCCTGAAGGTTCATACGGCGTTTTTCCTTGGCGCGGCAGATTTGGCAACAGTTTTATCCCGATTTTCAGACGTTGTCAAATTTCCTTTGATAAAACACGAATTTCCAGGTTTTATGAATATCTTTCTTCCAATTTTTCAGATAATTTTGTTGGCAAGTTAACCTTAGTTCCTGAAAATTTCAATGAAAATTGTTCATAACTTTTCTCAAAAATGAAGATATTAAAGAAGGAAATCAGGCGACTCTCGAACGCTCATACGACGTTTTTCCTGAACACGGCAGATTTGGCAACAGTTTTATCCCGATTTGAATCCATTGAAATGCGCTGGATTCTGGATAAAACAGCCTACAGGTTTTTTTTGCAGTTTGTGAACCGATGCCATTTCCACTTAGCGGGACTCTATGAAAGTTTTCTGCTCTTTATTTTCAACTCGCTTCTCCTAGTTTTTGTAAATCCCTCTCGCGAGCGAGCATGCAGAGTGAGATCTCGTCACTTGCCATTTTTACGTTCGCCAAAGTCTTTGTCTAACAGTGATGGTGTGAAATTATCGTAAAACATCCGCCGTTTCGTTTCCATATAAAATGCATTTTTCAGTCGGACGCAAAAAAATTTAATGATATCGATTTAATCAGTGCATGGGTGGACCACGGGGCTCTTTGACGCGATGATGTTAGTGAAAAGTTTAGTGGTCATCATCGTTCTTCAGATGTTTTTGAGCACCTCTGCGGTTAAACCTTCCCTGGTTCAGTTAAAACGCTCGACCACAAAAACATGCGTAAGTCAACAAAAGAAAATGCATTTGATTTAGTATTATTATAATTACTAGGAAGGAAGCAATCAAAATGTGCCTAACTTCTCCTAGAGTACCTGCATACGGGAGAGTATTGCAAACTCAATCCTTTTACTACAGAAAAAGTGTGCCACTCTCCGATTAGTCGGCTATCGTGGAGCCCCAAAGTTGGACCATTGTAAACAAATCCCAGCCCCTCCGCTCTTAGTTTGGCCCAATTTAAACAAACAAGATGGTGACAAAGCTCTGCAAAGTTCTAGACGTGATTTTGGATGTGATAGAATTTCTTTATGATCAACTTCTAAATTGAGTTCGGAATCGACCTTTAATGGGTATTTTTGCCAAAAATTGACCTTTGAGTGTGATTATCATTCATTTTCAGCCGATTATACGTATTCCTCTGGGTCGGGTTTGTTTACATTGGGCCAAGTTTGGATCTTCATGATAATTTAACCCTTTGTTGCATGAGCTAATCGTTGATTTTGGAGAGAAAATCTACATTGTAGAGTATTTTTTCGACGATAGAATTAGTTGAAATCGATTTTTTTTGTTATTTTTTAAGTAAGGAGATCAGACTTATAATGCTCCCCGAACATAATTTCTTGCTTTTATTCAATTTAATACTCCAGCATAGAAATAAAGCTGAAAATCATTTGTTGCTTTCATGCAACGCCATGCAATAAAGGGTTAAAACTGATGAACCAATCAGAGTGGCACAGAGATGGCAATACCCTCCTGTATACAGGTACTCTAACTTCTCCCATTATTTCCCAAACCAGCACAATTTTAGCAGTGACCATTAATTCGTATAGCTAAAAATTAAAATGAAATATTAAAATACCCCACTGAGGCCTCTGGAATGAATCGTACAAGAGGCTTGGGTAAATTCGGCTTCTCGAAATGAGTTACTGCGGTTTTTTGAGCGCGCCACTATGAATGCGGAAATTGAAAATTTGAAGCTCGGAGAAAGGTTTGCAAAATGCGAATCGACGTCAGAGCAGTAGGCGGAATAATACAGACGTCACGCCATGTTACATTGAATTCACAGAGTAACGTAGAGGCTCCGAAATGGGGTTAGGCCAAAATTACACCGAAAGTTGTGGTATACCTAAGGTTTTGTTTTTTAAATGCTATCGTTGACTAAATTTCGTCAATTTCCGTGAGACGTGTTTTGAACATTTGATCATATCCCGATTCGATCATGTCGACGGCAAAAGAGCGAGACCGCGTATCTCCGCTTGCGACGTTGCAAATTTCCAACCATACTTTACTTTTTTTTCGAAAAATAGTCGGCATATAATTTCTTGAAAAGTTTCTTCATTTCTCCTCTCTGTTAGCAGATATTCTGTATCAATTTTAAGCTAGAAAAATGACTTGTTCTCTTCTGAAAAATAAACTAGGAGCGGAGATTTTAAAACACCTCAATGGATATACGTGGGTCACACTTTCTGCCGTGCTAAGGAAAAACGCCGTATGAACATCCGAGAGTTGCCAAATTTCCTTCAATTCGTTGTTTATTTTTGAGGAGAGTTATGAATATTTTCCCTTGAAATTTTCAGATACTCCAGATTAATTCGCGATAGAAATCCTGTAAAAAATTGGTAGAAAAATATTCACAAGTTTTCCAGGAATTTCGTATTTTATCGAAGGAAATTTGGCAGCGTTTGGAGGCTCATACGGCATTCTTCCCAAGCACGGCAGCTTTAGCCATCGATATCTCGATCCTAATGTTTTCTTCTTGACGCTCCGCAGTATAAAAAGTGGTATGAGGCGAATCGCTACGTCGTGCTGGCGTTCCTGAAAGAAAATCCTTGCAGCCAAAGGAGCACCCTGGCGGACATTACAAGGCATTGGAGATGTCAGCTAGCCGTGGGAGCATTCAACAAGTTGCCCAATGATGAGAGGAAGCTTTGTCCAGAAACTTCAAATCCGCGCTGCCTTGACAAGGAGAACTGCGTGGTGGATCGACCAAAGCCCGGGGATCCAGATGGTAGAATCGTGGAGACTCTCAAAAGCTGTGCAAAGGCAATAAAAGGCTACCAAAAGGCAGCTCCGGAGTTCAAGGAGCGCCCTCTGTCACCGATACCCCGAAGAGGTCGAAGCCTAACCCGCTCACGCTCACCACCTCCTAAAAATCTATAGACGTCATCACACTGTAAAAACTACAGACTATACAGGGTGATCCAGGGTTAAGCGGCCAGACTGCAGGAGCCGAAACACCCCCAAAATTGAGAATTAATTTTTTTTAGATCATTTATGAATTCAGGACATAAACGCACAGGAAAGTACACATTTTCATGAGATTTGGTTCACAACCGTTGCCAAAATTCAGGAGCAACTATTTACTTTCCGAGATATTGGGGTAGGCCGTAGCTCCGATCGGGGGAACTTTTGGAAAAAAACTTTATACAACAAAAAAGTCTTATTTTAAACCATAGAACACGCTCCTGCAGTCTGGTTGTTTGACCCTGGATCACCCTATATAGGCGTTCCGTCCACTCCGGGCTTGAAGGTCGAAAGTTCCGGGTGTCTCGCCCGTTCCACCGTAATAGCGAAGAGAGCCGTAACTGTCATTCAAAATTCGTCACCTCTCTTTTAGATGAAATCACTGAAATAGCTCAAACAGCAAATGACGTATAATTTTTAGAGCATCAAAAACGTATAATTTGTGGCAATTTGACAAAGAACGAAGGCTTCTTTCAATAAAATTTTCCGCTCGGAGCTACTGAGCCAATTTTGTCAAAACTTACTTTTTGCACCTATTGCGGCTCTCTTCGATATCTTGGGCAGCGTTATTTCGGCTACTGAGCCTGGAACAGAAAAAGCTATACTGACGCAGTACCCAGAACTTTCGGCCTCTAAGCCCGAAACGGACGGTAAGTCTGTATGGCCCGTAACTATTTTTACAATTTATGAAATCTTCACGTGAATTTTACGTAGGGAAACGAATCAGGACGAATACTTTCTTAAATAAAAGATATCGCCATTTTGAAGGGAGGAGAATTTTTTGCTTCAAAATTTTGGAAACCCTCCAGGTATAATAGGAGAGCGGACATTCCGTAAATTTGACGTCTCACACTGCAGATTTTCAAAATTTAGATGGGATTCGAATGCCAGGGAACTTTTAGGACACAATGTATACTACCAGTAACATAAAAAAAGTCGTGGCACGCATCATATGAATAAGTGCTGTTTTAGATGGCGGTAGCCACCCCGGCCCAATCCTAAAAAAACTGCCCCCTAAAAGTTGACGACCAAGAGAGAGAGAGAAAAAAAAAATAAAATAAGACGGGTGGCTGCTGCCTAACTAGTTATACACGAAGAAACTCGATCGGGCTTTCGGGTATATACCTCAATTACTTCAACAAGTCGGTGGAACTGGATGGTTTCGCAGTATCACCGCGGTTCTGAGTTCGGCTATTTCAAAACGCTCCCGACGCAACGATGGGGGAAGACACTGCAAGAGCAAGCGTCAAGGCTGGGAAGATGGAATAACGAAGAATGGTTTCAGTTGCGATTAACATCGACTGTCATTACGTCTATCGGAGGCGCACCTATTTTTTTCTGGGGTCCCGAGTTGGTGGGGGTCGTGAGGCTCTTCCTCAGTCGAGAGGAGCCGAGAGATACTGAACATGCTGAACTAGGTGGTGCTAAAGCCGTGCTGGTCTTACTCAATACTTTTTTGTGCTGATGACCGATTGACTGACGAAGAAACGCTTGGGATAATTTTGCGATGAGGCGCGGTAGTGTGATCTGACGGCAACTTTATGCAGCAATGGAGAATTTGCATGCAATTTTTTTATTGCTTCATCTGAAAGTGCTTAAAGAGCTGATTTCACAGTATTTTGTATAATTTTTTTCTGATATGGGAGATAGTATAAAAATTGATTTAAAAGTGAGAAAATGCCACGCACAGTGACGTCATCTGGCGGCATTTCCCATTTAAACACGCGTATTTCAGCAGATTAGATCATTTTGTCATATCTTCTCCAATAATTGTTCAGTTCACTCAATAGTTTCCACTCAAACACGAAATTCATCAAATTTCAGGCACCTGCAAATTCTCTATTTTATGCAGGGCGAATTTTCCTACTTGCGCCATGGCGCCGTTTTGCCGCCCCTTCTCATTCGTTTCGAAACATCAATAAAAACCATCAAGTGAACGTGCCAGCGGGGGAGGGGTGCATAAGACGCGTTTACTCGTGTTGAACACATTTTTTGGGAAAGCCCTGTCAACACTACTAGCAAAAGGTCACGGAACTTTGCGCGAAAGTCAAGTTTCGTAAACCTATCTCTGATGGACAAGGCCTTCCATTCATAAGAAATGAACGAAAAAATTATGAAAGAACAAACACATTTAGTTTAACGATTTTAACTTCCGCTGCCGCGCCGCGCCGCGCCGACTGCACCGTGTTTGGCGCAATGCATGAAGTATTCACGCAGTCTTGTGGCGCTATGCGTTTCACGCTGACCGCATTGTGTTTGGCGCAATGCGTGAAGTATTCATGCATTCTTGTAGGCGCTATCCGTTTCACGCTGACCACAATAACCGCACTGTGTTTGATGCAATGCGTGAAGTATTCGTGCAGTCTTGTAGGCGCTAATATGTGTTACGTTGCGCGAGGGTTTCTCCTTTTCATCTCAAGTCCTCGTCGTCATTTCTCCCTAAGTCGCACCGTTCCCGGCCAAATTGAGTATTGGTTTCTCTCTTAACTCGACTAATTAAAGGCGCTGTCTCTTGTATCACTAAAAGACGACAAAATTAGAAATTACTATACTCTCAGGAAATAAGAGATTTTGTAGCCTTTTCTCGTTTGTAAATTTTTTTTTCTAAATCCGATTTTGTTTTATACCTACATTTAATATTTTTTAATATTTTGTGCTCGGTACTCGAAGGCTTGACAAACAGGGTCATGCCCTAGTCGTTAGTAGAAGAAGAAGAAGATTGAAAAAAATTGAAAAATTTGCCGCCCCCTAGATTTGCCGCCATGGGTCGCGGCCCATGTGGCCACCCCCTTAATCCGGCCCTGATTTTATGCAATAAAAGTATAATTGAAAAATGAATAATATAGCAAAAATCAGAAGATGTGCTTATTTGTTGTTTATTCACTTTGTCGAGATATACCAAAGCTGGAACTAAAAGTTAAGAAGTCGCACTGTTATTAAAAATACATTGGGATGAACCTAGGAACTAGGAGTCATCAGTGGCGTGGCGTGCTATGCGATAAATCTATTGATCAGTCATTTAAACCTATGAAAAGGATCAATAAATATGGTGTTCGCAAACGAACACCTAACTAATCGAATCTTTACCACAGCTTCAAATTGGAAAATATCGATGATAGATCATTGACGCCTCGCCACTGAAAGCCATGAAAGTCAGCGAACAGTTCCGGAGGCTTGTTCGGCTATTGTTTGTCGTCTTTCCCAGTTTTGGGATGGACGCCTCAGAATATTTTGTAACAGAACAAGAAACAATAAATGCCGAATATTAGCTACTTTGTTTCCATGATCCACGAATTTCATCAACAATACTTCCAAATCTTCTACTGACTAATAAACATTCAGAAGAAACTCCATTCTAATTTTCAATGGAAAGTGGGACAGCAAGAGTATTTCGCGCTTTGGAAAAACAAGTTATTGAATTTGCGTCAGCTTTTCGAGGAAGAAGACCTCTAAAATCTACAATTAATTCGTACGGACAAAATTTCTATCCGTATTGTTTTTTATTTTCCTTCTTCTTTTTTTGATAATTCGCATCCAAAAATTTTAAAGATTTTCGTTCATGAGTCAAAATGGGGTTAAGATACATGATAAAATAATAATCCACATACTACGCGCTAGTCCTTGCAAAAATGAATTATTTAATTCCTGCAGTACACATAAACCACGAAGAAAAAATTAATTGAGATCGTTGTATTCTGTGGACTGTAGCATTAAAACTTCAGTGGGGCGTGAAGACGCGCCTACAGAGCGATTGTCTCCATTTTGATCCGAAACGTGGCCGGACAGAGGTCGGCGCTGTTGCAAACTTTCAACATAAGAGTGATTGAGCTTATGCATCAGATGACACTCACATCCCGGTCTTATTATCATTTAGAGAAGCTTTCCGACTCCCAAAATTTAAATTTTTGGTCTTGGTTCGTTTTAAATATCTATTTTGACGAATTTCATGATTTCTGCTGATTTCGGCCGGTAATAAAATCTCTGTGGCCATATGAGCTTTATTAATGCTCGAGGTATGACTCAGGTTTTTTAAATTTACTTGATGAACTTGTGGATTTCCCATTCAATGAGTGTAGATTTCATTTTTTGTCATTCGTCCTGGAGTGCAAAACGGGATTCGGAACGTGACGTAATAAATTCGTAACGGCATTACGTATGAGTTATTTCATGTTCAATTAAATAATTTTAATCTCGCATTTACAAATACATTCTTTTTCATAGTACTTTTAACTAATCTAATCTATTGATTTAATATAAATGCAATCCTCTTTAGTTTTGAAATAATTATGTGTTGAGTCCTGAAATCCCGTGCGACCGCAACGGCCCGATCCGTAATCCGTGACGGATTATATAACGAGGGCGGAACGTCATTCGTCCGCTGATGAGTCAATTTTCATGATTTTAGTGACTATTGGCAATATATAACCTCCAGATACAACCATCCTCTTTAACATTTTTTAATATGACCCATGAAAGTGGCCTTTTGAGGGCTCAAAGCATCCTCTTGGGGTTGGACCACGTAACGCCGAGGGGTTTTCTAGTACTCCATGTCAATCGATGTAGAGAAGATGTGAGGAAGTTTGAAATTTCATAAGAGGGGCTTAGAGGACAAGGCGCATAAATACAATTTTTGAAAAATTCGGATATGAATTATTTCAAGTAAAACTATAGTCTGAATGCGTGTACTGTGGAAAATTCACTTCCAAATTCCAATTTTTTAGCATCAAAAAGTCGGTTTGAACTTCCTATCCGCGAGAATCCATGTAATTTTGAAACTTCAAACACGTATTTCTCGAAATAGCAAAAACCGCACTTATGCGCCTTGTCCTCCAAGCTCCTCATAAGTACCTTACAGACGATGCTGTTTATAGTTAGCCCTAAAAATTTCTCCCCGTTGAGATTAGTTTGCACCCTGAATTCTCGAACATCTACGAGGGGTATACGATACACTTCCCGTAATGCTCGTTATCTAATTAATCATCAACTTATGACTGGATATATCAGCGCCATACGTCGAATCGATACCTAGCGAACCGGCTCTTGATGTTAATTAGTTTATAGTCTTGTGGTTCGCGGTACCGCGGTTAATTAGTCGATCGAAAGAAGGCTTGTAATTCGATTAGATCAATGATGGAACCGCACAGCTCCGTGTCTCTCGTTTGACGGCCGACGTAAGCTCCACTCCTACACGCCGAACGAACCATAATATTACAGGACGGAGGACGAAATTGTGAGACCATGGTTACACCGTATATAGAATACTTACGCGGTTGCCACATTGTGTAGAATTTTGGCCGAAAATTTAGAGAATTAACAAAAAATCAGATTAGATTTGCGTTGGCGAGTAAAAATCGACAGAGTGGCTGCTGAGCTACACTGGAAAAAAACACATTGGATCCATAGCCCAGACTCTTGAAAACATTGACAAGAAAAAATACTCTTGATTCAATCAGATTTAAGCTTAAATCAAAAGGAAATCCGCTCAAATTAAGAGGCTTGGTTCTTGATTTAAGCTTAAATCTGATCGAATCAAGAGTATTTTTTCTTGTCGATGTTTTTAAGAGTCTGGACTCTAGATCCAATGTGTTTTTTTTTTTCCAGTGTAACCTAACCAACCGTAGATTTGAATCCGAACAGAAGTTGTTTGGCATTTCAACATTTAAAAGTCTACTCGGACACTATGTGTTCTTAATGAACAACAGGGGTGCGTTTAACATCAAAAATTTTAAGAAATTTTCGACAAATCTTATAGGAAGTTAATAAAATGCCAAAAGTGCACTCGTTCATATTAACTCAGTAGGTATCATGAAAGATTCATTTCTATGTGCATTATCATTTTCTCTGCGAACACAAACATTCTCTGTATCGATCCTTTTATACATTGGTTTAAAACGCACAAAAATCGATAAATCGCAAAGCACGCCTGGAGCAAAAAGTTTGCATCGGCTAGTTCCAATGTAAACTGAAATCACTAATTTCACTTATACTTTGAACATTATTTTCTATATTATGTTCAACGTAGTGGCGTGGCGTGCTTTGCGATATATCGATTGATCTGCTATTTAAACCTTTGTGAAAGGATCGATAAACAAGGTATTCCCAACGAACGCCTTAATAGTCGATTCTTTAACACATCTTCAAACGGGAAAATATCGATAATCGATCTTTCACGCCTTACTCCGCCACTGGTTCAACGTCTTCTTTATGATTAATCGATAAGAAAACAGTTTTTACCCTAAGCACTGTTCCATTACTTGGACGTACTTCTGCCGAATGGAACTATGTGCATTAAGACATGAGCTCTGAGACCCATAAGAACATATGCATAATAGGGCTCACGCCATAATGCACATAGTTCCGTTTGACAGAAATACGTCCAATTATGAGGCGATCGAGTCTTAAAAATTTAAGAATTATTCTTACCTGGCACAAGATTTACAGAGAAGTGGGAGGTAGTTGCTGTACACATTCTATTGCTGGATTTATTAAGAATGATTCAAGTTCACGTCATGCTGCCACTGAAACTGAACAAAAAAAACTATTGATGAAGTGAGGATAAATGCTAATTTTGAAAGAAATAAACAAAACAAGGTGCAAAAAGTTTTACTCAGTACTTATTAAGACCCTCATATCGACGGTGTAAGTCGGCAATCACATAACTCGTTTGCGGTGTCTGAAAATCTCCGCCTCTATATCATTTTTTTAAAGGAGAACAAATTGACATCATTCTTTGAAGTTTTTGCAGAATTTTCTTCGCCTGGAGAAGAAAAATCACGGCAGTTTTAAAGAATTGCCGTTAAGTGGTTTTCCGTTTAAAAAATAACGTATGACAGGAAGTCTGCGACGTCGCAAACCGAGTTGTGTGATTGCCGACTTACACCGTCGATATATTTCTCTTTCGCTGAGGTAAGGAGTGTACACGCTATATTTGATTTTCGACGTCACGTTTGTTGCGAAACAGGGAAAGAACGCGAAAGACACTGCCGTATTACGGAAAAGAACCGCAAGTGCGTTTCCGTAAGAGCCACGATTAGCACATGCTCTTACGTGTCTCGAAGCTCACCTCAGAATGGAATGCATTACTGCTCTTTTCCGTAACACGGCAAAACGAATGAGACGTGTGAGAAATCCTCGTGGATATTACTGGTACCCCGAGGGCAAAACTTCGGTCCCTCGGTAGCTTTCAGAATAAATTCCTCCGCGAATAATTATTAGTCTCTTTACTGCAGAAATGCTTCTTCTTCTGAGAATGGAACTGCGAGCAGTTATTCTTCGTAAAACTAAAAATGAAATTCTGTTATTTTGATTTTACGTCAAGATACGTATCAAGGAACTTCATGAGCACCACAGTTACATTTTCGTATCGGAGTAAAGTGATTCTCTCCTCACTTAATAGTAAAACAATCACATCGTATTAATAACAGAAATAGGAGAAACCGCTGTACATTTTTTTTACTGCCAACCACCCAAGATTCAGCACCAATCGTAAGTTTGATTTTGGCTGTCACTGATAAAATGACTGATAAATTTGTCTGAGGTATCAGGCATGGGTTTTTTTGTAACTCGCTGTTGTTTTTTTTGTGTCGCTAGTATGGGAAAATCCATACAAAAAATTCATGGCTGATATCTCGGAAAAAAACTGCACTGAACACCAATTTTGTGCTTATACTTTTGATAAAAAGTAAAGCGTTCAGTTTTACCTTGAGCTATAGTTCCATGATGAATTGTTTGGAAAATAATTTTACAAGTCAGTCAGGTCACTTGCATTTTACACAATTCTGACCACATTTAAAAAATAAAAAAAAGAGGTCAAGCGAATCGACTTATGTTAGATAATTACTCTCTTTCATTTTTCAAAAATTCCTCCTGGAAATTGAAAGAGAGCTTTTCCAAGATAATCTCTTTTTTATACTGTCGAGCTCTCAGGAGCTAGGAGCTCATTTCCTCTATGTATCCCAGAATTTTCAGCAACCGACAACTTCACCACAAAAACAATGCCTTTCTCCTGTCGGCCATTGTGCCTCTACAGACCCATTTTGATGGAGCTGCTTATTGTATCGTGTGTCTCATTGTGAGTTGGTAAACGTAAACGTCCACCGACGCAAAGCGAGGACTTTGCCGCCGACTTGTCGATCCGCTGTCATAAATCCGTAACCACATTTTGGTATGAACCCTGCCGTTAGTACGACTTCATAATTTCTACGGCTCACGTAAAAATTGAGTTATGTTCTTTACTAGCCAGTGGAGCGAGGAACTATGGGAAGCTCGTTACGTGACGGAACACCGTAACACGTAGCGCAGCGCATTCTGGTATCACGAGAAACTACACGTACGCACAGTACGCGTAGCTCAACAGCTGAACAGCTCATCTTTGGAGCTTTTGCCTCATACAATATGTTCCAAATTATATACACTTTAATCCAAACGATTGTTAATTTTTTCTTTAAAAAAAAGGAAATAAAGGAAATTGTATATTTTTGAGAATCAACTGTTAAAAAACTGTTAAAATTTATGTTTTGGAGACACATTTTCTGGGTGATTCTCAAAGTATACAAGAGGTAAAGTTTAAGTAAAAAAAAGGTTAGAAATTTCATATAAGATTAAGAAACAAACGGGTAACCAATAATGCTAAAAACAACAAAAACAAAGCTTAGGACGTTTCAGGGTGGTTTCAAGCCCCTCTTCAACCAGGACACATAGATATGTAGAATAATTATAAAAATCAAAATCCTCAGACCCCCATTCGTGATTACAAAAGGACAGGTTCTCACAGAGGCATTATTTATAATTTGTTTTAATATATTTTTGTTTCCTGGTCGAATAGGGGGTCGAAACTACCTCGGATCGTCCCAGGCTTTGTGTTTGTTGTTTTAAACCCTGGTTGCCCGTTTTTAGTGTTTATTATTCTTAGAGGCTTTCTTTTTATGGTCCCTTTTTATTATGTAGTTCTAATATCAGTTATTTTAAAAATCATTTCATTTACTGTATGAAATAAGTTTATTGTGTATTTATATTGTAACGGCAAACAAACAATAAAAAAAAAAGTGTTTATTATTCGGGCTAAGCTCGTAAATTGTCATCTCTTATGAGATCTTTAATAGTTTTTTAACACTAAGAATATTTGAAAAAATTTTAAAAATTCTTTCAAAAATTGCAGTTTTTTACAAACCTTTTAGCGTAAATTTTACTTTAAAAAATTCCAAATATTGTGTTTAAAATATAATTATAAACAGTTTAATTAAAAGTTGTGAATTATAAAAAGTTTATTTTCCTCTAAACATAGTCCAATTGAAATCTTGAATCCTAACATATCTCAGCATCCGCCGGCCATGAGACAGAACACCGACTCCCATCGACTATACAGCCATTCCGGACCCTGCGTAAAATTAGACAGTGGGGGGGGGGGGGGGGTGTCTATTGTTATGACAGGACGCTCCCGAACAGAACCTAGCGAGGATATCCGCGAAGTCTCGGCCCACGTGATAACCCTGACATTTCCGGAGCTCATTTCGGCATTCATGCAGCCTCTGGATATTGATGGATGATCACTGCCGGCAGCGTGGGTGTACGCAGAATGCCAAGTTCGGCAGTACGACAAAAAGATGAAAAAAAGTTTGTCCTGATGATCAATCTTATGAACAAGACCCACGGTGGGCAGCAGAGACAAAGTGAGACCCTCAATTGGTATCTTGGCGGTGGTGGCAGCTTTTACTTTCGGGACTCCAACATTCAACTTCTACCTACTATTGGATGTTTAACAACATGTTGCCCATGTTCGAACTGCAACAGGCCGAAGTTTGGTAAACTTGTTTGGCTCATTACTTCACCTGAAGCTCGCCATCTTAGAGTACCTGAATACGGGAGTGGGAGAGTATTGCCATCTCAATCCTTTTACTACAGAAAAAGTGTGCCACTCTCTGATTGGTCGGCTATCATGGAGCCCTAAAGTTGGACCGATGTAAACAAACCCCAGCCCCTCTGCTCCTAGTTTGGCCCAATGTAAACAAACAAGATGGTGACAAAGTTCCACAAAGTTCTAGACGTGATTTTGGATGTGATAGAATTTTTTATATCCAACTTCTAAATTGAGTCCAGTCCAGATCGAACTTTGATGGATATTTGTGCTGAAAATTTACATTCGTTTACAGTAAACAAGTCAGTAAAGAGATATGGATAGACATTCATTGACACGCATAAGTCGCTTAATCTGAACATTAAGTCGGATTAGTGCTAAAGACTGCATGAATTCCAACTTAACATGACCACCAAACAATCAGTTTTATTAAAAAAATAGCACGGCACGAGGACAGTAAGAATGAAAACCTCCTAAGATGAAAAACTCTGCATATTATTTTTCTGTTAAAAAGAAACAATGAAATATTTGAAGGAGCCTCATAATTTTATGGAACATACACACCTGCCGTTCATAATTTTACAAGTGCCATAAAATGTCTCAAAAGCCCACTCTTATTCGACACAATGTGAGAATGATATTAGACCGTCATTAATGCCTTGAATTCTTATGGGAAGATTATAGTAGTTGCAAGAAATACGAGAGTAATAAAATAACGCCCCGATGACGGGAAAAATATACGTATGCAATCGAAACGAGTGAATGGGATTTGTTGCTCTTGAGCCGCACGTTTTACGAAAGGAGGTGTATGACAAATGGGCATGATCTCGCAATCAGCGCAGTGCAATAACTGCAGCTGGTGAATAAAATTTCTTAACTGCGTGCGTGCCAATTAATAACTAAGAAAAATAGCCGATTCGCGTCAAAATATTTAAGCAGAAGGATGCCGCCGAACGGACTTTCATGGTTAAAAGCCTCCGGGCCACGATTGAAACCCACGCAGTCGTTATTATTTTGAAGGTTACACTATCAATGATCTCATGATTGAATCACCGTTCTAAAGCTCACAGTGCATGCTCCTGCTACGCTGCGACCGCGATGCAACGCGCGCTGCGGCTAGCTTTTAGCGCCGGCGTTGAAATCTCCGTATGCGTTAGCGGGGAGCTCTGACTCGCCCAACGCACTAAATCTCTTTGTAACCCTGCATTAATTAGTTCACATAGATAAAATCTTACTCGTTGAGTAAATCTGTTGAGTTCTCAAGTGGTATGTAAACAGACAAATATCGCCAGAAAATTGATTTTTTTTGTTGTTCTTTTTTTTTTTTTTTTGCTGTTTTGTAGCTCAGTTATAAAAGTGCAATCTTGATTCCGAGATTGAGTCTCTGTCTCTGTCCCAGAGATCGGTTGCAGTTCTATAAATCATGCGACCAAATTTGGCACCGGATTTTCTTTATACTTCCTTCAAAGTCGGGTACAAAAGTTTGAATCCGTCCAAAATCCGAAAAATTTGCCCCTCCTCAGTATAAAAATTGAGGAATAAGCAGTAGCACACGTGTATTCATGTGTTTACTTTTATTTATTTATTTATTATTTTTTTTTTACTCATCAACGCTAGGAATTTGATGGGTAATTCCTGTATATTTAGTGTTATAAAATCAAAATTTTCATACCAAAAAAAAGAGATAAAATTCTCTTGAATTTTCAAGTTTGATTCTCTGAAAAACTGGCAGACGATTGAAAACTTTACTATCTGCTTAATCAGAAAAAATGTTTACGTAGAAATAGCTCCACCAACATCAGTGGAAAAAATGCCGTTTTTTTAGACGCAAAGCGATTGGATCAATTTCACATGATGATGTGCGGGTACGTGGATCGTACCCTTCGGCCGGGATGAACCGTGTTATGAAGAACAGCAAGGAAAATTTGTCAGGAATACGATGGATTTTTTTCTCGTATATTTATGACTCGTGGATAAAAAAATGACATTGGATATACCTTCTTTCGTGCATTTATTTTCAGAGAATCAAATTTTCCTCGGAAAAGTCCGTTTCTTTAGGAAAATCTAGATTTTGTATGGTTGTAAGGTCGTTTTCGGAGCCACGATATTTAACCATTTTCCTAACAAAACGGGTGCTTAATAATTCTCCTTTGCCCATCGTCTGTTTGGTCCATTACGGCTCAATTTTCTTATAGAGGATTCTCCTCTTTTACCTCCTCTGCCGTGTTGAGGTCCAGTTACACGATCAAATTGAGCCATCAAATTGGGCCTCTCATTGGTCGCATCCTCACCTCAGGTCTTTTTCCACCAATCGGAGCTTCAATTTGATGCTCAATTTGATCGTGTAACTGGACCGTTACGGAAAAACGACGTATGAACCTTCAAACGTGGCCACATTTTTTTCGATAAAGGACGAATTTTCAAGGGAACTTTACGATATTTTTCACCTTATTCAACAGAGTTTCATTCGCCATTGTGAAAATTTTGATAAATAATATTTGTAAGTTTCCTTGAAAATTACTGTTTCAAAGGGGGAGATTTCGCAATATCCACAGGTTTATACGGTGTTTTTTCTTACCACGACAGTGTCGCACGCATTCATTCGTGATAATGATGTTCCTCCTTCTAACTCGACAGGGGAAATCTGTATGAATTTACAGCGCCTGAAAGTTTAAGAATCGACACTAAATATCCAGGAATTAGCTGAAAAAAGTCTAATCCTTTAATCTCGTATCCTTGTTTCATTTTGGTGCAAATGTACAATCTGAATCCACGAGAAGGCCACACCCAAGGAAGAAAAGGAGAGGAGATACTTTTGGACTGAGATCGTTGTTAGTCTTCATACTCTTTTTAACTGGTGTGTCTAACCTTCATTTAAACCTATTTTGGAGATATGGAATCGCCAAACTCACAAAAAAGAGAGGAATTTACGTGCTTGCTCTATCATCGGCCAAGACCGCATATCGACGGCGAAACTACCAAACCACGTATCTCGGTTTGCGACGTCGCAGACTTCCTGTCATACTTTATTTTTATAATGAAAAACTACTTAACGTCTAATCTTGAAAATTTCTGTGATTTTTCCTCTTCGTGCGGAGAAAATTCGATGAAAATGTCAAGGAATGATATTGATTTGGTCGGCTTTAAAAAAATAAAATGCGAGCGTAGATTTTTAAACACCGCAAACGAGATACGTGGTTTGGTAGTTTCACCGTCGATATGTTACCTATATCCGTCGGCTAACTTGGGCTTTCACAAATGTTAAATACTCTCTCAGATCAAGATCGTTTCGTCAAACAGTCCGTTTTAAATCCTTCGTCCGGTTCTTTCTATCAAAAACCACCGTATTTAGAGCTCAACGCAGCAATATTAACTCGTTTAGAGATCTTAGGTATCAGATCGAGATCCGATCAGCCAATTACGTAAACTTGTTTAAGTAGGTAAAAATTCGCGTGAATTACTGAAAGAATTCGTGCTATTTCGGTAGAGCTTTAAAAGAGAGAAAAAACCAGCAAGTTAAATGATGTGAATTTTCAGGAGAAACTAGGTACTTATGATAAAGAATTATACATGATAATCACAAAGTTTACTGAACAGATCATAAGTATATGTATTTTGCACGAAAAAGCATAGAAAAATGAGTTTCTGTTAATTTTTTTTTCCTTTCGTTAGGAGGAGAAGAGGCAAAGAGGGGAACAGGAGAAACAGCAACATTAAAATGCGCATTGCGCACGTAAAAATATCTATTTTATTCTTTTTTTCTTCTATAACATCCGTAATATGATGAATAATCACTCCTGTACATGCCCCAAGTAGAAGTTGAAAATTGTAATTTCCTAAACAGAAAAAGTAAGTATTACGCATCATCTTACTCAGTTTCTTCAACTATGAGAGGCTGCTGTCGCATCCTTTGTATAGTACCTATATATTCACATTATGGCAAGCGTTTTAGATCACTGTCTCGCAGAACGCTCATGTGAGTTTATCACTGGAAAAAAAACACACATTGGATCACGAGTCCAGACTCCTAAAAACATCGACAAGAAAAAGTTCTCTTGATTCAATCAGAATCTAGCTTAAATCAAGAACCAAGCCTCTTAATTTAAGCGGATTTCGTTTTAATTCAAGCAAAAATCCGATTGAATCAAGAGTATTTTTTCTTGTCAATGTTTTCAATATAAGAGTCTGAACCCTAGATCCAATGTGTTTTTTTTTTCCAGTGTGGATGAGTTGAGGGGTTCAGAGTAGGAGGACTCAGTTGCATTGCAGTATTCCCAAGATTCACCTGGAAATGAATTTATTGACTCAAAAATCGATTTTTGGATCAAATTTGGGAATCTTCCGGAATTTGGGCTGACTTTCATTTTCTTTTGATGAATATCTATTAATATACTCATTTTCAAACATGCACTTGTTACAAAATAAATAAACAAGCTGCAATATGAAACTCATCGACGTAATTGGAGACAATATTTTTTTGAGACCCCGCACTCATGGGCGGAACTAGGAAAGTTTAGTGGGGGATCCATATAGACTTATTCGGGGGGTCTGGATTGCACCCCACTAAGGAAGATCTGTGGGATTCTCCCAGCTTCAAAGGCAGCTTTGAGGGATTTTTCGGGATAAACGAGGCCGAAGGACTTTCCCGAAAAACTTTGAAAAATTGTATCGTCTCCGCAGACTGATTATTGAAATTGATAGACAAAGATATAGACAAAGAAGACGTAGGGAGTATAGAGCTATCCTATTGGTTACAACTGGTGATTCTCTCTGACAGACTGAGGGAGAAAATGATGGACTAACTATCAGGTCCTTTGTCGGTTGGCGTACAAGTTAGTCTATTACTTACCTCCTTTATCCATTGCAACCACCCGCTTCCACCAACAGGATCCCACCATATACCCCTTTTGTCTTTTTCGTCTGTAGCTATGTCTATGATTTCCATTATCGGCCCGCAGGAGCAATTTTGAACTGTTCTCACCCAGAAGTTGATCGTTACAATTCCAGATGAAAGATGATCCCGTGCTTACTTCGCAAAATCCCTCACATTTCAAGGGAGGGGGCGAGTATATTTCTGGAGGGGATTTTTCTCCCTGCCCTCCCCTTTCCGTTGATTCCCTATGTCTTCTTTGTATATGGCTTTGTCTATCAATTTGAACAATCAACCCAATGCGGGTTCTCGCGGACATGGTGAGTTACCAGGAGCTATGAATTATTGACGCCAATTGGACGTATTTCTATCAAACGGAACTATGTGCATTATGACATGAGCCCTGAGACCCATTAGAATACACGCATAACAGGGCTCACGTCATAATGCACATAGTTCCGTTTGATAGAAATACGTCCAATTCTATCACCGAGTTGAGTGTTCGAACATTAACACGTGACGATCGGTCAAAAACTAGCTGATAGAATGATAGCGCTTTGTCGAGAATTTGGAAATAGAATTTGGCAACCAAAGATGGCAAAACCGCATCTTGGTATTCGTATTTGTAGCTAAAGAGTCGCAACTAACCAAATATATAAAATCGGTAGATGTTTAATGAGCAGCTTCGGCTTATGATTCTTTTAAGGAGCGACATAAAAATGAAATAACCGCGTGGTTTATGATCAATTTTTCCATTTTCGCCGAATCGGAATGATCTATATTCCTGCACGTTTTCGCGTGCGGTGAATTGAGTCTCGGAACGAACAGCCACCAAAAAATTTGTGAATTTGATACCTTAGAGTTGACTCTGTGTTAAGAGGGACAATATTTTGAAATTTTCAGGAGGGACACCTACTTTGAATTTCAGAGAATCTCGTTGTAGGAGGAAAATCACGGAAATTTCGATAAACTCTAGCGTTTCTGACCTTTACACGTTTTGCGAATTGTAATCTTGAGACTAACATGCAGTTACTCAAGTGGAACGAATGAGTGCTACTGAAAAGAGAGAGAATTTGGATTACTTCTATGAGAAAAATTCTCAGTGAATATAAAAATGGCAACATACCAGCATTTCTGGGCATTCTAATATATGCTTCTGTAATAATTAGGGTGTTGTCGAGGCAATTCAGTTGCTCGGAATTTTCAAAGTATGGTAAGCGTTAGGTAATGCATACATGTTACAAATAATCTCTGGAAAAACTTAAACACATAGTGCAACAGTTTGCATTTTGAAGTAAAAATGCAAAACAGTTTCTTGCATCAGAGGTAGGATTACCGACGATTTGTAAATATACTGTATCGCCGCTCTTTTAAGTTAAACAAAATGCATTAAATTCTTTTAATAAGTTCGATAAACATATCATGACGCAAAATTTTAGCTGTGTAAAATAAAAGATTGGCAAAGATACCAAAACGGTCCACAGACTGACATAATTTATTCCCACTTTAAAAAGTTCAATGAAGAAAACCGAGATTAATCGTACTGATTTTCTCATGGTGTATTTTAAAATTCCTTACCGGTGGTCTTAAATCAGTATCCGGCAGTTATCTCCGATGGTATAATCCGATGGTTCAGTCCAGAGTATCACAATTTTCACATATTTTTCGCGTATCCGATCAAATTTTGAAACAGTTCGCGCTTGCGACGCACCTTCGCGGCAAAACCGCCGCCAAGTTCGCACTAAACACGGCGTTAACCAGGCGAGCGAGTAACCGTGGTCATGAAACTGACATTTTCGACTCGATCGTGAAGACAGGAAGGAAGGCTAGCTGCGGAGGAGTGCGGTAAGGTTGCGGGTGGGAGCAGGGCCGGCCGCCGCGGTCCCCGAGCGGGGGGGGGGGGATAATTGTTCGAAGGGGGGACGAAGTGGAGGAGTAGGTGTAACTTTGAAGCGATCTCGGCTCGCAATTACTCGTTTCGTACCAATGGGAGACACTACGGTGCGAGTGGGATCGATGACAGAATCAATGGACGATTGTGAAGTTCGCCTTCTCCGTTTTAATTCGTCCCGAGTAAAAATTTGAGAGATTATGTCGAATTGGCAACGTTGTTGATAGGAGCTAATCACTGGTGGCTGTTAGTGTTGACATTAGAGCGCGAAGACGATCGCGCGGCGGCGCTCTTTGAGCGGGTCGCCTGTGCCAGTGTGACGCGCGTCGCGGCGCTGTTCTCCGTGCCAATGGAAAAAACGCCGTATGAACATTTGCACGTTGTCGAATTTCCCTTAATGAAAAATTTAGTTCGGAGGAAAGTTATGCATATTTTTCCTTGAAATTTTCAGACGTTATAAATTGAATTGCGTACAAAATTGTCTGAAGATCTGAAGAAAGATATGTATGAAATTTTCCCAATAGATGCGTATTTTATGAAAGGAAATTTGGCAACGCCTGATGGTTTTTACGGGTTTTTCCTTAGTAGTGCTGCACTTGCGCCAGTGGCGTGGCGTGCTTTGCGATATATCGATTGATACGCCGCTCAAACCTATGAAAAAAGATCGATTATTAGGGTGTTAACAGCGAACACCTTAGTAATCGATTCTTTACCATAGCTTCAAATGGCGAGATATCGATAATCGATTATTCACGCCATGCCACTGACTTGCGCGTGTAGCAGCATCTCCTCTTTCTATCACTCACAGACCCAACTGAAGAATATTAAAAGTTTATAAACTTCTTGGAAAAAATCATTCCTCCGATTAGATCCATTTCTTCTTCTTCTTTATTTTTTCATGATATAGGAACTTATACTATTAGTATTCGTGGCTAACTATTTTACTAACAACTATTTGCGCTGCGAGCTCGGGGAGACGGCGCGATGCTTGAAGTATCCCTGCAGGTTTGCAGGCGCTTCCCGTGAACGTAGTTCGCGTGAAGTTCAAAGTTTCGGAAATTTTCTTCCGGATGATTAGGTCCGTTTTTCTCTGATCCGGTCTTGACTATGAAAAATCTTTCTCGCATATCCAAAACAACGAAAAAGGTGCTGGAATTCATTTTCGCTGACTCAGAGATTTTAACGCATACAGCAGAAAAGTTGGATGGGGCGAAACGCGTGATACAACTATTTTAACTTCCGATATGATGAAATTGCATGTCTACAAAATGAAGGAGAACCTAATCTCTCTTCGGCTGACTCGGAGACTTTCACGCTGGAGTAGAAAAGTTGGATGGGGCAATACACGTGATACGACTATTTTGGCTTCCGAGATGATGGAATTGCATGTCCACAAAACGAAGGAGAACGTAAACTCTTTTCGGCTGACTCGGAGACTTTCACGCTGGAGTAGAAAAGTTGGATGGGGCAAAACACTTGAAACGACTATTTTCACTTCCAGAAGATAAAATTACAAATCCACAAAATGAAGGTAAAGTAACGTCTTTTTAGCTGACACAGGGATTTTAACGCATGAGTAGAAAAGTTGGATGGGGCAACTACCCACGATGAAATCAACATTTTTAGTGTTTTTTTCTTCTAACTAATAAATAGATCCCAGTTTCCTTTTGGGTGATGTCCTTCCATTCGTGGTCTAACATTTCTTTTGTTTAAATTGTGTCCATCCCTGTCCTCCGACCTCGTAGGTTTGGCAATGGAGTAGAACGGAAGGACCGCACGCGCTGAGATGCTAGCATGCATCCCATGGCCGGAAATTAAGGTTGTTAGCCGGTTGGGCGGTAATGCACAAGGCATAATGATCGTTGCAGTCTCCAATCAAGATCGACGATCGACACCGCAGCTCCAAACACAATAGAAGCTTTTCGAATAGCTCCTAGTTAAGAAAATGTTATACGTTCCGGGAGAGAGGTAAAATACTGATACTTAATAAAAAAGAGGTATATTCATTACGTTAACCTCGGTGAGCGTAAATACCGCTGCAACACAAAGCTGGATGGAGAATCCGGTTGACTCGCCGATAAAGAGATATACCCAGCATCAAGTTCGTAATTTTAACGAAGGAGCAAGGGAATGGGGGAGAGAATATTTTAATTGGGATCGAGAGAAATCGGGACTAAAAAATGATGCGAGGATGAATGACAATCGACGGCTGCTCCGTCAAAATTCTTGGGTGCAAAAGAATGAAAGTCGATCACATTCAGTCTGTATAAATCGATGGCTAAAGTGCAAAACCACGTAACTCCGCACTGAAAAAAAACCACATTGGATCTAGAGTCCAGCCTCTTAAAAACATCGACAAGAAAAATTACTCTTGATTCAATCAGAATCTAGCTTAAATCAAGAATCAAGCCTCTTAAATTAAGCTGATTTCGTTTTGATTCAAGCAAAAATCCGATTGAATCAAGAGTATTTTTTCTTGTCAATGTTTTCAAGAGTCTGGACTCTAGATCCAATGTGTTTTTTGTTTTTTTTTTCCAGTGCGTTGCCGTGTCTCGAAATCTCTGCTCCTAGTTTAATTTTTCTTAAAGAGAGAAGTCGACTTCATGGCTTGAAATTTACACAGAATATTCTGCTTACTGAGAAGAAAAAACAAGGAACTTTTCAAAAAATTACGATGACTAGTTTGCCTGCGACATGTACATTAAAGAGAAAATACATGCCTACAATGCAAATGTTTGTATTTCATTTGTATAGTCTGGCTAACTATACTTTTTTGAGAGTTTTTTCCCTTTTTTTTTTTTTTTTTAGGTTTTTTTAAGTTTGTTTTTGTGGTAAATGTTTCGTCGTGCGCTACTAGGTGTTAGTCTTGCCCCTTGCACAAGCGCTCGCGGTAGCTTTCATGAATCCAGACTGAAGTGGAAATTCATAATTTAAATTATGAGGCAGGACAGAATAAAGAGGTGAGTCAAGAATCGCCTGTATGTTGTTGTCGATCATAGGTACAATAGTTCATCGAACCCGGGCGATTCATTTGCAATATTCCGTCGGAGTATCGCAAGCATTTTAAGTACCAGCAAGAATGTGTCAGATGACTGGCAAGAATTATCCCCTCAACGTCTAATCCTCAGGATAGTGCGCGCATGGATCATACTCAACAGAATATTTTCGAGTATGACGCTTTCAGTGATCCCTTTAAACTGGGCCATCGTGAGTGCAGCTCAAACTCGTCCTCTCTTCGGAGAAGGCTCCGAATTAAATTTCGGTTTCACTTTTGATCTCAATCGAGATATCTATCCAAAATGATCGACCAATGAAAGAGAGCCTGCAAAAATTCACCGATGCTTTGATTTGTTTGTTACCCCATTCATCAGTTCTTTTGGTTTTTAACTGATCATTGTTCCAGTATGACTAATATTCTTTAGAATAGAGATTACAGTTTTGTCATGGGAACGGAGTTCCCCATGATATTAGAATCGTTCCGTTGCTTTCGCTATGGGATTCCCTATACCTCTGCGACCTTGAGCGTTTCGCCCAGTCTCCGATTTTTGGTTGATTTTCCGATGTATCAAAAACCGTTGTATTTTTTAGCCAATCATGTCTCTACGTCAAGTTGTGTTGATTGCTAAAATTCGCTTTCAGCGAGTTTTTTTCCACCTCGAGATGTCGTGTCTGACTGGTAAATCTGCGCAGAACCACGAAGTTCCGTTTTTAGGCAAATTCTTTTTTTTGGGAGGTTCTGATTGGTTATTTTTCGCCATCAGTTTTCTGTTCGTTGGTGCAAAAGATCGCCTACCTCGGTGTTCTTGAGAAGCCGCCATTATCCCACCTCAAATTTGAAAAATAGAAGTAAAGAAATAATAACCATCGTACAAGGTGGAAAATTGTTCTGGAGGACTCGTTACGGATAAAGAAGTCAAAATCAGAGCTCGATTGATTGATTTAATTCATGGATACGCAAATATTGCCTTAGCTCAACTGCCGCGATCGGAATGCGTGCTGGGATGGACCTCGAGACGCATTAAAACAGTGCGAACCATGGCTCCTACAGCAATACAGCAATGCGCTTCATATCATCCCAAAAGCAGTCTCTTGTGATAAGTCCCGCCCATTGCTTGAGTCTTTTGTATGCTATTTTTACTCTCGCTCACGTGGATCCGTCATAGCCTAGTTGACTAAACCGCCTCGTATTTTTGATTCGGTGCGGGCACCCGGCGATCGGGAGTTCGATACCCGACGATGGAAACTACTTTTTAATGGTTGTATTGAATGTTTTAGACTAATCATCAAAAAATAATTAATAGTAGATGATAAATGTACGAACATTTTCTCGTGAGTTAATATGTTAAACAAAAATACTGGAATATACCTTCTTCATATAATCAGCCACATGTTCCCCCAAATTAATGACGTTATTTTCTTTTTTCAATAAAGTTAATTTGCATTCAACGTTCGTAAGTTAAGCAAAAAGTACCTATTGATACAAATAGAAAGACATGAAAATAGTATGTCTAACATTTCAGTTGTTTTTTTTTTTTTTATTATTTATTTTTTGTTTTTTTTTGTTTTTTCAATAAAACAAATTGACTGGGACTAGAATCATCGTATCTCTGAAGACAAAAGCTAAGTTTTTTGATACAGAAATACTAATATATTCATCCTTTATATAATCAGGGAGATGTTGACCCAAATATTGATGTATATTTTCTCTGTTCGCCCAAATTAATGATGGTATTTTCTTTTTTCAATAAAATTAATTTACATTCCACGTTCTTAAAGCAATATTTTCTCCAAAATTCAGCAAAAAATAACAATTTATACCTACGCAAAAAGTAAATAAATAAATAAAGCAATGACATGAAAGTAGTATAGGTAGTACACATCTAACATTTCGGTTACATCTATTTGAATGAAAAAAATGGCAACTTAGGAAGTACATAGGTCACTTATCGACGGTGAAACTACCAAACCACGTATCTCGGTTTGCGACGTCGCAGACTTCCTGTCATACTTTATTTTTTAAATGAAAAGCTACTTAACGTCCAGTCTTGAAAATTTCCGTGATTTTTCCTCTTCGTGCGGAGAAAATTCTGTGAAAATTTCAAGGAATGATATTGATTTGGTCTACTTCAAAAAAATAAAATGTGAGCGGAGATTTTTAAACACCGCAAACGAGATACGTGGTTTGGTAGTTTCACCGTCGTTATGATGCGTATTCGGGCATATGCGTAGAGTAAAAATATCATACTTTACGCCGAAAAAACGAAACTGAAAGTTAAATGCGTTAACTTCCAAAAACCATACATAATCCAACGAAAATAAATAATTGGTAAATAACAGCTTTCTTGTATGCAAAGAAAAAAAATTAAAAATGTTAAAAAAGAGATGTCGACACAAAATTACATAGCCCCTTCAATTCTGAAGATACTACAAACGAACTGTACCTTAAAATTTTCATATCCCAGAAGCAAAAGTTCCCATGACGAATATTGCTATCGCTAGCGATTGCAAAAACCAACTTGTTTATCATTTATTTTTCAAATAACCGGTGGAGATTTGTTTGTATGAATAAATTAACGACACATGGATTGTGTCAAACAAACCAGTCAACCACTTTGAGCCTTAGAAAAAAAAGAAAAGGAAAAAAAAAAAACCTATTCTTCCATCGGGAAAAATTGGTTTTTAGTCGTATGGGGGCTGAGTTTGGGGGTTTTGAATCGTTCTTTTAAAAAGAGCAGAAGTCCATTTTTCGGATTTTTTTTACTAACATTTTTTAACCCTCCGGTTGTGTTAACCATAATGTCCGAGAAAACAGCGGTAGTCCGCTTTTTGGAAAGCGAATGGTACACGCACGCAGGAACTCTAATATCACGCAAAAAAAGTTGAACACACAAAACACGTCAAACAGACAAAACGTTCGACGTCTAACGTCAAAAATGCAAAAAAAAAAAAGTTTGAAAAATTGAACTTCCGCCTTTGATGAAAGTAGTAATTTACTTGTAGGGTGTGTCACACTTAAAAATGTCCCAATCCTTTGCGTCAGTCCTGGCCTTCCAATCGCTGGAATATAACACAGCGGGCGTATGAGTCGCGAATGCAAGAAATAAACTTTTCTCGAAGAGCCAAAATGTCCACCTGGATTAGAAATCAATTTTACAGTGATGTAAAACAAAATGACTTGGGCTCCTTCCGAGAATCGCCATCATTGTGTTGGAATGCCCGCTGGTGAGAAAGGTGAAAAACAATGGCGTGGCGTGCTTTGCGATATATCGAGTCATCTGTCATTTAAAGGTATGGAAAAAGATCGATAAATAGGGTGTTCGCAATGAACACCTTAACAATCGATGCTTTACCGTAGCTTCAAATGGAGACTTATCGATAATCGACCATTGACGCCTCGTCACTAGTGAAAAATGAACTTGGTAACGGGCGCGCACAGCAGGAGGAAAAAATTATTGCCACCTCTAAAGACAATTCTGATTTTTAAAAATGATTCAACGAGTACTTTCCTTCAATGAATATTCCTTTGTCATAATACTTACATCCTCTGGTAGCAACGACGGTCCTCTGGTTTCTCACTTTTCAAAAAGTCTTGAATTTAAAAAATTAAACAGTTTAAAAAAAAATTGTGGGAATATATGTTTTCGGAAACTCATTACGGGTATTTTTTAAATTTAAAATTATGATATGTAAACTTTTGTGGAAGAGAATTTTGAAAAAAACTCTTGAAATATCTGGAGTATAATTTTGTAACATTTACGTGTGTATTATTTGAAAAAACAATATAAAAAATAATACATTAGTAAGTTTTATATACGTAAATTTTGCTTTCAAAAAATTTCCAAACAGAGTCTCCAAAGGCAACATTTTAACAGGTTTTTAAGGGTTTTTGAAAATTGTTTTTCAATAATTGACTGAATGTTCGCGGGGAAAGTTCACCATACGCGGACCGACGAAAATATGATTGGGATCAAAGATTTTCAGAAACTCGGCAGTTTAACACTTTGCGAAATTAAATAGGTATTTCTTTTTATTAATTTGGTCAAACAGGTCTTTTTTTTTTTTTTTTTTTTTTTTTTTTTTTTTTTAATGGTATTTTAGAGAGTTTCAGCAGTTTTGGTTGCCAAAAAAAAAAAAAAAAATTTCCTTGTTCCCAGATCCAATAATGTAAAGACAATATCAAGCTCAGATTTGTTATTTCATTTGTTTCGTCTACAGCTTGGTATGGCGTGTGACGATATTTACCCACTCTTGGCTAATGTATGAACGTTTGAGACTGGTAAACTTTATCTTTGTTTAAACTTGGTATCTACCGCCAATATAAGTGAGGCATAAGTGTCTCTGCACTTTAATTTTTAGATTTGTTCTTAAATCTTATCGAATCTTCCATGTAAGCGTTCAGATTAGGTGCATACATATTTGCTTGCAAAAAATCTCGATGCTTTCTGTGCTCAGGTTGCAGAACAATGAGTTTTGTTTGCACGAGTTGTGCATAACCGATCCGTTTTCCTCCTGAATTTTCTCATTTTTTCCATCCTTTATAACTTACTCCAGATACATTCAACCTATAAGTATTAAATTTTGACCCTAGAATGACGTAAAAATCCACTAATAAAAACTCGATCTCGTGTGAGAACATTTGAAAGATTGAGATTTTGACTGATAATCTGAGAGTATTATGCAGCATATTCGGAAACACTCAAAAGAGACATTAAAAGAAACACTTAGACTCCCTTTTGCAATTGCGGAGACAGCTAATTTGGGCTCATATCGATAAAAACACCAATCTGCGCATGAAATTCAATGGCACATACGTTGTTTATAAAAAAGCCAGAAATTGAATTTCCATATTACAAAATGTAAAAAAGTTTTTCATGTTCATCGTTTGTCGACAGGTGACATTGAAGATGTGTATATTTTCCCGGAAAATCAGCATTTAAAAAAGACGACATTGTCCTACTTTCAATTCCTAATGCTGCTCTTTACTTTCAATTTTGCAATGACTTCTTTTCTTATTCGTAATTGCGATTTTATGATGGCGTTTTTCAATTCGCGTATTAAATAATCGTCGCATGTCGTTTCCTTCGATTTGAAAGATTTTGATTCATATTTGGACGAAAACATTTTTTACTCTACCTCTCTCCTGTGCAAGCAGGAATACCTCAAGACCACAGGATCTCATTTATTGAAGCTATATGTGTCTTTCTCTCACGTATCCGGTCATAGCTTGATTAGAATGAAACGCTGAAGCAGGGCCATGATCTCCTATGTAACGTCCGCACAGTTCGTCGCACCTCTGACGTAAGGACGTATCTCAATTTCCACATGACCTCCGGAGAGAATAGACTTATACAGAGGACAAGGCTCACGAGGAAACTGACATAAGCCCTTACGTCAGAGAAGCGACGCGTTTAGTATGCGAGTGGCGTGGTTTCAGACGTTAAAATTGGATATCAGTGTCAAATAAAGCTATGAGGTCAACTACACGCAGACATACACCTGCGTCCTGCGACCTGCCCTGGTGTTACGTCTAACGTCCCGAGTTCGTTTCCGAAGAGGCAGCTTTGGAACTGGTCGTCCATATTTGATATGATATCAATTACTACCGGTTAATGGATCGTCTTGAATGGTTTAGGAGTTGAAATAACATAGTAGGAAACATTATGTCACACGCGATTTTGTGTGAGTAAAAACATTATCTTCTAACGAGGGATATCGAAGATATTTTCCTTTAAAATTTTGCCAGTGACATTACCCTAGCATAGACAAATCCAGACACTTCGAACGGGGGTGTGAGGGAGTTCCGGGGGCCTCTTGCAGAAAAATTTTGAAGCATCTTATATGCAGTTTGGGTCAGTTTCATCATGAATAATTACAGAGTGTATGAGCGTCTTTCCATCTTCATTCCTCCGTTCCTTCCCTCTTTCTTCCTTCTCTTCTTCTGCCTCCTTTTTCGGGCGAAAAGGGGGGGGGGCGTATGCCGCTTACGCCCCCTGGATCCGCCTATCTATACTGGTGGCAGTGAATTTTGAAAATCATGTTCCAAAAATTGATCCAATTGACTCTAAGGGAAACCCTTTTTCGGGATCCTTTCAAAGTATGTATGTTTGATTAATTTACGCATATTGAAGTCCTTTAAAAACTACCTTATGCTTTGTCAAGACATGCTCAACATTTTTTTAAACATATTAGTGATAAAAACCACACAGATCTTTCAAGAGTTTTCAAAACTTTTTTTTCTTAACTTTCACGAGTAATCAGTTCTAATTATTGTATTTTTATTATAAATTTCGCTACCTGTACTTGCGGGAGCTATCACTAAATTATTAATGGATCGTAATTTTAATAGGTCTTTTTACGATCCTTTGGGAGGGGGAGATCCAATTAAATATACATTTTATTCATCAAGCCAAACAGAGCTTCCTCTTGCAAATTTTAATACTTTTCTAGGCTTTTCTTTTGAAAATGTACGAGTTTTTGAAGGTCCTTTTTAAACTGTTATTGCTATTAAGTTGCAATTTGATCAAATTCCGAAACTTAATATAGCCCAGGTACAACACTCCAAACCTTTGCTTTAACCACACAAAAGCGCCTCTCAAACTTCAAAATATGTTTATTCCTACATTTTATCTTGTCTCAACTAAAGAAGTCGTTAATTTTGTGCAGGTCCCCAAGATCTCGTAACAACCTCATTGATACATAAAATATCGACAAGAGCGTTTAAAAAAAAAAAAAAAAAAAAAAAAAAAAAAAAAAAAAAACCCTGCAGGCCAGAAAACGGACCGTTTAATATAATGAAAAATTCGTTAGTAAAAAATAGAGAAAAATGTATTTACATAATTTAACAAACGCCAATAAGATGGATGTATCTACAAATTGATGCTGAATTACATTCAATGGTCCTCTGAAAAACACTTCCAGCGTCATTCAAGAACAAGCGATGCCATACTCAACTTTATTGTATAAAAGAGATGATTGCTTTTTGCACGAGAGAAAGTTTTTAGAGGTAGGATCAAGATTTTTTGACGGAACTGAGTAAAAAAAATAAAAATGTAAGGCGTTAAATGATGATGCAGCCCCAACAGCAGGTTTGAGGATAATCTGGTGCGTGAACTTTCTTTTCAATCCCGTAGACGAAGAACTCTCCGTCATGGCCCTTCCATGTGTACTTGATAAGTGCCACAGGCACTACTCGTATTCTTTGTCTCTGCAACACAGAAACATCATAATTAAAATCCAGACATAGGCGGTCCACCGAGTGCCTGCGGGTATCGCGGAACTTGACAGCTAAATTTTTTTTTTTTAGGAACAGGAGGTCTCTTCATCCGTTCCTTGGCAATGATTCTCATTGAAGTCAGTATACAGGGTGATCCAAAAGTCCCTTCCACCCCCTCTAACTTTTTACTTAATTGAGGTAAAGATTTGAAACTTGGGGAATATTCCTAGGTCAAAGGGAGCTACTTTTTGGCCCCCCTAAAATTTTCAGGGGGGCCCCCCTTGGGGGGCAACGGCCCCCAATTTTTAATTTTCAAATGGGAAGACCCCCTTTGTGATAGCTCGTTCGAAAGAGCATAAAAAAAGAAAACTTTTCGCGCAAACCCGAAGTCAATATCTCAAACCGTTTCAAAATGGCGGCCGGTTAAAGTTCAAAATGGCCGAAAATTCACACCGGTTATTTGTCGATGGATTTGCGCGAAAATCGGTATGTAGGGGTATTTTGACACGAGAAAAACGAATTTGACGTTAGATTTTCAAAAAAAACCGAAATTTCCAAAATGGCCGCCGGTTAAAGTTCAAAATGACCAAAAATTGATTTTTTAAGAAATCTAAGTTCAGATTTGTTTATCTTATGCCAAAATACTCTCAAATTCCAAGTTTTAGGCAAATCCATCAGGAAAACACCAAGGTGAAAATTTTCGGCCATTTTAAACTTTAACCGGCGGCCATTTTGGAAATTTCGTTTTTTTTGAAAATCTAACGTCAAATTCGTTTTTCTCGTGTCAAAATACCTTTACATACCGATTTTCGCGCAAATCCATCGACAAATAACCGGTATGAATTTTCGGCCATTTTGAACTTTAACCGGCCGCCATTTTGAAACGGTTTGAGATATTGACTTCGGGTTTGCGCGAAAAGTTTTCTTTTTTTATGCTCTTTCGAACGAGCTATCACAAAGGGGGTCTTCCTATTTGAAAATTAAAAGTTGGGGGCCGTTGCCCCCCAAGGGGGGCCCCCCTGAAAATTTTAGGGGGGCCAAAAAGTAGCTCCCTTTGACCTAGGAATATCCCCCAAGTTTCAAATCTTTACCTCAATTAGGTAAAAAGTTAGAGGGGGTGGAAGGGACTTTTGGATCACCCTGTATATGAATGAAGGGTTAGTGCGTTCTTTTAAAATTCGAGGCAACTCTTTGCCGTCTTGGTTTTTTACTACAGGGATTCTTAAATTTGGCTGCCTTTTAAACGTTTATAGTGCAATATCATAAAATTAAGGAATAATCAGCTGAAGTTAAATTAAATTTACATCAGTCTTGCTTCGATAATAAATAAGTACATTAGAAAAACCGTAATTCACTAAACGAAAAGTGTTTTTAAAATCTTTGCACGAGGATCAATGTTTTCTGCCAAACTCTCCAACGAATACTTTATCGTCGTGGCTTTCCGTCGAGAGTGAGATAAATATACGATGGACAGGAATTAAGAAAAAAATAATAATAAATTCTCCCCTTGTGTCTATATAAAAAATCGTATTTCCATTTCGGGATGCTTAAAATATATCAATTGTAAGAAACCAGATTTTCCAAAGTTTTAAGGAAAAAACTCTTCGATAATTCACGGAAAGCCTCTCGGACTTTTGCCCAATCACGCATTATTATACGAGTTTTTCCCCAAAAAAAGAGGGGAAAATAGAAGAATTAACTTTTCTGCCTCTTAACATTCTTCTTTCCTTCTCCAAAATTCTACAACTTAAAGAAAGAGAGGAAAAATGAATAAATACAATGAAACTGAAAGGAAACCGCGTTTTGATACATTTCGTCAGAGTGGTAAAAGTCTTAAGAGTCTTGGGGGGAGCATAGTAAAGGGAAAAAGAACAAATCGATATACCTGGCAAATGATGTATTGATCGGCGTACAGTCTATGATGTTTCTTGATGAGCCTGTTGGAAGCATTTACCATCGCCTCTTCCGGGAAGTCGGAAATTGGGCCCACGATTGAATTCTGCTCGTTGAAAACGATTTCCCCAGAAACTTCGCTGATGAGTTTCCTCGGGAGCCCCGTCCGCTCTAATATAAACTCCGAACTGTTGACCTTCCTTGAAACATTAGGACATATCTTTACAAATCATCATATCATGTACGGAAAAAAACAATCTTCCTTTAAACTTGTTCGAAGACAAATTATTACAGAGCGTGAAAAAAAAAAAATCAGAAATAAAATATAGAAAACTTGATTTGCCGTGCGCACATGCATTATTTTGAATTTCATAGGAACGAGGAAGAGGAAACATTTTAATCTGCAAAGTTCATTGCACAAAATAATGGCACAATATCATAGGTATTTTTTCCGAACTTCGGAGAAAGACTCTATAGTCAATCGACAAATTGAAAATTTAGAAGTACGTCCCGAATGAATATCGCAAATCGAGAGGTAAAACTAAGCTTTTGCGATTATCACTTGAACTTATTCGAGTTAAAATGAACTACATCCATTCTACATGAGCCCTGAGATCCATTGGAATACATGCATGATAGGGCTCAAACCAATATATACATAGTCCCTTTTGATTTAAATACGCCCATTTAGGACGTACTTTTCTTCAAAAATTTGAAGGTATGTATGATTGTATTAAGTTTTGAGATGCTTTAGGTACTTACCACGTCACTGTTAGTTGAATATAACAAATGATGAGCCCTGAATTTTCGCATTGAGGACATCCCATTTTGCCGGTAGCACGACATTTGTTACAATCCATGCGCCCGTAGCCGTGGTTTGAGGCTCGACAGTAGAAACACCGTTCTCGATACTCCGAATCGGCCGTGAATCCATCACCGTGACAATGCAAACATCGTATCTGTACCAACACATGTACTTCAGATTTAATTTTTAATTTTTCTTCTTTTTTGAAAAAACCTCACCACTACATACAGCCCAAACAAGAGTTCAATTCACTGGAAAAAAAGACACATTGGATCTAGAGTCCAGAATCTTGAAAACATTGACAAGAAAAAATACTCTTGATTCAATTAGATTTAAGCTTAAATCAAAAGGAAATCCGCTTAAATTAAGAGGCTTGGTTCTTGATTTAAGCAAAAATCCTATTGAATCAAGAGTATTTTTTCTTGTCGATGTTTTTAAGAGTCTGGACTCTAGATCCAATGTGGTTTTTTTTTTCAGTGTTGGATTACATTTTGCATAAGGAACCACTGTCTTAGACTCTCCCATAACAGCACATATCTGCATAGGAAAACCGATGGCATGCATGTTGTTTCTAAATTGGGCCAGAAATAGTGGTTCCTTATTGCAAAATGTAATCGAATTAAGAGTTACATACTTGTACTCTACTTTTTAAAATATATACGCGTATACATGTAACATTTTTCGAAAACAACAGAATTCTATTAAAAATATGTGTAATTGTCCAACTAATTTCGAGGAGACACTAAAATAAAATCTGGCCCTCTTATAGTCAGTATTCCGATGTTTGACCCATTCCTTGGATAAGTGTAACAGCTAAAACGAGCTTCTACTGCCGCCTTACAACTCCCTCCTCCTTTAATATCGTCCAATTTAGAAACGCCTTCTAAACGCTGGGTATGCAATTTTACCTTCATGTAAGGTACATTGCTGGTGTTTGAAAATGAAGTTATTCCCAAGTTTTCGGTGAAAATCGGTGCGGCATTCTCGGGTAATCAAATGAAATAATATTATTCTTATACTTTTGTGCGATTATAATAGTGCGATTGGAAACGTCAATATATAGTTTTTTATAGTATCCAAAAAATTTGAAGGTGATCACGCGAAAGTAACTGAAGCTAAGTTGGTGCGATTAGATATAGTTTATTTGTTACTTTTAGCTCACATGAAAATTGATTTTTCTGCGTGGAGGTAAATTAAAAATCGCAATTTCAGAATAAAATTGACATTTGGTACTAGTAAAAATGGATGAAACGGACCGAAATTTGTGTAAAAATGTTTTTTTTTTTTTTTTTTTTTTTTTTTTTTTTTTTTACCATGTGGTACCGATTGCCACCTGGGGACACTGACATTCCAAATTTCATTTTTTTAATGCACCTTAATGACCATCTCATAGAAACAGAGTTCGGAGAGAATGCCAATGAACACTGAACACGTGTTGACCAACGTCCATCCCATACTGAGGCAAGATGCTGTGGACGTAAGATTTTTCTGCATCCCGTTCTGATCTCAACATTGGCTCCGTTTCCGCCATTGATCGAGGATTGTAGACATTTGTATCCTTTGCAGACGTGCAGGATGTAGACTCGATCGCGGATGGACGGTGTACACATAAAAATACTGTGTCCACTTCGGCAGGCGCAGTATAGGCAATTCGCACATCGGAAAGTATACGCGCAACGGTGCTGTGCTTGGAGCATTTCTACGATGTCGAAGGCGCTGCATTGGGTGCAAGTTCGCACGCCTTTAATTGTCCGCAATAATTTGAATTGGCGGCGTTCGGGAATTGATATTGATAGAAAAACATACTTTTTGCTGAAACCTCTGCAAGTGTTTTCAGATTGAAAGAATAAATGTAGGTATGACTTACTGCTTGCACCCTGATTTTTGTATGAATAACTACAACTGCGCTAATGTTTGTTGTGAGTTTTGTTAACGCTTTGACTGCGCTAATTTTTGTTACTTGTTCCTTTGTCAAAGTTACTTCGATCGCGATTATTTGTTTTCGTGTACTACCTCGACCGTGGCAAGTTTTCTACTTGAATTATTCCGATTGTCTGATTAAACTGTGCCTAGGGAAAATTTGTGGATTCTTGGCGAAAGCGTGCACTGGAAAACTATCTGCATCTCTGATATTTCGCAATGTAAAATATGAGTAATAACATATCTATGTCACAATGAACGTCTGCAAGCCGATCAGCGAGCTGATTGTTGAAATTGATAGTCAAAGTTATGGACAAAAAAGACAAAAGGGATATGGAGGGTCCTTCTGGTGTAAGCGAATGGTTACAACGGACGACGGACGTAGGTAATAGACTAACTAACGGCAACCCACGAGAGACCCTATAGTCAGACCATCCTATTCTTCCTCAGTCTTCCTTAGTCTCCTAGTCTTCCTTAGGAACTAGAGGAGTCGTCAGCTAAGTTGACGGTTGTTTACTTTCGGTTTGCAGGCGTTTTCGCGTCACTACTATCCACATAAAAATATCTGGCTCTCTCAGAAGCAAGAGCACAAGCTTAGATAAGTTTTTTAATACTTTCAAACCTTGTAACACTTTAATTTTTAGCCACACAGAAATCACAACCACAAAAAAGTCGCAAATCATAACTGATAAGTAGTTTTTTTACGATACGATCATGAGACTGATGTTTTCGATGTGGATAGTAGCGAACGCCGCTTTGTTCAGTGGCTCAAATTCGTCGTTGGCGCTTGCAAACCGAAAGTAAACAACCGTCAACTTAGCTGACGACACCTCTACCAATTTCAACCATTAGGATCGCTCCATACACCCTATGTCTTCTTCGTCTATGGCTTTGTCTATAAATTTCAATAACCAACCCGCAGACTTGGCGAGGCGCAAGGAAGTGAAGGCTGGGGAGTAGCGGAGCAGGACCTACCCATCCTTTTCCCTTACATTCGTTGCAGAAGTTGGTGCCGACGCCGAAGCAGCGATGGCAGGACTTGAGGACGGAGGTGTGCGGGACGTGGATGACCCGGACCTCGTCCTGGAAGAGTCGCTCGGGCTCCACCTCGATTTCCCACGGGAGGGGTGCTTGTCCCTCGCCCCGCTCCTCCACCGGGAGACCGCTGTTCCACGCTTCGAACACCCACGCCACCTCTCGCATCTCCACGAACGAGTCCAGCTGATACTGAAACAATCATCCCTTCGTCACAACCGAAGACAAGTTACGAGCTACATAGACAAACACTGAAAAAAAAAAATCTCGGTGTATTTACTAAGAAAAGGGTAAAATTACCAAGAATTCAGGGTTCTATTTGATCCCAGTTTTTTCTTGATAAAATTACCATTTATGGAATTGGTAATTTTACTGAGAATTCTCGGTAAGATTATTGAACTTTCTCGGTAATTTTACTGGACCACGGTAAAAACGCCAATATTTTTTATCGACTGTGGTAGAATTACCGAGATAAAATGGCAAAGTTACCGGGAATTGATTACCAATAAAAGTGGTATTCTCACCTGAAAAAAAAACAGTAAAAATACCGGTTGTTAGGTAAGCTTACCAGTCTGTCTTGGTAAAATTACCAATAATTGGTAAAAAAAGTGAGATGGTAAAGGTACTAACGGACCGTGGTAAAAACGCCGAGAATTTTTTTAAGTGTACCGTCCGTTCCGGGCTCAGAGGCTGAAAGTTCCGGGTGCTGGAGCCGTAGCGTAGCCTCGATTGCTCCGGACGCTACGTCCAGAGCTTTCGGTCTCTGAGACCGGAACGCGGGTGGTACGTCCACACCCCATAAGCGCGGCTTCTACGGCCGGAGTTTTTTTTTTTTTTTTTCAGTGTATCTTTCGTATGAGCTCATGTCACACGATCAACCCGCACTTTCAGTATATCAAGGTCAAATGCTGTGATTGGTCCAAGTCATCGAATAAGCCAATCACAACACCTGATCTTGATATATTGATAGTGCAGTTTGATCGTGTGACGATAGCTTTAGTGTAAAAGTTATGCTCGGTAGATCAAAAACCACCGTATTTAGAGCTCAACGCAGCAATATTAACTCGTTTAGAGATCTTAGGTATCAGATCGAGATCCGATCAGCCAATTACGTAAACTTGTTTAAGTAGGTAAAAATTCGCGTGAATTACTGAAAGAATTCGTGCTATTTCGGTAGAGCTTTAAAAGAGAGAAAAAACCAGCAAGTTAAATGATGTGAATTTTCAGGAGAAACTAGGTACTTATGATAAAGAATTATACATGATAATCACAAAGTTTACTGAACAGATCATAAGTATATGTATTTTGCACGAAAAAGCATAGAAAAATGAGTTTCTGTTAATTTTTTTTTCCTTTCGTTAGGAGGAGAAGAGGCAAAGAGGGGAACAGGAGAAACAGCAACATTAAAATGCGCATTGCGCACGTAAAAATATCTATTTTATTCTTTTTTTCTTCTATAACATCCGTAATATGATGAATAATCACTCCTGTACATGCCCCAAGTAGAAGTTGAAAATTGTAATTTCCTAAACAGAAAAAGTAAGTATTACGCATCATCTTACTCAGTTTCTTCAACTATGAGAGGCTGCTGTCGCATCCTTTGTATAGTACCTATATATTCACATTATGGCAAGCGTTTTAGATCACTGTCTCGCAGAACGCTCATGTGAGTTTATCACTGGAAAAAAAACACACATTGGATCACGAGTCCAGACTCCTAAAAACATCGACAAGAAAAAGTTCTCTTGATTCAATCAGAATCTAGCTTAAATCAAGAACCAAGCCTCTTAATTTAAGCGGATTTCGTTTTAATTCAAGCAAAAATCCGATTGAATCAAGAGTATTTTTTCTTGTCAATGTTTTCAATATAAGAGTCTGAACCCTAGATCCAATGTGTTTTTTTTTTCCAGTGTGGATGAGTTGAGGGGTTCAGAGTAGGAGGACTCAGTTGCATTGCAGTATTCCCAAGATTCACCTGGAAATGAATTTATTGACTCAAAAATCGATTTTTGGATCAAATTTGGGAATCTTCCGGAATTTGGGCTGACTTTCATTTTCTTTTGATGAATATCTATTAATATACTCATTTTCAAACATGCACTTGTTACAAAATAAATAAACAAGCTGCAATATGAAACTCATCGACGTAATTGGAGACAATATTTTTTTGAGACCCCGCACTCATGGGCGGAACTAGGAAAGTTTAGTGGGGGATCCATATAGACTTATTCGGGGGGTCTGGATTGCACCCCACTAAGGAAGATCTGTGGGATTCTCCCAGCTTCAAAGGCAGCTTTGAGGGATTTTTCGGGATAAACGAGGCCGAAGGACTTTCCCGAAAAACTTTGAAAAATTGTATCGTCTCCGCAGACTGATTATTGAAATTGATAGACAAAGATATAGACAAAGAAGACGTAGGGAGTATAGAGCTATCCTATTGGTTACAACTGGTGATTCTCTCTGACAGACTGAGGGAGAAAATGATGGACTAACTATCAGGTCCTTTGTCGGTTGGCGTACAAGTTAGTCTATTACTTACCTCCTTTATCCATTGCAACCACCCGCTTCCACCAACAGGATCCCACCATATACCCCTTTTGTCTTTTTCGTCTGTAGCTATGTCTATGATTTCCATTATCGGCCCGCAGGAGCAATTTTGAACTGTTCTCACCCAGAAGTTGATCGTTACAATTCCAGATGAAAGATGATCCCGTGCTTACTTCGCAAAATCCCTCACATTTCAAGGGAGGGGGCGAGTATATTTCTGGAGGGGATTTTTCTCCCTGCCCTCCCCTTTCCGTTGATTCCCTATGTCTTCTTTGTATATGGCTTTGTCTATCAATTTGAACAATCAACCCAATGCGGGTTCTCGCGGACATGGTGAGTTACCAGGAGCTATGAATTATTGACGCCAATTGGACGTATTTCTATCAAACGGAACTATGTGCATTATGACATGAGCCCTGAGACCCATTAGAATACACGCATAACAGGGCTCACGTCATAATGCACATAGTTCCGTTTGATAGAAATACGTCCAATTCTATCACCGAGTTGAGTGTTCGAACATTAACACGTGACGATCGGTCAAAAACTAGCTGATAGAATGATAGCGCTTTGTCGAGAATTTGGAAATAGAATTTGGCAACCAAAGATGGCAAAACCGCATCTTGGTATTCGTATTTGTAGCTAAAGAGTCGCAACTAACCAAATATATAAAATCGGTAGATGTTTAATGAGCAGCTTCGGCTTATGATTCTTTTAAGGAGCGACATAAAAATGAAATAACCGCGTGGTTTATGATCAATTTTTCCATTTTCGCCGAATCGGAATGATCTATATTCCTGCACGTTTTCGCGTGCGGTGAATTGAGTCTCGGAACGAACAGCCACCAAAAAATTTGTGAATTTGATACCTTAGAGTTGACTCTGTGTTAAGAGGGACAATATTTTGAAATTTTCAGGAGGGACACCTACTTTGAATTTCAGAGAATCTCGTTGTAGGAGGAAAATCACGGAAATTTCGATAAACTCTAGCGTTTCTGACCTTTACACGTTTTGCGAATTGTAATCTTGAGACTAACATGCAGTTACTCAAGTGGAACGAATGAGTGCTACTGAAAAGAGAGAGAATTTGGATTACTTCTATGAGAAAAATTCTCAGTGAATATAAAAATGGCAACATACCAGCATTTCTGGGCATTCTAATATATGCTTCTGTAATAATTAGGGTGTTGTCGAGGCAATTCAGTTGCTCGGAATTTTCAAAGTATGGTAAGCGTTAGGTAATGCATACATGTTACAAATAATCTCTGGAAAAACTTAAACACATAGTGCAACAGTTTGCATTTTGAAGTAAAAATGCAAAACAGTTTCTTGCATCAGAGGTAGGATTACCGACGATTTGTAAATATACTGTATCGCCGCTCTTTTAAGTTAAACAAAATGCATTAAATTCTTTTAATAAGTTCGATAAACATATCATGACGCAAAATTTTAGCTGTGTAAAATAAAAGATTGGCAAAGATACCAAAACGGTCCACAGACTGACATAATTTATTCCCACTTTAAAAAGTTCAATGAAGAAAACCGAGATTAATCGTACTGATTTTCTCATGGTGTATTTTAAAATTCCTTACCGGTGGTCTTAAATCAGTATCCGGCAGTTATCTCCGATGGTATAATCCGATGGTTCAGTCCAGAGTATCACAATTTTCACATATTTTTCGCGTATCCGATCAAATTTTGAAACAGTTCGCGCTTGCGACGCACCTTCGCGGCAAAACCGCCGCCAAGTTCGCACTAAACACGGCGTTAACCAGGCGAGCGAGTAACCGTGGTCATGAAACTGACATTTTCGACTCGATCGTGAAGACAGGAAGGAAGGCTAGCTGCGGAGGAGTGCGGTAAGGTTGCGGGTGGGAGCAGGGCCGGCCGCCGCGGTCCCCGAGCGGGGGGGGGGGGATAATTGTTCGAAGGGGGGACGAAGTGGAGGAGTAGGTGTAACTTTGAAGCGATCTCGGCTCGCAATTACTCGTTTCGTACCAATGGGAGACACTACGGTGCGAGTGGGATCGATGACAGAATCAATGGACGATTGTGAAGTTCGCCTTCTCCGTTTTAATTCGTCCCGAGTAAAAATTTGAGAGATTATGTCGAATTGGCAACGTTGTTGATAGGAGCTAATCACTGGTGGCTGTTAGTGTTGACATTAGAGCGCGAAGACGATCGCGCGGCGGCGCTCTTTGAGCGGGTCGCCTGTGCCAGTGTGACGCGCGTCGCGGCGCTGTTCTCCGTGCCAATGGAAAAAACGCCGTATGAACATTTGCACGTTGTCGAATTTCCCTTAATGAAAAATTTAGTTCGGAGGAAAGTTATGCATATTTTTCCTTGAAATTTTCAGACGTTATAAATTGAATTGCGTACAAAATTGTCTGAAGATCTGAAGAAAGATATGTATGAAATTTTCCCAATAGATGCGTATTTTATGAAAGGAAATTTGGCAACGCCTGATGGTTTTTACGGGTTTTTCCTTAGTAGTGCTGCACTTGCGCCAGTGGCGTGGCGTGCTTTGCGATATATCGATTGATACGCCGCTCAAACCTATGAAAAAAGATCGATTATTAGGGTGTTAACAGCGAACACCTTAGTAATCGATTCTTTACCATAGCTTCAAATGGCGAGATATCGATAATCGATTATTCACGCCATGCCACTGACTTGCGCGTGTAGCAGCATCTCCTCTTTCTATCACTCACAGACCCAACTGAAGAATATTAAAAGTTTATAAACTTCTTGGAAAAAATCATTCCTCCGATTAGATCCATTTCTTCTTCTTCTTTATTTTTTCATGATATAGGAACTTATACTATTAGTATTCGTGGCTAACTATTTTACTAACAACTATTTGCGCTGCGAGCTCGGGGAGACGGCGCGATGCTTGAAGTATCCCTGCAGGTTTGCAGGCGCTTCCCGTGAACGTAGTTCGCGTGAAGTTCAAAGTTTCGGAAATTTTCTTCCGGATGATTAGGTCCGTTTTTCTCTGATCCGGTCTTGACTATGAAAAATCTTTCTCGCATATCCAAAACAACGAAAAAGGTGCTGGAATTCATTTTCGCTGACTCAGAGATTTTAACGCATACAGCAGAAAAGTTGGATGGGGCGAAACGCGTGATACAACTATTTTAACTTCCGATATGATGAAATTGCATGTCTACAAAATGAAGGAGAACCTAATCTCTCTTCGGCTGACTCGGAGACTTTCACGCTGGAGTAGAAAAGTTGGATGGGGCAATACACGTGATACGACTATTTTGGCTTCCGAGATGATGGAATTGCATGTCCACAAAACGAAGGAGAACGTAAACTCTTTTCGGCTGACTCGGAGACTTTCACGCTGGAGTAGAAAAGTTGGATGGGGCAAAACACTTGAAACGACTATTTTCACTTCCAGAAGATAAAATTACAAATCCACAAAATGAAGGTAAAGTAACGTCTTTTTAGCTGACACAGGGATTTTAACGCATGAGTAGAAAAGTTGGATGGGGCAACTACCCACGATGAAATCAACATTTTTAGTGTTTTTTTCTTCTAACTAATAAATAGATCCCAGTTTCCTTTTGGGTGATGTCCTTCCATTCGTGGTCTAACATTTCTTTTGTTTAAATTGTGTCCATCCCTGTCCTCCGACCTCGTAGGTTTGGCAATGGAGTAGAACGGAAGGACCGCACGCGCTGAGATGCTAGCATGCATCCCATGGCCGGAAATTAAGGTTGTTAGCCGGTTGGGCGGTAATGCACAAGGCATAATGATCGTTGCAGTCTCCAATCAAGATCGACGATCGACACCGCAGCTCCAAACACAATAGAAGCTTTTCGAATAGCTCCTAGTTAAGAAAATGTTATACGTTCCGGGAGAGAGGTAAAATACTGATACTTAATAAAAAAGAGGTATATTCATTACGTTAACCTCGGTGAGCGTAAATACCGCTGCAACACAAAGCTGGATGGAGAATCCGGTTGACTCGCCGATAAAGAGATATACCCAGCATCAAGTTCGTAATTTTAACGAAGGAGCAAGGGAATGGGGGAGAGAATATTTTAATTGGGATCGAGAGAAATCGGGACTAAAAAATGATGCGAGGATGAATGACAATCGACGGCTGCTCCGTCAAAATTCTTGGGTGCAAAAGAATGAAAGTCGATCACATTCAGTCTGTATAAATCGATGGCTAAAGTGCAAAACCACGTAACTCCGCACTGAAAAAAAACCACATTGGATCTAGAGTCCAGCCTCTTAAAAACATCGACAAGAAAAATTACTCTTGATTCAATCAGAATCTAGCTTAAATCAAGAATCAAGCCTCTTAAATTAAGCTGATTTCGTTTTGATTCAAGCAAAAATCCGATTGAATCAAGAGTATTTTTTCTTGTCAATGTTTTCAAGAGTCTGGACTCTAGATCCAATGTGTTTTTTGTTTTTTTTTTCCAGTGCGTTGCCGTGTCTCGAAATCTCTGCTCCTAGTTTAATTTTTCTTAAAGAGAGAAGTCGACTTCATGGCTTGAAATTTACACAGAATATTCTGCTTACTGAGAAGAAAAAACAAGGAACTTTTCAAAAAATTACGATGACTAGTTTGCCTGCGACATGTACATTAAAGAGAAAATACATGCCTACAATGCAAATGTTTGTATTTCATTTGTATAGTCTGGCTAACTATACTTTTTTGAGAGTTTTTTCCCTTTTTTTTTTTTTTTTTAGGTTTTTTTAAGTTTGTTTTTGTGGTAAATGTTTCGTCGTGCGCTACTAGGTGTTAGTCTTGCCCCTTGCACAAGCGCTCGCGGTAGCTTTCATGAATCCAGACTGAAGTGGAAATTCATAATTTAAATTATGAGGCAGGACAGAATAAAGAGGTGAGTCAAGAATCGCCTGTATGTTGTTGTCGATCATAGGTACAATAGTTCATCGAACCCGGGCGATTCATTTGCAATATTCCGTCGGAGTATCGCAAGCATTTTAAGTACCAGCAAGAATGTGTCAGATGACTGGCAAGAATTATCCCCTCAACGTCTAATCCTCAGGATAGTGCGCGCATGGATCATACTCAACAGAATATTTTCGAGTATGACGCTTTCAGTGATCCCTTTAAACTGGGCCATCGTGAGTGCAGCTCAAACTCGTCCTCTCTTCGGAGAAGGCTCCGAATTAAATTTCGGTTTCACTTTTGATCTCAATCGAGATATCTATCCAAAATGATCGACCAATGAAAGAGAGCCTGCAAAAATTCACCGATGCTTTGATTTGTTTGTTACCCCATTCATCAGTTCTTTTGGTTTTTAACTGATCATTGTTCCAGTATGACTAATATTCTTTAGAATAGAGATTACAGTTTTGTCATGGGAACGGAGTTCCCCATGATATTAGAATCGTTCCGTTGCTTTCGCTATGGGATTCCCTATACCTCTGCGACCTTGAGCGTTTCGCCCAGTCTCCGATTTTTGGTTGATTTTCCGATGTATCAAAAACCGTTGTATTTTTTAGCCAATCATGTCTCTACGTCAAGTTGTGTTGATTGCTAAAATTCGCTTTCAGCGAGTTTTTTTCCACCTCGAGATGTCGTGTCTGACTGGTAAATCTGCGCAGAACCACGAAGTTCCGTTTTTAGGCAAATTCTTTTTTTTGGGAGGTTCTGATTGGTTATTTTTCGCCATCAGTTTTCTGTTCGTTGGTGCAAAAGATCGCCTACCTCGGTGTTCTTGAGAAGCCGCCATTATCCCACCTCAAATTTGAAAAATAGAAGTAAAGAAATAATAACCATCGTACAAGGTGGAAAATTGTTCTGGAGGACTCGTTACGGATAAAGAAGTCAAAATCAGAGCTCGATTGATTGATTTAATTCATGGATACGCAAATATTGCCTTAGCTCAACTGCCGCGATCGGAATGCGTGCTGGGATGGACCTCGAGACGCATTAAAACAGTGCGAACCATGGCTCCTACAGCAATACAGCAATGCGCTTCATATCATCCCAAAAGCAGTCTCTTGTGATAAGTCCCGCCCATTGCTTGAGTCTTTTGTATGCTATTTTTACTCTCGCTCACGTGGATCCGTCATAGCCTAGTTGACTAAACCGCCTCGTATTTTTGATTCGGTGCGGGCACCCGGCGATCGGGAGTTCGATACCCGACGATGGAAACTACTTTTTAATGGTTGTATTGAATGTTTTAGACTAATCATCAAAAAATAATTAATAGTAGATGATAAATGTACGAACATTTTCTCGTGAGTTAATATGTTAAACAAAAATACTGGAATATACCTTCTTCATATAATCAGCCACATGTTCCCCCAAATTAATGACGTTATTTTCTTTTTTCAATAAAGTTAATTTGCATTCAACGTTCGTAAGTTAAGCAAAAAGTACCTATTGATACAAATAGAAAGACATGAAAATAGTATGTCTAACATTTCAGTTGTTTTTTTTTTTTTTATTATTTATTTTTTGTTTTTTTTTGTTTTTTCAATAAAACAAATTGACTGGGACTAGAATCATCGTATCTCTGAAGACAAAAGCTAAGTTTTTTGATACAGAAATACTAATATATTCATCCTTTATATAATCAGGGAGATGTTGACCCAAATATTGATGTATATTTTCTCTGTTCGCCCAAATTAATGATGGTATTTTCTTTTTTCAATAAAATTAATTTACATTCCACGTTCTTAAAGCAATATTTTCTCCAAAATTCAGCAAAAAATAACAATTTATACCTACGCAAAAAGTAAATAAATAAATAAAGCAATGACATGAAAGTAGTATAGGTAGTACACATCTAACATTTCGGTTACATCTATTTGAATGAAAAAAATGGCAACTTAGGAAGTACATAGGTCACTTATCGACGGTGAAACTACCAAACCACGTATCTCGGTTTGCGACGTCGCAGACTTCCTGTCATACTTTATTTTTTAAATGAAAAGCTACTTAACGTCCAGTCTTGAAAATTTCCGTGATTTTTCCTCTTCGTGCGGAGAAAATTCTGTGAAAATTTCAAGGAATGATATTGATTTGGTCTACTTCAAAAAAATAAAATGTGAGCGGAGATTTTTAAACACCGCAAACGAGATACGTGGTTTGGTAGTTTCACCGTCGTTATGATGCGTATTCGGGCATATGCGTAGAGTAAAAATATCATACTTTACGCCGAAAAAACGAAACTGAAAGTTAAATGCGTTAACTTCCAAAAACCATACATAATCCAACGAAAATAAATAATTGGTAAATAACAGCTTTCTTGTATGCAAAGAAAAAAAATTAAAAATGTTAAAAAAGAGATGTCGACACAAAATTACATAGCCCCTTCAATTCTGAAGATACTACAAACGAACTGTACCTTAAAATTTTCATATCCCAGAAGCAAAAGTTCCCATGACGAATATTGCTATCGCTAGCGATTGCAAAAACCAACTTGTTTATCATTTATTTTTCAAATAACCGGTGGAGATTTGTTTGTATGAATAAATTAACGACACATGGATTGTGTCAAACAAACCAGTCAACCACTTTGAGCCTTAGAAAAAAAAGAAAAGGAAAAAAAAAAAACCTATTCTTCCATCGGGAAAAATTGGTTTTTAGTCGTATGGGGGCTGAGTTTGGGGGTTTTGAATCGTTCTTTTAAAAAGAGCAGAAGTCCATTTTTCGGATTTTTTTTACTAACATTTTTTAACCCTCCGGTTGTGTTAACCATAATGTCCGAGAAAACAGCGGTAGTCCGCTTTTTGGAAAGCGAATGGTACACGCACGCAGGAACTCTAATATCACGCAAAAAAAGTTGAACACACAAAACACGTCAAACAGACAAAACGTTCGACGTCTAACGTCAAAAATGCAAAAAAAAAAAAGTTTGAAAAATTGAACTTCCGCCTTTGATGAAAGTAGTAATTTACTTGTAGGGTGTGTCACACTTAAAAATGTCCCAATCCTTTGCGTCAGTCCTGGCCTTCCAATCGCTGGAATATAACACAGCGGGCGTATGAGTCGCGAATGCAAGAAATAAACTTTTCTCGAAGAGCCAAAATGTCCACCTGGATTAGAAATCAATTTTACAGTGATGTAAAACAAAATGACTTGGGCTCCTTCCGAGAATCGCCATCATTGTGTTGGAATGCCCGCTGGTGAGAAAGGTGAAAAACAATGGCGTGGCGTGCTTTGCGATATATCGAGTCATCTGTCATTTAAAGGTATGGAAAAAGATCGATAAATAGGGTGTTCGCAATGAACACCTTAACAATCGATGCTTTACCGTAGCTTCAAATGGAGACTTATCGATAATCGACCATTGACGCCTCGTCACTAGTGAAAAATGAACTTGGTAACGGGCGCGCACAGCAGGAGGAAAAAATTATTGCCACCTCTAAAGACAATTCTGATTTTTAAAAATGATTCAACGAGTACTTTCCTTCAATGAATATTCCTTTGTCATAATACTTACATCCTCTGGTAGCAACGACGGTCCTCTGGTTTCTCACTTTTCAAAAAGTCTTGAATTTAAAAAATTAAACAGTTTAAAAAAAAATTGTGGGAATATATGTTTTCGGAAACTCATTACGGGTATTTTTTAAATTTAAAATTATGATATGTAAACTTTTGTGGAAGAGAATTTTGAAAAAAACTCTTGAAATATCTGGAGTATAATTTTGTAACATTTACGTGTGTATTATTTGAAAAAACAATATAAAAAATAATACATTAGTAAGTTTTATATACGTAAATTTTGCTTTCAAAAAATTTCCAAACAGAGTCTCCAAAGGCAACATTTTAACAGGTTTTTAAGGGTTTTTGAAAATTGTTTTTCAATAATTGACTGAATGTTCGCGGGGAAAGTTCACCATACGCGGACCGACGAAAATATGATTGGGATCAAAGATTTTCAGAAACTCGGCAGTTTAACACTTTGCGAAATTAAATAGGTATTTCTTTTTATTAATTTGGTCAAACAGGTCTTTTTTTTTTTTTTTTTTTTTTTTTTTTTTTTTTTAATGGTATTTTAGAGAGTTTCAGCAGTTTTGGTTGCCAAAAAAAAAAAAAAAAATTTCCTTGTTCCCAGATCCAATAATGTAAAGACAATATCAAGCTCAGATTTGTTATTTCATTTGTTTCGTCTACAGCTTGGTATGGCGTGTGACGATATTTACCCACTCTTGGCTAATGTATGAACGTTTGAGACTGGTAAACTTTATCTTTGTTTAAACTTGGTATCTACCGCCAATATAAGTGAGGCATAAGTGTCTCTGCACTTTAATTTTTAGATTTGTTCTTAAATCTTATCGAATCTTCCATGTAAGCGTTCAGATTAGGTGCATACATATTTGCTTGCAAAAAATCTCGATGCTTTCTGTGCTCAGGTTGCAGAACAATGAGTTTTGTTTGCACGAGTTGTGCATAACCGATCCGTTTTCCTCCTGAATTTTCTCATTTTTTCCATCCTTTATAACTTACTCCAGATACATTCAACCTATAAGTATTAAATTTTGACCCTAGAATGACGTAAAAATCCACTAATAAAAACTCGATCTCGTGTGAGAACATTTGAAAGATTGAGATTTTGACTGATAATCTGAGAGTATTATGCAGCATATTCGGAAACACTCAAAAGAGACATTAAAAGAAACACTTAGACTCCCTTTTGCAATTGCGGAGACAGCTAATTTGGGCTCATATCGATAAAAACACCAATCTGCGCATGAAATTCAATGGCACATACGTTGTTTATAAAAAAGCCAGAAATTGAATTTCCATATTACAAAATGTAAAAAAGTTTTTCATGTTCATCGTTTGTCGACAGGTGACATTGAAGATGTGTATATTTTCCCGGAAAATCAGCATTTAAAAAAGACGACATTGTCCTACTTTCAATTCCTAATGCTGCTCTTTACTTTCAATTTTGCAATGACTTCTTTTCTTATTCGTAATTGCGATTTTATGATGGCGTTTTTCAATTCGCGTATTAAATAATCGTCGCATGTCGTTTCCTTCGATTTGAAAGATTTTGATTCATATTTGGACGAAAACATTTTTTACTCTACCTCTCTCCTGTGCAAGCAGGAATACCTCAAGACCACAGGATCTCATTTATTGAAGCTATATGTGTCTTTCTCTCACGTATCCGGTCATAGCTTGATTAGAATGAAACGCTGAAGCAGGGCCATGATCTCCTATGTAACGTCCGCACAGTTCGTCGCACCTCTGACGTAAGGACGTATCTCAATTTCCACATGACCTCCGGAGAGAATAGACTTATACAGAGGACAAGGCTCACGAGGAAACTGACATAAGCCCTTACGTCAGAGAAGCGACGCGTTTAGTATGCGAGTGGCGTGGTTTCAGACGTTAAAATTGGATATCAGTGTCAAATAAAGCTATGAGGTCAACTACACGCAGACATACACCTGCGTCCTGCGACCTGCCCTGGTGTTACGTCTAACGTCCCGAGTTCGTTTCCGAAGAGGCAGCTTTGGAACTGGTCGTCCATATTTGATATGATATCAATTACTACCGGTTAATGGATCGTCTTGAATGGTTTAGGAGTTGAAATAACATAGTAGGAAACATTATGTCACACGCGATTTTGTGTGAGTAAAAACATTATCTTCTAACGAGGGATATCGAAGATATTTTCCTTTAAAATTTTGCCAGTGACATTACCCTAGCATAGACAAATCCAGACACTTCGAACGGGGGTGTGAGGGAGTTCCGGGGGCCTCTTGCAGAAAAATTTTGAAGCATCTTATATGCAGTTTGGGTCAGTTTCATCATGAATAATTACAGAGTGTATGAGCGTCTTTCCATCTTCATTCCTCCGTTCCTTCCCTCTTTCTTCCTTCTCTTCTTCTGCCTCCTTTTTCGGGCGAAAAGGGGGGGGGGCGTATGCCGCTTACGCCCCCTGGATCCGCCTATCTATACTGGTGGCAGTGAATTTTGAAAATCATGTTCCAAAAATTGATCCAATTGACTCTAAGGGAAACCCTTTTTCGGGATCCTTTCAAAGTATGTATGTTTGATTAATTTACGCATATTGAAGTCCTTTAAAAACTACCTTATGCTTTGTCAAGACATGCTCAACATTTTTTTAAACATATTAGTGATAAAAACCACACAGATCTTTCAAGAGTTTTCAAAACTTTTTTTTCTTAACTTTCACGAGTAATCAGTTCTAATTATTGTATTTTTATTATAAATTTCGCTACCTGTACTTGCGGGAGCTATCACTAAATTATTAATGGATCGTAATTTTAATAGGTCTTTTTACGATCCTTTGGGAGGGGGAGATCCAATTAAATATACATTTTATTCATCAAGCCAAACAGAGCTTCCTCTTGCAAATTTTAATACTTTTCTAGGCTTTTCTTTTGAAAATGTACGAGTTTTTGAAGGTCCTTTTTAAACTGTTATTGCTATTAAGTTGCAATTTGATCAAATTCCGAAACTTAATATAGCCCAGGTACAACACTCCAAACCTTTGCTTTAACCACACAAAAGCGCCTCTCAAACTTCAAAATATGTTTATTCCTACATTTTATCTTGTCTCAACTAAAGAAGTCGTTAATTTTGTGCAGGTCCCCAAGATCTCGTAACAACCTCATTGATACATAAAATATCGACAAGAGCGTTTAAAAAAAAAAAAAAAAAAAAAAAAAAAAAAAAAAAAAAACCCTGCAGGCCAGAAAACGGACCGTTTAATATAATGAAAAATTCGTTAGTAAAAAATAGAGAAAAATGTATTTACATAATTTAACAAACGCCAATAAGATGGATGTATCTACAAATTGATGCTGAATTACATTCAATGGTCCTCTGAAAAACACTTCCAGCGTCATTCAAGAACAAGCGATGCCATACTCAACTTTATTGTATAAAAGAGATGATTGCTTTTTGCACGAGAGAAAGTTTTTAGAGGTAGGATCAAGATTTTTTGACGGAACTGAGTAAAAAAAATAAAAATGTAAGGCGTTAAATGATGATGCAGCCCCAACAGCAGGTTTGAGGATAATCTGGTGCGTGAACTTTCTTTTCAATCCCGTAGACGAAGAACTCTCCGTCATGGCCCTTCCATGTGTACTTGATAAGTGCCACAGGCACTACTCGTATTCTTTGTCTCTGCAACACAGAAACATCATAATTAAAATCCAGACATAGGCGGTCCACCGAGTGCCTGCGGGTATCGCGGAACTTGACAGCTAAATTTTTTTTTTTTAGGAACAGGAGGTCTCTTCATCCGTTCCTTGGCAATGATTCTCATTGAAGTCAGTATACAGGGTGATCCAAAAGTCCCTTCCACCCCCTCTAACTTTTTACTTAATTGAGGTAAAGATTTGAAACTTGGGGAATATTCCTAGGTCAAAGGGAGCTACTTTTTGGCCCCCCTAAAATTTTCAGGGGGGCCCCCCTTGGGGGGCAACGGCCCCCAATTTTTAATTTTCAAATGGGAAGACCCCCTTTGTGATAGCTCGTTCGAAAGAGCATAAAAAAAGAAAACTTTTCGCGCAAACCCGAAGTCAATATCTCAAACCGTTTCAAAATGGCGGCCGGTTAAAGTTCAAAATGGCCGAAAATTCACACCGGTTATTTGTCGATGGATTTGCGCGAAAATCGGTATGTAGGGGTATTTTGACACGAGAAAAACGAATTTGACGTTAGATTTTCAAAAAAAACCGAAATTTCCAAAATGGCCGCCGGTTAAAGTTCAAAATGACCAAAAATTGATTTTTTAAGAAATCTAAGTTCAGATTTGTTTATCTTATGCCAAAATACTCTCAAATTCCAAGTTTTAGGCAAATCCATCAGGAAAACACCAAGGTGAAAATTTTCGGCCATTTTAAACTTTAACCGGCGGCCATTTTGGAAATTTCGTTTTTTTTGAAAATCTAACGTCAAATTCGTTTTTCTCGTGTCAAAATACCTTTACATACCGATTTTCGCGCAAATCCATCGACAAATAACCGGTATGAATTTTCGGCCATTTTGAACTTTAACCGGCCGCCATTTTGAAACGGTTTGAGATATTGACTTCGGGTTTGCGCGAAAAGTTTTCTTTTTTTATGCTCTTTCGAACGAGCTATCACAAAGGGGGTCTTCCTATTTGAAAATTAAAAGTTGGGGGCCGTTGCCCCCCAAGGGGGGCCCCCCTGAAAATTTTAGGGGGGCCAAAAAGTAGCTCCCTTTGACCTAGGAATATCCCCCAAGTTTCAAATCTTTACCTCAATTAGGTAAAAAGTTAGAGGGGGTGGAAGGGACTTTTGGATCACCCTGTATATGAATGAAGGGTTAGTGCGTTCTTTTAAAATTCGAGGCAACTCTTTGCCGTCTTGGTTTTTTACTACAGGGATTCTTAAATTTGGCTGCCTTTTAAACGTTTATAGTGCAATATCATAAAATTAAGGAATAATCAGCTGAAGTTAAATTAAATTTACATCAGTCTTGCTTCGATAATAAATAAGTACATTAGAAAAACCGTAATTCACTAAACGAAAAGTGTTTTTAAAATCTTTGCACGAGGATCAATGTTTTCTGCCAAACTCTCCAACGAATACTTTATCGTCGTGGCTTTCCGTCGAGAGTGAGATAAATATACGATGGACAGGAATTAAGAAAAAAATAATAATAAATTCTCCCCTTGTGTCTATATAAAAAATCGTATTTCCATTTCGGGATGCTTAAAATATATCAATTGTAAGAAACCAGATTTTCCAAAGTTTTAAGGAAAAAACTCTTCGATAATTCACGGAAAGCCTCTCGGACTTTTGCCCAATCACGCATTATTATACGAGTTTTTCCCCAAAAAAAGAGGGGAAAATAGAAGAATTAACTTTTCTGCCTCTTAACATTCTTCTTTCCTTCTCCAAAATTCTACAACTTAAAGAAAGAGAGGAAAAATGAATAAATACAATGAAACTGAAAGGAAACCGCGTTTTGATACATTTCGTCAGAGTGGTAAAAGTCTTAAGAGTCTTGGGGGGAGCATAGTAAAGGGAAAAAGAACAAATCGATATACCTGGCAAATGATGTATTGATCGGCGTACAGTCTATGATGTTTCTTGATGAGCCTGTTGGAAGCATTTACCATCGCCTCTTCCGGGAAGTCGGAAATTGGGCCCACGATTGAATTCTGCTCGTTGAAAACGATTTCCCCAGAAACTTCGCTGATGAGTTTCCTCGGGAGCCCCGTCCGCTCTAATATAAACTCCGAACTGTTGACCTTCCTTGAAACATTAGGACATATCTTTACAAATCATCATATCATGTACGGAAAAAAACAATCTTCCTTTAAACTTGTTCGAAGACAAATTATTACAGAGCGTGAAAAAAAAAAAATCAGAAATAAAATATAGAAAACTTGATTTGCCGTGCGCACATGCATTATTTTGAATTTCATAGGAACGAGGAAGAGGAAACATTTTAATCTGCAAAGTTCATTGCACAAAATAATGGCACAATATCATAGGTATTTTTTCCGAACTTCGGAGAAAGACTCTATAGTCAATCGACAAATTGAAAATTTAGAAGTACGTCCCGAATGAATATCGCAAATCGAGAGGTAAAACTAAGCTTTTGCGATTATCACTTGAACTTATTCGAGTTAAAATGAACTACATCCATTCTACATGAGCCCTGAGATCCATTGGAATACATGCATGATAGGGCTCAAACCAATATATACATAGTCCCTTTTGATTTAAATACGCCCATTTAGGACGTACTTTTCTTCAAAAATTTGAAGGTATGTATGATTGTATTAAGTTTTGAGATGCTTTAGGTACTTACCACGTCACTGTTAGTTGAATATAACAAATGATGAGCCCTGAATTTTCGCATTGAGGACATCCCATTTTGCCGGTAGCACGACATTTGTTACAATCCATGCGCCCGTAGCCGTGGTTTGAGGCTCGACAGTAGAAACACCGTTCTCGATACTCCGAATCGGCCGTGAATCCATCACCGTGACAATGCAAACATCGTATCTGTACCAACACATGTACTTCAGATTTAATTTTTAATTTTTCTTCTTTTTTGAAAAAACCTCACCACTACATACAGCCCAAACAAGAGTTCAATTCACTGGAAAAAAAGACACATTGGATCTAGAGTCCAGAATCTTGAAAACATTGACAAGAAAAAATACTCTTGATTCAATTAGATTTAAGCTTAAATCAAAAGGAAATCCGCTTAAATTAAGAGGCTTGGTTCTTGATTTAAGCAAAAATCCTATTGAATCAAGAGTATTTTTTCTTGTCGATGTTTTTAAGAGTCTGGACTCTAGATCCAATGTGGTTTTTTTTTTCAGTGTTGGATTACATTTTGCATAAGGAACCACTGTCTTAGACTCTCCCATAACAGCACATATCTGCATAGGAAAACCGATGGCATGCATGTTGTTTCTAAATTGGGCCAGAAATAGTGGTTCCTTATTGCAAAATGTAATCGAATTAAGAGTTACATACTTGTACTCTACTTTTTAAAATATATACGCGTATACATGTAACATTTTTCGAAAACAACAGAATTCTATTAAAAATATGTGTAATTGTCCAACTAATTTCGAGGAGACACTAAAATAAAATCTGGCCCTCTTATAGTCAGTATTCCGATGTTTGACCCATTCCTTGGATAAGTGTAACAGCTAAAACGAGCTTCTACTGCCGCCTTACAACTCCCTCCTCCTTTAATATCGTCCAATTTAGAAACGCCTTCTAAACGCTGGGTATGCAATTTTACCTTCATGTAAGGTACATTGCTGGTGTTTGAAAATGAAGTTATTCCCAAGTTTTCGGTGAAAATCGGTGCGGCATTCTCGGGTAATCAAATGAAATAATATTATTCTTATACTTTTGTGCGATTATAATAGTGCGATTGGAAACGTCAATATATAGTTTTTTATAGTATCCAAAAAATTTGAAGGTGATCACGCGAAAGTAACTGAAGCTAAGTTGGTGCGATTAGATATAGTTTATTTGTTACTTTTAGCTCACATGAAAATTGATTTTTCTGCGTGGAGGTAAATTAAAAATCGCAATTTCAGAATAAAATTGACATTTGGTACTAGTAAAAATGGATGAAACGGACCGAAATTTGTGTAAAAATGTTTTTTTTTTTTTTTTTTTTTTTTTTTTTTTTTTTTACCATGTGGTACCGATTGCCACCTGGGGACACTGACATTCCAAATTTCATTTTTTTAATGCACCTTAATGACCATCTCATAGAAACAGAGTTCGGAGAGAATGCCAATGAACACTGAACACGTGTTGACCAACGTCCATCCCATACTGAGGCAAGATGCTGTGGACGTAAGATTTTTCTGCATCCCGTTCTGATCTCAACATTGGCTCCGTTTCCGCCATTGATCGAGGATTGTAGACATTTGTATCCTTTGCAGACGTGCAGGATGTAGACTCGATCGCGGATGGACGGTGTACACATAAAAATACTGTGTCCACTTCGGCAGGCGCAGTATAGGCAATTCGCACATCGGAAAGTATACGCGCAACGGTGCTGTGCTTGGAGCATTTCTACGATGTCGAAGGCGCTGCATTGGGTGCAAGTTCGCACGCCTTTAATTGTCCGCAATAATTTGAATTGGCGGCGTTCGGGAATTGATATTGATAGAAAAACATACTTTTTGCTGAAACCTCTGCAAGTGTTTTCAGATTGAAAGAATAAATGTAGGTATGACTTACTGCTTGCACCCTGATTTTTGTATGAATAACTACAACTGCGCTAATGTTTGTTGTGAGTTTTGTTAACGCTTTGACTGCGCTAATTTTTGTTACTTGTTCCTTTGTCAAAGTTACTTCGATCGCGATTATTTGTTTTCGTGTACTACCTCGACCGTGGCAAGTTTTCTACTTGAATTATTCCGATTGTCTGATTAAACTGTGCCTAGGGAAAATTTGTGGATTCTTGGCGAAAGCGTGCACTGGAAAACTATCTGCATCTCTGATATTTCGCAATGTAAAATATGAGTAATAACATATCTATGTCACAATGAACGTCTGCAAGCCGATCAGCGAGCTGATTGTTGAAATTGATAGTCAAAGTTATGGACAAAAAAGACAAAAGGGATATGGAGGGTCCTTCTGGTGTAAGCGAATGGTTACAACGGACGACGGACGTAGGTAATAGACTAACTAACGGCAACCCACGAGAGACCCTATAGTCAGACCATCCTATTCTTCCTCAGTCTTCCTTAGTCTCCTAGTCTTCCTTAGGAACTAGAGGAGTCGTCAGCTAAGTTGACGGTTGTTTACTTTCGGTTTGCAGGCGTTTTCGCGTCACTACTATCCACATAAAAATATCTGGCTCTCTCAGAAGCAAGAGCACAAGCTTAGATAAGTTTTTTAATACTTTCAAACCTTGTAACACTTTAATTTTTAGCCACACAGAAATCACAACCACAAAAAAGTCGCAAATCATAACTGATAAGTAGTTTTTTTACGATACGATCATGAGACTGATGTTTTCGATGTGGATAGTAGCGAACGCCGCTTTGTTCAGTGGCTCAAATTCGTCGTTGGCGCTTGCAAACCGAAAGTAAACAACCGTCAACTTAGCTGACGACACCTCTACCAATTTCAACCATTAGGATCGCTCCATACACCCTATGTCTTCTTCGTCTATGGCTTTGTCTATAAATTTCAATAACCAACCCGCAGACTTGGCGAGGCGCAAGGAAGTGAAGGCTGGGGAGTAGCGGAGCAGGACCTACCCATCCTTTTCCCTTACATTCGTTGCAGAAGTTGGTGCCGACGCCGAAGCAGCGATGGCAGGACTTGAGGACGGAGGTGTGCGGGACGTGGATGACCCGGACCTCGTCCTGGAAGAGTCGCTCGGGCTCCACCTCGATTTCCCACGGGAGGGGTGCTTGTCCCTCGCCCCGCTCCTCCACCGGGAGACCGCTGTTCCACGCTTCGAACACCCACGCCACCTCTCGCATCTCCACGAACGAGTCCAGCTGATACTGAAACAATCATCCCTTCGTCACAACCGAAGACAAGTTACGAGCTACATAGACAAACACTGAAAAAAAAAAATCTCGGTGTATTTACTAAGAAAAGGGTAAAATTACCAAGAATTCAGGGTTCTATTTGATCCCAGTTTTTTCTTGATAAAATTACCATTTATGGAATTGGTAATTTTACTGAGAATTCTCGGTAAGATTATTGAACTTTCTCGGTAATTTTACTGGACCACGGTAAAAACGCCAATATTTTTTATCGACTGTGGTAGAATTACCGAGATAAAATGGCAAAGTTACCGGGAATTGATTACCAATAAAAGTGGTATTCTCACCTGAAAAAAAAACAGTAAAAATACCGGTTGTTAGGTAAGCTTACCAGTCTGTCTTGGTAAAATTACCAATAATTGGTAAAAAAAGTGAGATGGTAAAGGTACTAACGGACCGTGGTAAAAACGCCGAGAATTTTTTTAAGTGTACCGTCCGTTCCGGGCTCAGAGGCTGAAAGTTCCGGGTGCTGGAGCCGTAGCGTAGCCTCGATTGCTCCGGACGCTACGTCCAGAGCTTTCGGTCTCTGAGACCGGAACGCGGGTGGTACGTCCACACCCCATAAGCGCGGCTTCTACGGCCGGAGTTTTTTTTTTTTTTTTTCAGTGTATCTTTCGTATGAGCTCATGTCACACGATCAACCCGCACTTTCAGTATATCAAGGTCAAATGCTGTGATTGGTCCAAGTCATCGAATAAGCCAATCACAACACCTGATCTTGATATATTGATAGTGCAGTTTGATCGTGTGACGATAGCTTTAGTGTAAAAGTTATGCTCGGTAGTCAACGCTCTGATCCGCCTATCAATGACTCATGACCATCAGGAGACCTTGCAATTGCAGAATGTTTGCTCCGACGATCTCAAAATTTATCTGTCTTGATTTGGCAAAGTATAATTGAGGATATAAAAAATTGTTAGAATTTGAACGGAACAATTTTATGACTGCATCAGAGAATGCTTAATGAGCTGCGTTTACAGTATTTTTCATAATTTTTTTCTGATATGGAAAATTGTGGGAAAATGTACTTGAAAGTTAAATGATGTGAATTTTCAGGAGAAACTAGGTACTTATGATAAAGAATTATACATGATAATCACAAAGTTTACTGAACAGATCATAAGTATATGTATTTTGCACGAAAAAGCATAGAAAAATGAGTTTCTGTTAATTTTTTTTTCCTTTCGTTAGGAGGAGAAGAGGCAAAGAGGGGAACAGGAGAAACAGCAACATTAAAATGCGCATTGCGCACGTAAAAATATCTATTTTATTCTTTTTTTCTTCTATAACATCCGTAATATGATGAATAATCACTCCTGTACATGCCCCAAGTAGAAGTTGAAAATTGTAATTTCCTAAACAGAAAAAGTAAGTATTACGCATCATCTTACTCAGTTTCTTCAACTATGAGAGGCTGCTGTCGCATCCTTTGTATAGTACCTATATATTCACATTATGGCAAGCGTTTTAGATCACTGTCTCGCAGAACGCTCATGTGAGTTTATCACTGGAAAAAAAACACACATTGGATCAAGAGTCCAGACTCCTAAAAACATCGACAAGAAAAAGTTCTCTTGATTCAATCAGAATCTAGCTTAAATCAAGAACCAAGCCTCTTAATTTAAGCGGATTTCGTTTTAATTCAAGCAAAAATCCGATTGAATCAAGAGTATTTTTTCTTGTCAATGTTTTCAATATAAGAGTCTGAACCCTAGATCCAATGTGTTTTTTTTTTCCAGTGTGGATGAGTTGAGGGGTTCAGAGTAGGAGGACTCAGTTGCATTGCAGTATTCCCAAGATTCACCTGGAAATGAATTTATTGACTCAAAAATCGATTTTTGGATCAAATTTGGGAATCTTCCGGAATTTGGGCTGACTTTCATTTTCTTTTGATGAATATCTATTAATATACTCATTTTCAAACATGCACTTGTTACAAAATAAATAAACAAGCTGCAATATGAAACTCATCGACGTAATTGGAGACAATATTTTTTTGAGACCCCGCACTCATGGGCGGAACTAGGAAAGTTTAGTGGGGGATCCATATAGACTTATTCGGGGGGTCTGGATTGCACCCCACTAAGGAAGATCTGTGGGATTCTCCCAGCTTCAAAGGCAGCTTTGAGGGATTTTTCGGGATAAACGAGGCCGAAGGACTTTCCCGAAAAACTTTGAAAAATTGTATCGTCTCCGCAGACTGATTATTGAAATTGATAGACAAAGATATAGACAAAGAAGACGTAGGGAGTATAGAGCTATCCTATTGGTTACAACTGGTGATTCTCTCTGACAGACTGAGGGAGAAAATGATGGACTAACTGTCAGGTCCTTTGTCGGTTGGCGTACAAGTTAGTCTATTACTTACCTCCTTTATCCATTGCAACCGCCCGCCTCCACCAACAGGATCCCACCATATACCCATTTTGTCTTTTCCGTCTGTAGCTATGTCTATAATTTCAATTATCGGCCCGCAGGAGCAACTTTGAACTGTTCTCACCCAGAAGTTGATCGTTACGATTCCAGATGAAAGATCATCCCGTGCTTACTTCGCAAAATCCCTCACATTTCAAGGGAGGGGGCGAGTATATTTCTGGAGGGGATTTTTCTCCCTGCCCTCCCCTTTCCGTTGATTCCCTATGTCTTCTTTGTATATGGCTTTGTCTATCAATTTGAACAATCAACCCAATGCGGGTTCTCGCGGACATGGTGAGTTACCAGGAGCTATGAATTATTGACGCCAATTGGACGTATTTCTATCAAACGGAACTATGTGCATTATGACATGAGCCCTGAGACCCATTAGAATACACGCATAACAGGGCTCACGTCATAATGCACATAGTTCCGTTTGATAGAAATACGTCCAATTCTATCACCGAGTTGAGTGTTCGAACATTAACACGTGACGATCGGTCAAAAACTAGCTGATAGAATGATAGCGCTTTGTCGAGAATTTGGAAATAGAATTTGGCAACCAAAGATGGCAAAACCGCATCTTGGTATTCGTATTTGTAGCTAAAGAGTCGCAACTAACCAAATATATAAAATCGGTAGATGTTTAATGAGCAGCTTCGGCTTATGATTCTTTTAAGGAGCGACATAAAAATGAAATAACCGCGTGGTTTATGATCAATTTTTCCATTTTCGCCGAATCGGAATGATCTATATTCCTGCACGTTTTCGCGTGCGGTGAATTGAGTCTCGGAACGAACAGCCACCAAAAAATTTGTGAATTTGATACCTTAGAGTTGACTCTGTGTTAAGAGGGACAATATTTTGAAATTTTCAGGAGGGACACCTACTTTGAATTTCAGAGAATCTCGTTGTAGGAGGAAAATCACGGAAATTTCGATAAACTCTAGCGTTTCTGACCTTTACACGTTTTGCGAATTGTAATCTTGAGACTAACATGCAGTTACTCAAGTGGAACGAATGAGTGCTACTGAAAAGAGAGAGAATTTGGATTACTTCTATGAGAAAAATTCTCAGTGAATATAAAAATGGCAACATACCAGCATTTCTGGGCATTCTAATATATGCTTCTGTAATAATTAGGGTGTTGTCGAGGCAATTCAGTTGCTCGGAATTTTCAAAGTATGGTAAGCGTTAGGTAATGCATACATGTTACAAATAATCTCTGGAAAAACTTAAACACATAGTGCAACAGTTTGCATTTTGAAGTAAAAATGCAAAACAGTTTCTTGCATCAGAGGTAGGATTACCGACGATTTGTAAATATACTGTATCGCCGCTCTTTTAAGTTAAACAAAATGCATTAAATTCTTTTAATAAGTTCGATAAACATATCATGACGCAAAATTTTAGCTGTGTAAAATAAAAGATTGGCAAAGATACCAAAACGGTCCACAGACTGACATAATTTATTCCCACTTTAAAAAGTTCAATGAAGAAAACCGAGATTAATCGTACTGATTTTCTCATGGTGTATTTTAAAATTCCTTACCGGTGGTCTTAAATCAGTATCCGGCAGTTATCTCCGATGGTATAATCCGATGGTTCAGTCCAGAGTATCACAATTTTCACATATTTTTCGCGTATCCGATCAAATTTTGAAACAGTTCGCGCTTGCGACGCACCTTCGCGGCAAAACCGCCGCCAAGTTCGCACTAAACACGGCGTTAACCAGGCGAGCGAGTAACCGTGGTCATGAAACTGACATTTTCGACTCGATCGTGAAGACAGGAAGGAAGGCTAGCTGCGGAGGAGTGCGGTAAGGTTGCGGGTGGGAGCAGGGCCGGCCGCCGCGGTCCCCGAGCGGGGGGGGGGGGGGATAATTGTTCGAAGGGGGGACGAAGTGGAGGAGTAGGTGTAACTTTGAAGCGATCTCGGCTCGCAATTACTCGTTTCGTACCAATGGGAGACACTACGGTGCGAGTGGGATCGATGACAGAATCAATGGACGATTGTGAAGTTCGCCTTCTCCGTTTTAATTCGTCCCGAGTAAAAATTTGAGAGATTATGTCGAATTGGCAACGTTGTTGATAGGAGCTAATCACTGGTGGCTGTTAGTGTTGACATTAGAGCGCGAAGACGATCGCGGCGGCGCGGCGCTCTTTGAGCGGGTCGCCTGTGCCAGTGTGACGTGCGTCGCGGCGCTGTTCTCCGTGCCAATGGAAAAAACGCCGTATGAACATTTGCACGTTGTCGAATTTCCCTTAATGAAAAATTTAGTTCGGAGGAAAGTTATGCATATTTTTCCTTGAAATTTTCAGACGTTATAAATTGAATTGCGTACAAAATTGTCTGAAGATCTGAAGAAAGATATGTATGAAATTTTCCCAATAGATGCGTATTTTATGAAAGGAAATTTGGCAACGCCTGATGGTTTTTACGGGTTTTTCCTTAGTAGTGCTGCACTTGCGCCAGTGGCGTGGCGTGCTTTGCGATATATCGATTGATACGCCGCTCAAACCTATGAAAAAAGATCGATTATTAGGGTGTTAACAGCGAACACCTTAGTAATCGATTCTTTACCATAGCTTCAAATGGCGAGATATCGATAATCGATTATTCACGCCATGCCACTGACTTGCGCGTGTAGCAGCATCTCCTCTTTCTATCACTCACAGACCCAACTGAAGAATATTAAAAGTTTATAAACTTCTTGGAAAAAATCATTCCTCCGATTAGATCCATTTCTTCTTCTTCTTTATTTTTTCATGATATAGGAACTTATACTATTAGTATTCGTGGCTAACTATTTTACTAACAACTATTTGCGCTGCGAGCTCGGGGAGACGGCGCGATGCTTGAAGTATCCCTGCAGGTTTGCAGGCGCTTCCCGTGAACGTAGTTCGCGTGAAGTTCAAAGTTTCGGAAATTTTCTTCCGGATGATTAGGTCCGTTTTTCTCTGATCCGGTCTTGACTATGAAAAATCTTTCTCGCATATCCAAAACAACGAAAAAGGTGCTGGAATTCATTTTCGCTGACTCAGAGATTTTAACGCATACAGCAGAAAAGTTGGATGGGGCGAAACGCGTGATACAACTATTTTAACTTCCGATATGATGAAATTGCATGTCTACAAAATGAAGGAGAACCTAATCTCTCTTCGGCTGACTCGGAGACTTTCACGCTGGAGTAGAAAAGTTGGATGGGGCAATACACGTGATACGACTATTTTGGCTTCCGAGATGATGGAATTGCATGTCCACAAAACGAAGGAGAACGTAAACTCTTTTCGGCTGACTCGGAGACTTTCACGCTGGAGTAGAAAAGTTGGATGGGGCAAAACACTTGAAACGACTATTTTCACTTCCAGAAGATAAAATTACAAATCCACAAAATGAAGGTAAAGTAACGTCTTTTTAGCTGACACAGGGATTTTAACGCATGAGTAGAAAAGTTGGATGGGGCAACTACCCACGATGAAATCAACATTTTTAGTGTTTTTTTCTTCTAACTAATAAATAGATCCCAGTTTCCTTTTGGGTGATGTCCTTCCATTCGTGGTCTAACATTTCTTTTGTTTAAATTGTGTCCATCCCTGTCCTCCGACCTCGTAGGTTTGGCAATGGAGTAGAACGGAAGGACCGCACGCGCTGAGATGCTAGCATGCATCCCATGGCCGGAAATTAAGGTTGTTAGCCGGTTGGGCGGTAATGCACAAGGCATAATGATCGTTGCAGTCTCCAATCAAGATCGACGATCGACACCGCAGCTCCAAACACAATAGAAGCTTTTCGAATAGCTCCTAGTTAAGAAAATGTTATACGTTCCGGGAGAGAGGTAAAATACTGATACTTAATAAAAAAGAGGTATATTCATTACGTTAACCTCGGTGAGCGTAAATACCGCTGCAACACAAAGCTGGATGGAGAATCCGGTTGACTCGCCGATAAAGAGATATACCCAGCATCAAGTTCGTAATTTTAACGAAGGAGCAAGGGAATGGGGGAGAGAATATTTTAATTGGGATCGAGAGAAATCGGGACTAAAAAATGATGCGAGGATGAATGACAATCGACGGCTGCTCCGTCAAAATTCTTGGGTGCAAAAGAATGAAAGTCGATCACATTCAGTCTGTATAAATCGATGGCTAAAGTGCAAAACCACGTAACTCCGCACTGAAAAAAAACCACATTGGATCTAGAGTCCAGCCTCTTAAAAACATCGACAAGAAAAATTACTCTTGATTCAATCAGAATCTAGCTTAAATCAAGAATCAAGCCTCTTAAATTAAGCTGATTTCGTTTTGATTCAAGCAAAAATCCGATTGAATCAAGAGTATTTTTTCTTGTCAATGTTTTCAAGAGTCTGGACTCTAGATCCAATGTGTTTTTTGTTTTTTTTTCCAGTGCGTTGCCGTGTCTCGAAATCTCTGCTCCTAGTTTAATTTTTCTTAAAGAGAGAAGTCGACTTCATGGCTTGAAATTTACACAGAATATTCTGCTTACTGAGAAGAAAAAACAAGGAACTTTTCAAAAAATTACGATGACTAGTTTGCCTGCGACATGTACATTAAAGAGAAAATACATGCCTACAATGCAAATGTTTGTATTTCATTTGTATAGTCTGGCTAACTATACTTTTTTGAGAGTTTTTTCCCTTTTTTTTTTTTTTTTAGGTTTTTTTAAGTTTGTTTTTGTGGTAAATGTTTCGTCGTGCGCTACTAGGTGTTAGTCTTGCCCCTTGCACAAGCGCTCGCGGTAGCTTTCATGAATCCAGACTGAAGTGGAAATTCATAATTTAAATTATGAGGCAGGACAGAATAAAGAGGTGAGTCAAGAATCGCCTGTATGTTGTTGTCGATCATAGGTACAATAGTTCATCGAACCCGGGCGATTCATTTGCAATATTCCGTCGGAGTATCGCAAGCATTTTAAGTACCAGCAAGAATGTGTCAGATGACTGGCAAGAATTATCCCCTCAACGTCTAATCCTCAGGATAGTGCGCGCATGGATCATACTCAACAGAATATTTTCGAGTATGACGCTTTCAGTGATCCCTTTAAACTGGGCCATCGTGAGTGCAGCTCAAACTCGTCCTCTCTTCGGAGAAGGCTCCGAATTAAATTTCGGTTTCACTTTTGATCTCAATCGAGATATCTATCCAAAATGATCGACCAATGAAAGAGAGCCTGCAAAAATTCACCGATGCTTTGATTTGTTTGTTACCCCATTCATCAGTTCTTTTGGTTTTTAACTGATCATTGTTCCAGTATGACTAATATTCTTTAGAATAGAGATTACAGTTTTGTCATGGGAACGGAGTTCCCCATGATATTAGAATCGTTCCGTTGCTTTCGCTATGGGATTCCCTATACCTCTGCGACCTTGAGCGTTTCGCCCAGTCTCCGATTTTTGGTTGATTTTCCGATGTATCAAAAACCGTTGTATTTTTTAGCCAATCATGTCTCTACGTCAAGTTGTGTTGATTGCTAAAATTCGCTTTCAGCGAGTTTTTTTCCACCTCGAGATGTCGTGTCTGACTGGTAAATCTGCGCAGAACCACGAAGTTCCGTTTTTAGGCAAATTCTTTTTTTTGGGAGGTTCTGATTGGTTATTTTTCGCCATCAGTTTTCTGTTCGTTGGTGCAAAAGATCGCCTACCTCGGTGTTCTTGAGAAGCCGCCATTATCCCACCTCAAATTTGAAAAATAGAAGGAAAGAAATAATAACTATCGTACAAGGTGGAAAATTGTTCTGGAGGACTCGTTACGGATAAAGAAGTCAAAATCAGAGCTCGATTGATTGATTTAATTCATGGATACGCAAATAGTGCCTTAGCTCAACTGCCGCGATCGGAATGCGTGCTGGGATGGACCTCGAGACGCATTAAAACAGTGCGAACCATGGCTCCTACAGCAATACAGCAATGCGCTTCATATCATCCCAAAAGCAGTCTCTTGTGATAAGTCCCGCCCATTGCTTGAGTCTTTTGTATGCTATTTTTACTCTCGCTCACGTGGATCCGTCATAGCCTAGTTGACTAAACCGCCTCGTATTATTGATTCGGTGCGGGCACCCGGCGATCGGGAGTTCGAGACCCGACGATGGAAACTACTTTTTAATGGTTGTATTGAATGTTTTAGACTAATCATCAAAAAATAATTAATAGTAGATGATAAATGTACGAACATTTTCTCGTGAGTTAATATGTTAAACAAAAATACTGGAATATACCTTCTTCATATAATCAGCCACATGTTCCCCCAAATTAATGACGTTATTTTCTTTTTTCAATAAAGTTAATTTGCATTCAACGTTCGTAAGTTAAGCAAAAAGTACCTATTGATACAAATAGAAAGACATGAAAATAGTATGTCTAACATTTCAGTTGTTTTTTTTTTTTTATTATTATTTATTTTTTGTTTTTTTTTTGTTTTTTCAATAAAACAAATTGACTGGGACTAGAATCATCGTATCTCTGAAGACAAAAGCTAAGTTTTTTGATACAGAAATACTAATATATTCATCCTTTATATAATCAGGGAGATGTTGACCCAAATATTGATGTATATTTTCTCTGTTCGCCCAAATTAATGATGGTATTTTCTTTTTTCAATAAAATTAATTTACATTCCACGTTCTTAAAGCAATATTTTCTCCAAAATTCAGCAAAAAATAACAATTTATACCTACGCAAAAAGTAAATAAATAAATAAAGCAATGACATGAAAGTAGTATAGGTAGTACACATCTAACATTTCGGTTACATCTATTTGAATGAAAAAAATGGCAACTTAGGAAGTACATAGGTCACTTATCGACGGTGAAACTACCAAACCACGTATCTCGGTTTGCGACGTCGCAGACTTCCTGTCATACTTTATTTTTTAAATGAAAAGCTACTTAACGTCCAGTCTTGAAAATTTCCGTGATTTTTCCTCTTCGTGCGGAGAAAATTCTGTGAAAATTTCAAGGAATGATATTGATTTGGTCTACTTCAAAAAAATAAAATGTGAGCGGAGATTTTTAAACACCGCAAACGAGATACGTGGTTTGGTAGTTTCACCGTCGTTATGATGCGTATTCGGGCATATGCGTAGAGTAAAAATATCATACTTTACGCCGAAAAAACGAAACTGAAAGTTAAATGCGTTAACTTCCAAAAACCATACATAATCCAACGAAAATAAATAATTGGTAAATAACAGCTTTCTTGTATGCAAAGAAAAAAAATTAAAAATGTTAAAAAAGAGATGTCGACACAAAATTACATAGCCCCTTCAATTCTGAAGATACTACAAACGAACTGTACCTTAAAATTTTCATATCCCAGAAGCAAAAGTTCCCATGACGAATATTGCTATCGCTAGCGATTGCAAAAACCAACTTGTTTATCATTTATTTTTCAAATAACCGGTGGAGATTTGTTTGTATGAATAAATTAACGACACATGGATTGTGTCAAACAAACCAGTCAACCACTTTGAGCCTTAGAAAAAAAAGAAAAGGAAAAAAAAAAAACCTATTCTTCCATCGGGAAAAATTGGTTTTTAGTCGTATGGGGGCTGAGTTTGGGGGTTTTGAATCGTTCTTTTAAAAAGAGCAGAAGTCCATTTTTCGGATTTTTTTTACTAACATTTTTTAACCCTCCGGTTGTGTTAACCATAATGTCCGAGAAAACAGCGGTAGTCCGCTTTTTGGAAAGCGAATGGTACACGCACGCAGGAACTCTAATATCACGCAAAAAAAGTTGAACACACAAAACACGTCAAACAGACAAAACGTTCGACGTCTAACGTCAAAAATGCAAAAAAAAAAAAGTTTGAAAAATTGAACTTCCGCCTTTGATGAAAGTAGTAATTTACTTGTAGGGTGTGTCACACTTAAAAATGTCCCAATCCTTTGCGTCAGTCCTGGCCTTCCAATCGCTGGAATATAACACAGCGGGCGTATGAGTCGCGAATGCAAGAAATAAACTTTTCTCGAAGAGCCAAAATGTCCACCTGGATTAGAAATCAATTTTACAGTGATGTAAAACAAAATGACTTGGGCTCCTTCCGAGAATCGCCATCATTGTGTTGGAATGCCCGCTGGTGAGAAAGGTGAAAAACAATGGCGTGGCGTGCTTTGCGATATATCGAGTCATCTGTCATTTAAAGGTATGGAAAAAGATCGATAAATAGGGTGTTCGCAATGAACACCTTAACAATCGATGCTTTACCGTAGCTTCAAATGGAGACTTATCGATAATCGACCATTGACGCCTCGTCACTAGTGAAAAATGAACTTGGTAACGGGCGCGCACAGCAGGAGGAAAAAATTATTGCCACCTCTAAAGACAATTCTGATTTTTAAAAATGATTCAACGAGTACTTTCCTTCAATGAATATTCCTTTGTCATAATACTTACATCCTCTGGTAGCAACGACGGTCCTCTGGTTTCTCACTTTTCAAAAAGTCTTGAATTTAAAAAATTAAACAGTTTAAAAAAAAATTGTGGGAATATATGTTTTCGGAAACTCATTACGGGTATTTTTTAAATTTAAAATTATGATATGTAAACTTTTGTGGAAGAGAATTTTGAAAAAAACTCTTGAAATATCTGGAGTATAATTTTGTAACATTTACGTGTGTATTATTTGAAAAAACAATATAAAAAATAATACATTAGTAAGTTTTATATACGTAAATTTTGCTTTCAAAAAATTTCCAAACAGAGTCTCCAAAGGCAACATTTTAACAGGTTTTTAAGGGTTTTTGAAAATTGTTTTTCAATAATTGACTGAATGTTCGCGGGGAAAGTTCACCATACGCGGACCGACGAAAATATGATTGGGATCAAAGATTTTCAGAAACTCGGCAGTTTAACACTTTGCGAAATTAAATAGGTATTTCTTTTTATTAATTTGGTCAAACAGGTCTTTTTTTTTTTTTTTTTTTTTTTTTTTTTTTAATGGTATTTTAGAGAGTTTCAGCAGTTTTGGTTGCCAAAAAAAAAAAAAAAAATTTCCTTGTTCCCAGATCCAATAATGTAAAGACAATATCAAGCTCAGATTTGTTATTTCATTTGTTTCGTCTACAGCTTGGTATGGCGTGTGACGATATTTACCCACTCTTGGCTAATGTATGAACGTTTGAGACTGGTAAACTTTATCTTTGTTTAAACTTGGTATCTACCGCCAATATAAGTGAGGCATAAGTGTCTCTGCACTTTAATTTTTAGATTTGTTCTTAAATCTTATCGAATCTTCCATGTAAGCGTTCAGATTAGGTGCATACATATTTGCTTGCAAAAAATCTCGATGCTTTCTGTGCTCAGGTTGCAGAACAATGAGTTTTGTTTGCACGAGTTGTGCATAACCGATCCGTTTTCCTCCTGAATTTTCTCATTTTTTCCATCCTTTATAACTTACTCCAGATACATTCAACCTATAAGTATTAAATTTTGACCCTAGAATGACGTAAAAATCCACTAATAAAAACTCGATCTCGTGTGAGAACATTTGAAAGATTGAGATTTTGACTGATAATCTGAGAGTATTATGCAGCATATTCGGAAACACTCAAAAGAGACATTAAAAGAAACACTTAGACTCCCTTTTGCAATTGCGGAGACAGCTAATTTGGGCTCATATCGATAAAAACACCAATCTGCGCATGAAATTCAATGGCACATACGTTGTTTATAAAAAAGCCAGAAATTGAATTTCCATATTACAAAATGTAAAAAAGTTTTTCATGTTCATCGTTTGTCGACAGGTGACATTGAAGATGTGTATATTTTCCCGGAAAATCAGCATTTAAAAAAGACGACATTGTCCTACTTTCAATTCCTAATGCTGCTCTTTACTTTCAATTTTGCAATGACTTCTTTTCTTATTCGTAATTGCGATTTTATGATGGCGTTTTTCAATTCGCGTATTAAATAATCGTCGCATGTCGTTTCCTTCGATTTGAAAGATTTTGATTCATATTTGGACGAAAACATTTTTTACTCTACCTCTCTCCTGTGCAAGCAGGAATACCTCAAGACCACAGGATCTCATTTATTGAAGCTATATGTGTCTTTCTCTCACGTATCCGGTCATAGCTTGATTAGAATGAAACGCTGAAGCAGGGCCATGATCTCCTATGTAACGTCCGCACAGTTCGTCGCACCTCTGACGTAAGGACGTATCTCAATTTCCACATGACCTCCGGAGAGAATAGACTTATACAGAGGACAAGGCTCACGAGGAAACTGACATAAGCCCTTACGTCAGAGAAGCGACGCGTTTAGTATGCGAGTGGCGTGGTTTCAGACGTTAAAATTGGATATCAGTGTCAAATAAAGCTATGAGGTCAACTACACGCAGACATACACCTGCGTCCTGCGACCTGCCCTGGTGTTACGTCTAACGTCCCGAGTTCGTTTCCGAAGAGGCAGCTTTGGAACTGGTCGTCCATATTTGATATGATATCAATTACTACCGGTTAATGGATCGTCTTGAATGGTTTAGGAGTTGAAATAACATAGTAGGAAACATTATGTCACACGCGATTTTGTGTGAGTAAAAACATTATCTTCTAACGAGGGATATCGAAGATATTTTCCTTTAAAATTTTGCCAGTGACATTACCCTAGCATAGACAAATCCAGACACTTCGAACGGGGGTGTGAGGGAGTTCCGGGGGCCTCTTGCAGAAAAATTTTGAAGCATCTTATATGCAGTTTGGGTCAGTTTCATCATGAATAATTACAGAGTGTATGAGCGTCTTTCCATCTTCATTCCTCCGTTCCTTCCCTCTTTCTTCCTTCTCTTCTTCTGCCTCCTTTTTCGGGCGAAAAGGGGGGGGGGCGTATGCCGCTTACGCCCCCTGGATCCGCCTATCTATACTGGTGGCAGTGAATTTTGAAAATCATGTTCCAAAAATTGATCCAATTGACTCTAAGGGAAACCCTTTTTCGGGATCCTTTCAAAGTATGTATGTTTGATTAATTTACGCATATTGAAGTCCTTTAAAAACTACCTTATGCTTTGTCAAGACATGCTCAACATTTTTTTAAACATATTAGTGATAAAAACCACACAGATCTTTCAAGAGTTTTCAAAACTTTTTTTTCTTAACTTTCACGAGTAATCAGTTCTAATTATTGTATTTTTATTATAAATTTCGCTACCTGTACTTGCGGGAGCTATCACTAAATTATTAATGGATCGTAATTTTAATAGGTCTTTTTACGATCCTTTGGGAGGGGGAGATCCAATTAAATATACATTTTATTCATCAAGCCAAACAGAGCTTCCTCTTGCAAATTTTAATACTTTTCTAGGCTTTTCTTTTGAAAATGTACGAGTTTTTGAAGGTCCTTTTTAAACTGTTATTGCTATTAAGTTGCAATTTGATCAAATTCCGAAACTTAATATAGCCCAGGTACAACACTCCAAACCTTTGCTTTAACCACACAAAAGCGCCTCTCAAACTTCAAAATATGTTTATTCCTACATTTTATCTTGTCTCAACTAAAGAAGTCGTTAATTTTGTGCAGGTCCCCAAGATCTCGTAACAACCTCATTGATACATAAAATATCGACAAGAGCGTTTAAAAAAAAAAAAAAAAAAAAAAAAAAAAAAAAAAAAAAAAAACCCTGCAGGCCAGAAAACGGACCGTTTAATATAATGAAAAATTCGTTAGTAAAAAATAGAGAAAAATGTATTTACATAATTTAACAAACGCCAATAAGATGGATGTATCTACAAATTGATGCTGAATTACATTCAATGGTCCTCTGAAAAACACTTCCAGCGTCATTCAAGAACAAGCGATGCCATACTCAACTTTATTGTATAAAAGAGATGATTGCTTTTTGCACGAGAGAAAGTTTTTAGAGGTAGGATCAAGATTTTTTGACGGAACTGAGTAAAAAAAATAAAAATGTAAGGCGTTAAATGATGATGCAGCCCCAACAGCAGGTTTGAGGATAATCTGGTGCGTGAACTTTCTTTTCAATCCCGTAGACGAAGAACTCTCCGTCATGGCCCTTCCATGTGTACTTGATAAGTGCCACAGGCACTACTCGTATTCTTTGTCTCTGCAACACAGAAACATCATAATTAAAATCCAGACATAGGCGGTCCACCGAGTGCCTGCGGGTATCGCGGAACTTGACAGCTAAATTTTTTTTTTTTAGGAACAGGAGGTCTCTTCATCCGTTCCTTGGCAATGATTCTCATTGAAGTCAGTATACAGGGTGATCCAAAAGTCCCTTCCACCCCCTCTAACTTTTTACTTAATTGAGGTAAAGATTTGAAACTTGGGGAATATTCCTAGGTCAAAGGGAGCTACTTTTTGGCCCCCCTAAAATTTTCAGGGGGGCCCCCCTTGGGGGGCAACGGCCCCCAATTTTTAATTTTCAAATGGGAAGACCCCCTTTGTGATAGCTCGTTCGAAAGAGCATAAAAAAAGAAAACTTTTCGCGCAAACCCGAAGTCAATATCTCAAACCGTTTCAAAATGGCGGCCGGTTAAAGTTCAAAATGGCCGAAAATTCACACCGGTTATTTGTCGATGGATTTGCGCGAAAATCGGTATGTAGGGGTATTTTGACACGAGAAAAACGAATTTGACGTTAGATTTTCAAAAAAAACCGAAATTTCCAAAATGGCCGCCGGTTAAAGTTCAAAATGACCAAAAATTGATTTTTTAAGAAATCTAAGTTCAGATTTGTTTATCTTATGCCAAAATACTCTCAAATTCCAAGTTTTAGGCAAATCCATCAGGAAAACACCAAGGTGAAAATTTTCGGCCATTTTAAACTTTAACCGGCGGCCATTTTGGAAATTTCGTTTTTTTTTGAAAATCTAACGTCAAATTCGTTTTTCTCGTGTCAAAATACCTTTACATACCGATTTTCGCGCAAATCCATCGACAAATAACCGGTATGAATTTTCGGCCATTTTGAACTTTAACCGGCCGCCATTTTGAAACGGTTTGAGATATTGACTTCGGGTTTGCGCGAAAAGTTTTCTTTTTTTATGCTCTTTCGAACGAGCTATCACAAAGGGGGTCTTCCTATTTGAAAATTAAAAGTTGGGGGCCGTTGCCCCCCAAGGGGGGCCCCCCTGAAAATTTTAGGGGGGCCAAAAAGTAGCTCCCTTTGACCTAGGAATATCCCCCAAGTTTCAAATCTTTACCTCAATTAGGTAAAAAGTTAGAGGGGGTGGAAGGGACTTTTGGATCACCCTGTATATGAATGAAGGGTTAGTGCGTTCTTTTAAAATTCGAGGCAACTCTTTGCCGTCTTGGTTTTTTACTACAGGGATTCTTAAATTTGGCTGCCTTTTAAACGTTTATAGTGCAATATCATAAAATTAAGGAATAATCAGCTGAAGTTAAATTAAATTTACATCAGTCTTGCTTCGATAATAAATAAGTACATTAGAAAAACCGTAATTCACTAAACGAAAAGTGTTTTTAAAATCTTTGCACGAGGATCAATGTTTTCTGCCAAACTCTCCAACGAATACTTTATCGTCGTGGCTTTCCGTCGAGAGTGAGATAAATATACGATGGACAGGAATTAAGAAAAAAATAATAATAAATTCTCCCCTTGTGTCTATATAAAAAATCGTATTTCCATTTCGGGATGCTTAAAATATATCAATTGTAAGAAACCAGATTTTCCAAAGTTTTAAGGAAAAAACTCTTCGATAATTCACGGAAAGCCTCTCGGACTTTTGCCCAATCACGCATTATTATACGAGTTTTTCCCCAAAAAAAGAGGGGAAAATAGAAGAATTAACTTTTTGCCTCTTAACATTCTTCTTTCCTTCTCCAAAATTCTACAACTTAAAGAAAGAGAGGAAAAATGAATAAATACAATGAAACTGAAAGGAAACCGCGTTTTGATACATTTCGTCAGAGTGGTAAAAGTCTTAAGAGTCTTGGGGGGAGCATAGTAAAGGGAAAAAGAACAAATCGATATACCTGGCAAATGATGTATTGATCGGCGTACAGTCTATGATGTTTCTTGATGAGCCTGTTGGAAGCATTTACCATCGCCTCTTCCGGGAAGTCGGAAATTGGGCCCACGATTGAATTCTGCTCGTTGAAAACGATTTCCCCAGAAACTTCGCTGATGAGTTTCCTCGGGAGCCCCGTCCGCTCTAATATAAACTCCGAACTGTTGACCTTCCTTGAAACATTAGGACATATCTTTACAAATCATCATATCATGTACGGAAAAAAACAATCTTCCTTTAAACTTGTTCGAAGACAAATTATTACAGAGCGTGAAAAAAAAAAAATCAGAAATAAAATATAGAAAACTTGATTTGCCGTGCGCACATGCATTATTTTGAATTTCATAGGAACGAGGAAGAGGAAACATTTTAATCTGCAAAGTTCATTGCACAAAATAATGGCACAATATCATAGGTATTTTTTCCGAACTTCGGAGAAAGACTCTATAGTCAATCGACAAATTGAAAATTTAGAAGTACGTCCCGAATGAATATCGCAAATCGAGAGGTAAAACTAAGCTTTTGCGATTATCACTTGAACTTATTCGAGTTAAAATGAACTACATCCATTCTACATGAGCCCTGAGATCCATTGGAATACATGCATGATAGGGCTCAAACCAATATATACATAGTCCCTTTTGATTTAAATACGCCCATTTAGGACGTACTTTTCTTCAAAAATTTGAAGGGATGTATGATTGTATTAAGTTTTGAGATGCTTTAGGTACTTACCACGTCACTGTTAGTTGAATATAACAAATGATGAGCCCTGAATTTTCGCATTGAGGACATCCCATTTTGCCGGTAGCACGACATTTGTTACAATCCATGCGCCCGTAGCCGTGGTTTGAGGCTCGACAGTAGAAACACCGTTCTCGATACTCCGAATCGGCCGTGAATCCATCACCGTGACAATGCAAACATCGTATCTGTACCAACACATGTACTTCAGATTTAATTTTTAATTTTTCTTCTTTTTTGAAAAAACCTCACCACTACATACAGCCCAAACAAGAGTTCAATTACTGAAAAAAAAACCACATTGGATCTAGAGTCCAGACTCTTAAAAACATCGACAAGAAAAAATACTCTTGATTCAATAGATTTTTGCTTAAATCAAGAACCAAGCCTCTTAATTTAAGCGGCTTTCTTTTGATTTAAGCATAAATCTAATTGAATCAAGAGTATTTTTTCTTGTCGATGTTTTTAAGAGTCTGGACTCTAGATCCAATGTGGTTTTTTTTTCAGTGTTGGATTACATTTTGCATAAGGAACCACTGTCTTAGACTCTCCCATAACAGCACATATCTGCATAGGAAAACCGATGGCATGCATGTTGTTTCTAAATTGGGCCAGAAATAGTGGTTCCTTATTGCAAAATGTAATCGAATTAAGAGTTACATACTTGTACTCTACTTTTTAAAATATATACGCGTATACATGTAACATTTTTCGAAAACAACAGAATTCTATTAAAAATATGTGTAATTGTCCAACTAATTTCGAGGAGACACTAAAATAAAATCTGGCCCTCTTATAGTCAGTATTCCGATGTTTGACCCATTCCTTGGATAAGTGTAACAGCTAAAACGAGCTTCTACTGCCGCCTTACAACTCCCTCCTCCTTTAATATCGTCCAATTTAGAAACGCCTTCTAAACGCTGGGTATGCAATTTTACCTTCATGTAAGGTACATTGCTGGTGTTTGAAAATGAAGTTATTCCCAAGTTTTCGGTGAAAATCGGTGCGGCATTCTCGGGTAATCAAATGAAATAATATTATTCTTATACTTTTGTGCGATTATAATAGTGCGATTGGAAACGTCAATATATAGTTTTTTATAGTATCCAAAAAATTTGAAGGTGATCACGCGAAAGTAACTGAAGCTAAAGTTGGTGCGATTAGATATAGTTTATTTGTTACTTTTAGCTCACATGAAAATTGATTTTTCTGCGTGGAGGTAAATTAAAAATCGCAATTTCAGAATAAAATTGACATTTGGTACTAGTAAAAATGGATGAAACGGACCGAAATTTGTGTAAAAATGTTTTTTTTTTTTTTTTTTTTTTTTTTTTTTTTTTTACCATGTGGTACCGATTGCCACCTGGGGACACTGACATTCCAAATTTCATTTTTTTAATGCACCTTAATGACCATCTCATAGAAACAGAGTTCGGAGAGAATGCCAATGAACACTGAACACGTGTTGACCAACGTCCATCCCATACTGAGGCAAGATGCTGTGGACGTAAGATTTTTCTGCATCCCGTTCTGATCTCAACATTGGCTCCGTTTCCGCCATTGATCGAGGATTGTAGACATTTGTATCCTTTGCAGACGTGCAGGATGTAGACTCGATCGCGGATGGACGGTGTACACATAAAAATACTGTGTCCACTTCGGCAGGCGCAGTATAGGCAATTCGCACATCGGAAAGTATACGCGCAACGGTGCTGTGCTTGGAGCATTTCTACGATGTCGAAGGCGCTGCATTGGGTGCAAGTTCGCACGCCTTTAATTGTCCGCAATAATTTGAATTGGCGGCGTTCGGGAATTGATATTGATAGAAAAACATACTTTTTGCTGAAACCTCTGCAAGTGTTTTCAGATTGAAAGAATAAATGTAGGTATGACTTACTGCTTGCACCCTGATTTTTGTATGAATAACTACAACTGCGCTAATGTTTGTTGTGAGTTTTGTTAACGCTTTGACTGCGCTAATTTTTGTTACTTGTTCCTTTGTCAAAGTTACTTCGATCGCGATTATTTGTTTTCGTGTACTACCTCGACCGTGGCAAGTTTTCTACTTGAATTATTCCGATTGTCTGATTAAACTGTGCCTAGGGAAAATTTGTGGATTCTTGGCGAAAGCGTGCACTGGAAAACTATCTGCATCTCTGATATTTCGCAATGTAAAATATGAGTAATAACATATCTATGTCACAATGAACGTCTGCAAGCCGATCAGCGAGCTGATTGTTGAAATTGATAGTCAAAGTTATGGACAAAAAAGACAAAAGGGATATGGAGGGTCCTTCTGGTGTAAGCGAATGGTTACAACGGACGACGGACGTAGGTAATAGACTAACTAACGGCAACCCACGAGAGACCCTATAGTCAGACCATCCTATTCTTCCTCAGTCTTCCTTAGTCTCCTAGTCTTCCTTAGGAACTAGAGGAGTCGTCAGCTAAGTTGACGGTTGTTTACTTTCGGTTTGCAGGCGTTTTCGCGTCACTACTATCCACATAAAAATATCTGGCTCTCTCAGAAGCAAGAGCACAAGCTTAGATAAGTTTTTTAATACTTTCAAACCTTGTAACACTTTAATTTTTAGCCACACAGAAATCACAACCACAAAAAAGTCGCAAATCATAACTGATAAGTAGTTTTTTTACGATACGATCATGAGACTGATGTTTTCGATGTGGATAGTAGCGAACGCCGCTTTGTTCAGTGGCTCAAATTCGTCGTTGGCGCTTGCAAACCGAAAGTAAACAACCGTCAACTTAGCTGACGACACCTCTACCAATTTCAACCATTAGGATCGCTCCATACACCCTATGTCTTCTTCGTCTATGGCTTTGTCTATAAATTTCAATAACCAACCCGCAGACTTGGCGAGGCGCAAGGAAGTGAAGGCTGGGGAGTAGCGGAGCAGGACCTACCCATCCTTTTCCCTTACATTCGTTGCAGAAGTTGGTGCCGACGCCGAAGCAGCGATGGCAGGACTTGAGGACGGAGGTGTGCGGGACGTGGATGACCCGGACCTCGTCCTGGAAGAGTCGCTCGGGCTCCACCTCGATTTCCCACGGGAGGGGTGCTTGTCCCTCGCCCCGCTCCTCCACCGGGAGACCGCTGTTCCACGCTTCGAACACCCACGCCACCTCTCGCATCTCCACGAACGAGTCCAGCTGATACTGAAACAATCATCCCTTCGTCACAACCGAAGACAAGTTACGAGCTACATAGACAAACACTGAAAAAAAAAAATCTCGGTGTATTTACTAAGAAAAGGGTAAAATTACCAAGAATTCAGGGTTCTATTTGATCCCAGTTTTTTCTTGATAAAATTACCATTTATGGAATTGGTAATTTTACTGAGAATTCTCGGTAAGATTATTGAACTTTCTCGGTAATTTTACTGGACCTTGGTAAAAACGCCAATATTTTTTATCGACTGTGGTAGAATTACCGAGATAAAATGGCAAAGTTACCGGGAATTGATTACCAATAAAAGTGGTATTCTCACCTGAAAAAAAAAACAGTAAAAATACCGGTTGTTAGGTAAGCTTACCAGTCTGTCTTGGTAAAATTACCAATAATTGGTAAAAAAAGTGAGATGGTAAAGGTACCAACGGACCGTGGTAAAAACGCCGAGAATTTTTTTTAAGTGTACCGTCCGTTCCGGGCTCAGAGGCTGAAAGTTCCGGGTGCTGGAGCCGTAGCGTAGCCTCGATTGCTCCGGACGCTACGTCCAGAACTTTCGGTCTCTTAGACCGGAACGCGGGTGGTACGTCCACAACCCATAAGTGCGGCTTCTACGGCCGGAGTTTTTTTTTTTTTTTTTTTTCATGTATCTTTCGCATGAGCTCATGTCACACGATCAACCCGCACTTTCAGTATATCAAGGTCAAATGCTGTGATTGGTCCAAGTCATCGAATAAGCCAATCACAACACCTGATCTTGATATATTGATAGTGCAGTTTGATCGTGTGACGATAGCTTTAGTGTAAAAGTTATGCTCGGTAGTCAACGCTCTGATCCGCCTATCAATGACTCATGACCATCAGGAGACCTTGCAATTGCAGAATGTTTGCTCCGACGATCTCAAAATTTATCTGTCTTGATTTGGCAAAGTATAATTGAGGAATAATAATTAAAATAATTGTTAGAATTTGAACGGAACAATTTTATGACTGCATCAGAGAATGCTTCATGAGCTGCGTTTACAGTATTTTTCATAATTTTTGTCTGATATGGAAAATTGTGGGAAAATGTACTTAAAAGTGGAAAAATCTGCCGCCTTTTAACATCATCAGGCGACGTTTCGAATTTAAACACATTTATTATCTAGTAGGTTAGTGATTTGGTCATAGTTATCTACTAATTGTTCGTTTTAGAAACCAAGGATATTCTCATGCTCAGGTCACTCAGTAGTTTCTTCTTAAAAATGAAATTCGCCAAATTCCTGACACTAGTAAATTCTCAATAACACATGAATTAAGGTGGAAATTGATTAGGTGAAAATTGCGTTGAGCTTTGATCTTAACTGTCTATTGGCCTTAGAAAACTAACACTTCAATCTGAGGTCCATTATCTCATTTTGTTTTAACGCCTTAAGCACTACTCACTACTCAGCCTGCTGGCATCACATATAAGATCACATACTCTAGATAAAGAGATGAAGAAAAGTTCATCCGTAAGTTCTCGAATGCGATGCGACTATTATATTTCAGTGCGATAGAGCTATTTTGCCTAATCGCCGTGTTGAAGGCGAACAATCCTCTGTTTCACAGAGCTATAGGTCTGAAATACGCAACAGGGCACGGTTATCCTTTCCAGAACGATTGGACAAAAATAGACCCTACGCATTCTTTTGGTCACATTCTCACATTCTGTCCTGCATGCTTCACGGTCGTGCGGTATTTAACAATTTAAGTGTGAATTTAACAATGCATACATTTTTATATTATACAACTGCGGGTAACAAGGCTAGAAAAGAGCACATTTACCAAGACGTTTCGGCTGGAAACACCACAGCCTACTTCAGTTGGATAGTAAAATATATTTTAAAATTTACAAAAAAACTTAGTAAAAGTGTACCTTTCCAAACGAGACAAAATCAATAATGCACACTTTAATGCTACATTGATACCTATAAATTCTTACGAAGCTTTTCGGGGTTATTTGCAGATAACTTTATAAATGATAGTAACTTTATTTAACCGTTTTAAATGTTGGGAATATGAAGTGAACTCTTCTTAACTTTAGCGTTAAAAAGAATATCGCGGTGGGCTCACTTCTCTTTCAGACGGTGAAATTTTGGACAGTAAAATTTGCTCGTTACCACTTGACTCCGTCTCTTGCCCAACCAAAAGCTCCCCTCAATAAGTTCGAAGAATCCATCCCAGAATCATTCTATCGCTCACTTTCTTTATTCCTTTCTTTCTTTCTTTTTAAAATTGTTTTTCTTTAATTTTTTTTGCAGAAAGAGCAAATTTATGGAGACGGCGCGGCGGTGACTTAATGTATAGAGCGTAATGAACACGTCATAATACTGTAAGCGAACTAAAAGACGAAGTGCTTCAGAGACCAAGCCCCATATCCGAGCAAAAAGATGCGAGCAATCAGATACAGCCTATTTTTTCAAACACCAATAAACAAACACCCAGCTTCGCAATGCTCTCCACTAATTACTACTGAAATTTACGTTTAAGTGGTTTATCGATAATTTTCGTCAAACTGGGTCATCGGTTATCAAGTGCAGGATTGCACATACTCCTAATAGCGGAAAAAACAATGACAGCTTCAGACTTGCGGGCCGATTATTGAAATTTATAGGCAACCCGATGAGACATCGAAATATAATATGATATTTATTCTTTATTTTAAGCAATATTTTTTTTATCGAAATATATTTCACGCGGTTAAGATAGGGATATGTCTTGTCTTGTCGTGCGGACATAGCTCAATAATCAGGCAGCTAGCGACCGCATGAAACGAGATTGATATGGAGGCTGGATGCAACTATTCGTGCTCGGTGGATGTCCGTGGTGCATACGTGAAACATTGAAGGCGTTTTGGTTTCCTTTGCCCCTTTGCCCATTGCCTCACGAACACAAGCTTTGTGCCATGCGCCTGAGAATTGAGCATGGGAAGCTAAAACGCCATCAGTTTTTACTGTATGCAACACGGACATCCATTGAGTACGAATAGTTGCATCCAGGCGCTAGGTAAGCGTTTGTCGGCTGATAATGAGAATAAAAGCTGGAGCAAAAGTCAGCCAGCCAAGTTATGGCCGACATTATTTTTGAAATACTATTTTTTTTGCCAGGTTTTCTTCAAAGCTAAAATGAATATAAGTGCTGCATCAATATCTCTAAACTATTTATACTCGTAGGAAAAGTTTGAATATTGTCGAAGTGTCATTCAAAACTACCGCTTTTCTAAAGCTTTTTTATATTGATTAAAAATGCCCAAGGCGCGACTTCTTCGTTGAAATTACGAAGCAGGTGATAAAGCAAAGCCCCTTACTGAGATCACATGCTAAAATCAGCATGTACTCACATTGCTGGCAGTTTCATGAGAATTCCTCATTAGTGAAATGACAACAGAAACATAAGTTATAGTAAAATTATATACTGAAAATTTTTATACATCGACGTGAGAAAACGCAGCAAAGGACTCACATGGAATGTAGAAAAAGATTGCATATCCGTTATTATCATAGTTTTGACCGGAGCTTTGCCGTAACAGGAATGTTTCGAGACATAAGACTTGAGATGAGTCCTCGCTTGCTTTTCGGCGAGATTTTCTGTCCCTGGAATGTTGGTCGAATGCCGCCAGCAATCCGCTTGTCTAAGTGGACCTAAGATTTGTATCGAGTCAGGCGGAGGTACAACCGCTGTAAGGAGACAAGAAATTTTCATAGAATTAGAGGTTTTCTGATAACTTAATGTTGTGCTGCGGAGAGTTCATCACAAAACGGAATGAGAAGGGGACCACGCAATTTATCAGGATATATTATTTTAATAGTTCGTTATACATCGTTATTGTCAGAATAATCAAAGGGGGAAGAGAATAAAATGACTGTCGTGCTGGGGAAAAACGCCGTATGAACATTCGAGAGTTGTCAAACTTTATCCAGTTACATGTTTATTTGGACGTAATTCTGCCAAATGGAAGTATGTGCATTAAGACATGAGCCCCGAGACCCATAAGCATATATGCATAACACGGCCCACGTCATAATGCACATAGTTCCGTTTGATAGAAATACGTACATTTTTCAGGAAAGTTAAGACATTTTCAGACAATTTAGATTAAATCACATACAAAATTATCTGAGAAATTGACAGAAAAATATTCAGAAATTGTCCTATAAATTAGCGATTTGTCAACGGAAATTTGGCAACGCCTGAAGGCTCATACGGCGTTTTTCCTTAGCACGGCACTTGAGCTTTATGACTATTTGTCAAATTTTATCGGCGCTCGACGATGATAAAAATCAAAAATAAAAATACACGAGAGAATCAACGGACGAGCTAATTCAAATCGTGGAGTTCGTCACGATGAATTAACGCTTCTCATTCGGCTGACAAATTGCTGGAAGAGATCGGATTCATTATTATATGAAATATATGTATCTGTTCCGAAACACCGAAATAAGAGATTGCCTCGCTCTATCTGCCCCATCGGCGGCTTAATGAGCGCCGTCTTCATGGTCCAAGAGGATTCGGAGACTATTTTTTGTTTTTCTCCCGTCTCAGACCACGCTTGTCACAACGGATGATAAACAAGATTAAATTATTCCAGCCATTTTATTTCGGATCGTCATTGTTTTGTTCCTCTGCCAAATTTTCAGGCTGCGTTTTCAATTTCGAAGGGATCGTCGCGGTGGAACGAATCAGCATTATCACGTCAACCTCAGGTGAAAAATTTTAGCCGTTCGCAATTAACTTCTTTCGAATTACAAAAAAAGGGGCAAATATTGGGGATTTTCATTCAATTTTATTGGACTCGATTTTTCAATTCCCGTGAGATCACGGCGGGCTGCTGCATGCAGACTGCAAACTGATTTTGGGTTTTCTTAGAAGAGTGGGTCTCTTGCACGCAAGAGATACAGCCAACTGAATACACTTTTCCAGTGCAAAATTGCACGAAAATCACGCTGGGCACTTTAAAAAAGTCTGAAAGCCATCCCTTAGATGCGCAATCTGCGAGGTTTTTTAATACGCTTTTTCAAGTTGCCCGCGTATGCGGGCAGTTTTTCTCAGCCACCGCCGACGACCTGGTTTGCACAGGCCGAGGAGTTAGAAAAACTAATCTCTGAAGTAAGTAAACAAACGATTTCACTAACTTTTTGTATTGTCTGATTTCGATCGTTTTCCAACGTCTGTTTCCTTTTTCTTTCTTTATTTTGTAAAAACTACAACCCTGAATGAATTGAAGTCTGACGCTGCAGGGCGGGATTAAGGGGTTGGCCACATGGGCCACGGCCCATGGTGGCAAATTTTGCAATTTTTTTAAATGCAGGTATAAAAAAAATCGGATTCAGAAAAAAAATTATCCATGAGAAAAGGGGACGGAAGCTCTCTTTCCTGAGAGTATAGTAATATCTAATTTTGTCGTTCTTCGGTGATACAAGAAATAACATCTTTAATTAGTAGAGTAAAGAGAGGAATTAAACACGCAATTTGGCCTGGAGCTCAACGCAGAGAGGAATGATGACGAGGACTTGAGATAAAAAAGACAAGCCCTCGGCGAGGCGATCGGCATGTAACACATATTAGCGCCTACAGGACTGCGTGAATACTTCACCCATTGTGCCAAACACAGTGCGGTCAGGAGCGGTTGGCGTGAAACGTGTAGCGCCTACAAGACCGCAGGAATACTTCACGCATTGCGCCAATGACCGTGCGATCAGCGCGGCGCAGCGGCGGAAGTTAAAGTTATGAAACCACATTTATGTTTGTTCTGTCATAATTCTTTGGTTCATTCCTTATAAATGAAGGACCTTGTCCACGTGAAGATAGGTTTACGGAACTTAACTTTGGTCCTGTGACGCAAGGAGAGTTTCAACAGTTTACGAGATTGTTTGTTTATAAGGGTTGAATTTCTCTCTCCAGGCAAACCTGACTGCCGGCAACCATGAAAAAGTGCCCGCATGCGCAGTGAATTTGAAAAAGCGTAGTACAAGCTACGCAGATTGGCGCGCTAGGGAGTGAATTTCAGTCTTTTTTGATGTGACCAACGTGATTTTCGAGCGAATTTCCCTATGTGTAGTGTATCCAGTTGGACGTATTTCTTGCGGGGAACAGACCAATTCTGATTTTTCCAGATAATACCGAACTGATTAAGATAAATGGAGGCCATTTTCGAAATTAGCGCCACGAACTGATACATAATCAGCCCGTAACCTTTTGGCAAACGCAAAATGTCATGTTCTTAGCTACGCCAATGAACAGCTAAGGTTCTCCTTAAAGATTTCCTCTAATTTTTCGTCGATGTATGCGTCTCGACTGGAGTGATTTTCGAAATGTTTTGCTGCAGTGGAGAGCGATATCCAGGAAAGTGCGTTATTTCTGCTAAATTGAATCGGTTCCTGTGAGATGGGCGTACAAAAACTCATGAGCCCTAGCGTTCTGCGTGATCAACAAAAGCCAGGGCTCATGATTTTTTGGACTTACGCCCGTCAGACAGAAACAGATTCAATTATGGTAAGGAAGGAGTGGAACCAAACGTTGTTTTGAGAGGGCAGAATTTCATTCATTTCTCTTTATATTTTTGTTTTTTGCTTATTCGATATTTGTAGTATTTGTATAGTAATGAGATAATTGTTTGCCTTTATTAAAATGAATTTTAGCAATTAATCAACTATCCTGAGAAATTGCTTCTTATTAAGGTTATGAAAACCAATAATTTAATTCGCAAGAGAGTGAGAATACATTCCTTCGCTTTCCAAACTATGCTTTTATTTTACAATGGTACTTACTCGATTCGAATGTTAACTCCTCATAACCCTCAACACTGTCAGACGGATCCAATTGTGGAAGACCTGGGGCCGCAATGCTGTCGTCCCAGCCAGCGCCATGGCCTGTGAAAGATACATTTCCATGAAAGCCCGTTGTTACAGACAAAGGAACATTGATCAACAAGAAATAATTATGAAGGGATGTAGAATTGGATTGCATTTTGCAAAAAGGAACCACTAGCATTGCAATGATGCTAAGATTGTGCAACTTCATCTTTTGCAATAAAATTGCGAAAATCGTGAAAAACTATGAAATTTAGATGGTAATTTTTGTCTTAAATTTACAGTTTTTAGCGAGTAAAATAGAAACTATTAATGGATAATCGGGTTTTTCCTCCAAGACAAAAGAAATTGCACAATCTTAGCAACATTGCGATGCTAGTGGTTCCTTTTTGCAAAATGCAATCCAATTATTCCTGCACAATGGAATCATTTATTGAGCTTTTTCTATAATTCGGTTTGGGTAAAAGCTCGGTTGTAAGACCTGGAGATGTGGTTCGTAGAAACAGACAGTATGGTTACATGAACCGAATAGTACAGTCATATCGACGGCGTAAGTCCGCAATCACATATCTCGTTCACGGTGTCTGAAAATCTCCGCCTCTATGTTATTTTTTTTAAAGGGAACAAATTGACATCATTCCTTGAAGTTTTTGCAGAATTTTCTTCGCACAGAGAAGAAAAATCACGGCAGTTTTAAAGAGTTGCCGTTGAGTAGTTTTCCGTTTAAAAAATAAAGTATGACAGGAAGTCTGCGACGTCGCAAACCGAGTTATGTGATTGCCGACTTACGCTGCGATATACTGTCTCGCTAAGGAAGAACACCGTATGAACCTTCGGACGCTGCCAAATTTCCATTAATGAAGTCAAACATTTTAGGAAATTTATGAATAATTTGCCTCCAATTAGGCAGAGAATTGTATTCGCGTTAATTGTAATTGTATGAAATATTCAAGACTTTTCTCAACACTTAATAGTTCAAAGTTGAACTTCTTTTTATCGGGCTGCATTTTGCTTAAAAGCAACCTTAATAGTTCGTAGGGAGTTTGGCATCGTCCAACTGTTCGACGTTTTTCTCTCAGCACGGCAGCATAGACCGCCCTACTTACAGTTCATAAGATCCGAACCCTTTTTCTTGGTACAAAATAATGAAGCATACGGGAGTATTCTATAAAATCATTTGGGGAAAGCAAGGAGTTATGGCAGCATGGAATTTACATTTCAGAAAAAGCACTTGTGGGGGGAGAATCATTTTGACTAAGTTCTCATTTACCATGCTGAGGGCTCTAAATGGGCCTGTTGCATGCAAGAGATACAGCCGTGCGAATAGACTTTTTAGAGGTCTTATGACACGAAAATTACGATGATCACATTAAAAAAGTCTGAAATACACTCCTTACTGCGCAATTTGCATTGTTAGGAACGCGCTTTTTCAAATTTCCCGCGTCTGGGGGCAGTTTTCTAACGGAAACAATTAACGGTAACTCACGGCTATTTCCGGTCAACTAAAACTGACAACATAACCTAAAAATCGGAGCTCGTGATATCGTGAAATGAAATGTAAAGGATTGCGTTGGATATTTAAAAGTTGATCGATTTGGTTACCGCATAACGCGTATATGGACCACTATGAGAGATCACGTTGGGTTGGAAACAAACTGAAGGAAAAAATAACAACAACAACAACAACAACAACGACTCGGCATCTTCCGGAAATCACCGAAGCCCGCCGTTTGCTCGTTTCCGATGATTAGAAAACTGCCCCCAGACGCGGGAAATTTGAAAAAAGCGCGTTCCTAACAACGCAAATTGCGCAGTAAGGAGTGTACTTCAGACTTTTTTAATGTGACCATCGTAATTTTCGTGTCATTTAACCTCTAAAAAGTCTATTCGCGCGGCTGTATCTCTTGCATGCAACAGGCCCATTTCAGGATTTTACTGATACTTCACGCCCTAAATTGATACAAAAATTATCGGAGCCGATCGTCATTAATTCTTCCGAGTGCTAGAGAGTATCCTGGCGAAATAGAATCCAATTTTATGTTCTAGCTTGAAAAAAATCGCTTCCGTGAAATTTTTGCCTCCGCGGACTAAAATAAAGACCCTTTATCAACAGGGTGATCCAAAAGTCCCGCACTACCCCTGCAAACCCTGAAATTCTTGCCCCTTTTTAGTCGAGTGATCCTTTTGAATTTTTTTTTTCAGGGGAGAGGGGGCTCTAAACGTCGTTTCTTTTACCTAAGAGCACTCGCATAATTTCAAGTCGCTATCTCCATCTGCTCAAAATTTACAGGGATTACTGGTGCTGATGGTGCGAAATTTTTGGATCACCGTGTGTAAAAAAATTCAAGGTCCTTCAGACTTGTAATCACGCTCATGTAATCACACTTGTAAAGCACAAAAGTGCAAGTTGCATATTCTCAAAAGCGTAAACATTTGACTTAAGTTTATCTCCTACAAAAGTATAAGAGTACCGCCTAACGCAAAATGCTTGAGTCACAAAAACTCGTGTTTTCTACTACAAAATTCACGTAAAATCTGATTTTCTACCATTTGCCACATCGTGCCCCTCTTGTTCCATGGCCCTTCATTGACTCATACCCAATCCAGCAATAATTGATCTACCAACCCTAGTAAAAAATTGGTGATAGCTGCGTTCCAAAATATCATAGGAATTCTTTTAGCTGGCTATAGATGGCGATAGAAATCGATAGAAAATCATTAAGTCGGGTCATACGAAGCGATACAAAATTATACAGTCGGGCTATAGTTCCTATCGCCGGGCTATAGTTCCTATTACCAGGCTATATAGTTTATCGCTTGGCTATATAGCTCTTATAGCTGTTGGCTATGTCTTCATCACCATCGGCTATAAAAAGCTGAAAGAAATTGCACAACCGGCTACAGAAAGCTATGAGAAATCTTTAGCCGGCTAAAGGTCTATGGTATTTTGGAACACGGATCCTATAGCCAACTTTTACCAGGGAATGTACCGAGTATGGGCTGGACTGCGGGCAGTCAGAGGAAATAAAATATTTTATAAAAGAGTTAGGATCATCGATAGCGACCTCCCTCAAAATAATTCGCATTTACTTATCAAAGAAGATAAATGCGCACAAAACCATACATAAGTAAAAATCGACGAAGTTATTGAAATAAATGCATGACAGCGGCTTTACTTACGGTGATACCGCATCCCTCAATTAGATTGATCACATCCAGGTGGAAAAGCTCATCGGTGAAAAACAAGAATTTACCGACATTTAAATGAACAAAAGCGTATTTTCCTTAAAAAGATTACACTCGCGCAATTTTTTCACCAGGTACGAAACATATCTTCAAGGTAAGTAAGTGGTAAGTATATATCACTGGATCACCTGAACTAAGATACCGTTACACTTTCATACGATCGTTCTTGGGGGAATTACAATATGGAAGGTGTAGATCTTACGATTTACTGGCAAAAATTCGGGAAACCAAAACGAGCTTTCGATCCGAAACGCTCATATAGCGCCTATAAACATGCCTTAATTCCACAATAATACAAAAACCAGTATCTTGATTTTCCACAGTCAAAATCTACTTTCCAGCTTTAAATCAATCGGTAATAATATTTGACGTTACTTCATACTTTCCCTCCCGAGCAATTGTTTTTATTTTTTTCAATATTTTAAATTCCTTCCAGCCGACCAGAAGAGGCGGCCACCACAAGAACAATGCAACTAATATTAACACGTTTCCCCCCCGAAATCACGAATCCAAAACAAAACCAATCGATACAATCATTTCCTACACTCAAAATGGATTTTTCAGAAACAGCGCATGTAACAATAGACGACAAAGGGGAGTTAATCGTTTTTTCACTGTTTTCCCACACCGGAGCCAGGGATCTCGGATCCACGGACAGGAAGAACCGGGACTGACGGTGAGATTCGGGAGGTGGTTTATAGATGGGCAATTAATAGGCCCCCCGTCTCCCCCCCCCCCCTCCCCTACGATGAAAAAGAGAGCCGCATTTCGTGTGATCTCCGCGCGGGCTCCCTCCTCATTTGTTTGCCCCTCTCCTCCCCCCCGCCCCTCCCGTGAGCCATTCCCCCGGGATTGTTTACATTAGCATGGTTTCGGCTATTTTCGTTAGGCGGCTTTTTTGCCGCGCCATTTTCTTCGGACGGAACGGACCGTCCGACGATTTTCAGGTTCGACTCCGGTTCGGTGAACTTGCTGCGTAAACTATCGACTTCCTCGGGATCCGACCGCGTGAACAATGTTAGGGAAGAATGACGTATGAGCATTCAGATGTTGCCATAACTCCTTCAATAAAAAGCAAATTCACTGCGGGAAAGGAGCAGCGGCGCCGTTTGGTGGGGTACCCCCCCCCTTCCCCCCGCGTTTCAAAAGGCTTAGATAAAGTAGAAAAATTGATCGAGTTGCTTAAAACTTGATTTTCTTTCTTTCTTTAGGTATCATTTTGGGGCTCATGTCCGGTCACTTGCCCCCCCCCCCCCCCTCCCAAGGTTTAGGTGAAGCTGGAAAGGAGGAGTATATTCTATCTCTTTTTAGTTTAAGCACTGATCTTAACATGGGAAAGGCTGATTTCGGCGAGAAATGCGGGTTTTGTGGGTTAACGATCAAATGCTGAAAGAGTCGGCCTTCAGGCCCATGTTTAAGCCAGTAATAGACCAAAAAAGTGACCGGAAATCACCAATTTATGATGAATTTCGCCAAATATAGATCCTAAATGAGCAGAAAATCGTAGAGTTTAAGGAAAATTAACCAAGGTGGGCCCAAAAACGGTCCTTATCGATCCCTCACCTTTCTAAATAATTTTTTTAAATTTTTCAGACAATTTTGTTTGCAATTTAATTAAAATATGTAAATATTTCAAGAAAATATATACATAACTTTCCTCAAAAATACATGCGTTAACCGGGGAATTTGGCAACTCTTAAATGCTCATACGACTTTCTCCCTTAGCACGGCAGAGAACATCCTAGAGACCCCGCACTAATAGCCCTCCGAAGTGTGAAGTTCCTCCCCCAGATCAACGCTAATCCTCGCTGAATGATGATTGATGTGCGATGTGTGGAGCGAACAAGTTTTAAGTCGTTCTGACAGGGTGAAAATAAAGTTTGTAAAATGGGAATGCTGGCCGACGCTCATTAGTCTGAAATTAGTTTTTTCTAGGCATGGTTCTATACTGCCGTGTTACCCTGGTAAAAATTGGCGATAGGAGCTGCGTTTCAAAATACCATAGGAGTTCTTATAGCCGACTAAAGATGGCTATTGAAAATCATATAGCTGGCTGTAGAAAGCGGAGAAAATCATACAGCTATACGGCTATACGAAGCTATAAAAAAGTATACAGTCGGGCTATGGTTCCTATCGCCGGGCTTTGCACTTTGTCGTCATTGGCTATAAGAGGCTATGAGAAATTGTGTAGAAATTCGTGTGCTTTGGAAATCATTAAGTTTGATACGGAACTACCTTAATTTTTACAAAACACACATCATATTTTCCTTTAAAACATATTTTTTTTTCATCAATTAAAATGAGAATAGTCCATACAGAGTGAGCAAACATTTCAAAATCATGAGTTGAAAAACGCTGAGGCTGACTCCGCGAGATTAAAAATTAGAGCCTAACACAAAGCGGAGCGGCGACGCACTAGCGCCTACAAACCTAACAGGGATACTTCACGCATTGCGCAATGCGTGAAGTATCCCTGTTAGGTTTGTAGGCGCCAATGCGCGTTTCGCGCCTCTGCCCGCCTCGCCTCGCTGCAGCGCGCCGCGGCGTCTGAAGCAACTATTTCACACCAGAGGTATTGCACAGTATCATAAGAAATTGAAGGCGCTTCAACACATTAAGAATGACAAGCATCCTTCAAAAGTATGGAGCTTTCCTCGCAAAATAAATCAAGATACTACGGCACAAAAAGAGAGCGGTAGTCCAAAAACTAACTAAGTCCTAGTATCCGTAATTAGTAACGTTTAGCATAAACTTTATCGTCTGGCTGCTGATTAATCATCATCGGCTATAAAAGGATATAAGAAATTGTACAGCCGGCTATAGAAGCTATTGGAAATTTTACAGCCGGCTTTAGGTCTATAGTATTTTGGAACACACATTCTACTGCCAATTTTTACCAGGGTAAGGAAGAACGCCGTATGAACCTTTGGGCGTTGCCACATTTGCTCCGATAGAACTCAAATATCCAGGTGAATTTATGAATATTTGCCTTCAAATTTTCAGACAATTTTGCTCGCAATTTTACCTAAAGTTCCTGAAAATTTCAAGGAAAAAAATTCATAACTTTCCTAAAGAATGGCCATTTTACCGGAGGAAATTTGGCAACTCTCGAATGTTATACGGCGTTCTTCCTTAGCAAGGCAGTATAAGAGTCAGTATGATTGAGCAGATGGATGGTGATTCATCACTTTTTCTAGGAGAAAATTTTCGGTAGCAAATATGCTGCGGATGATTATGGGGACGCTCACTTTATTTCGCCTTCAAATTTTGAAGGAGGCTAGAAAACGTTTTTCGTGCAGCAACTGTTACCTATTCGGGGATGTATGTATTCGTTCATTTCTCCATGCACTCACGAGTTCACGACATTTCTGAAGAGGTGAGAAAAGCGGGAACGCCTTCAACGTTTGAACATGCAACACGCACGTTCGTGGAACACGAATAGTTGCATCAAGGCGCAACAACCAACTCAGTTTGCAGGTTGAGGAGATAATAACCGAATTATTTGCATTAAATACTCTGGTTTCGCGTAGGTAACTGGCAACACTGTCTCTATGAAAGTATTCGGTTATTTGAAAGCAACAGTTATCAAGTCCCGTACATTTCTGAAGAAGTGAGAGGAGTGGGAGAGCCTTCAATTTTAATTTTGATTTAAGGCTTGTTGTCTTCTTTTTATAACCAGATTTTTGTTTTTTGTGAAATTAGGCTGGAGGGCTCTTTAGGTGGAAACTTAAATAGTTCAATAAAACAAAAAATGGTTTAAGGGGTTAAAAATAACGCTACTTAACCTTTCAAAACCGTGTACATTACCATTTTTATTCATAATTTACAATAAAGGGAAAGTTATTGGAGGTCAAAATGAATCGTTTTCAAAGCTTGCAATAATTCGATTGTATCAACTGTGCCATCTGTGTGAACTATGTCAACACCCCCCCCCCCCTCCCAAATCAACTGTATTCTCTAAGTCGAAAAATACGTGAAAAAATTGTAATTTTACCGTTCTCTTACACAATGCTCTCCAAGGGTTAGTCTCTTTTAATTTTTGGATTTTTTTCTGCCAAACGATGCAGCATTAATCCCTCTTAGCCGAGGCATAAATGGGCCTATTTATGCCGAAAGGAACTATGTTGCACGCAGCGCAAATCCTATGCACATGGCGCTTTTTAGCATCAATACGTCCAATTATCTCATTTGTTCTCACTTTAAGGATCCTTTTGCCTGACTCCATCGCCGATATGTCTCACCGCATACAGATACACGGAATTAGCCTCTAATCAATTTTTTGGCAGAATTTCATTCAGAGGGTATTCTTCATTTCACATAAACCTGTATCATAATAGTCCTAGGTTTAGGTCTTCAAGTCTTAGTCTTAGGACTAGTATTAATTATATTGTTCATTTTCTAATTCTTGTGTACAGAAGGTGAATGATTAAAAAAAAAAAAAAAAAATTACAAAAATGTCGGGTTCCTCTTCGCTCAAGACAATTCCCACGAGTCGTCTGCACAAAACCGAAAGTGGCCGAAAGCGAGAGTAAACGAGGAAATGTAGTGGAAGGGTCTTCTGGGAAGAGCAGTTTATACATCACCCATCTCTTTTTTTCTATTTTCTATGTTCTCTCAGTGACAGACGTCTCTCTCGATGGCTTAATCGATTTGGCCGGTCGCCAAACCCCGAGCCGTTTATTGACTACGCTTGATGAAATTAGAGGTTTGCCTTCCATTAGCTAGCAATTGAGCATTTCGTCTTCCATCTCTGTCATACATCCCCTACTCACCATTGCCTCTCGTTTGATCTCCCGACTCTCCAGTAATTTAATTAATTTTATTCATCCATCAGCCGAATTCTTTTCTTTTTGACCCATTTCCCAGTCCTAGTTTAGTTAATTTCATTTTTATACAATATTCTATTGGCCAGGTAGCTTTGTTTTTGATATTTTTCCAGGTTGGCTGCCTTACTGTTTTTCGTGAGTCTGATATTTATCCGCTGAAGGGCTGTCCATGATTTAAGACATGATCTTTTCCCCATCTTTGCCTCCTTTCGAATGTCGAGCCTCCAAGAAGCATCCTCAGACTCAGACTCCGCAGTACGCTGAAGTGTAAATTCTCCATAATGTTAAAAAGGGGAAAACAGGAAAGAACTTTTCCAGATGTTGATGATCCTGACGATTTTATCGCCGATAAAATCGCAATATATCGCGATTTTCCGTTGAAAAATGCTACTTGGGCTCAGGTCGTACACCTGAAGTACTGCGGTCCCGAAGTATTTCAGATGTTCGACTCGAACCCTCTGTCATATGCCAGAATACTCGAGATGTTTGACCCGAACTTTGGGCTGGACCACGATCTGGAAACTTCAGAGATCCATGTGATCTCAGCTTCGGGTCCCACGCACGATTTTTTTTTTATTCTTGTTAATACTGCTAAAAATGGCACTACACAGAGGTTTTGTGGAAGAAGGGCGTATCCACCGAAATTTTAACACATTTTATTTCTTGTCAAATTTCTTTGACCTTTCTTGTGTGACCGTGATCTTATCACAGAAGGTATGTTGATTTTTCCGAACAGGGATTGGAAAAATGCTCGAAGAAAAATGTTTCCTCGAAACTTGACTTTTGGTGTGTACACCCTTCTTCAATTAGGTAAGCCGTTCATCCCTCGTAGACTGTAGTGAACGTGCTGTTAATTACCTGTCATACGTCGTGAGAGAGGCATAGATTAATTGGATTAAATTTTGCAGTAAGGAACCACTATTTTTGGCCCTCCCATAAAATCACATATCTGCATAGGGAAACCAATGGCATGTATGTTGTTTCTAAAATGGGCTAGAAATATTGGTTCCTTCTTGCAAAATGTAATTCAGCTCAATGATCTGAAAAAAGTTGTAATGTAACTAAGCGAGTTCCAAATAAATACAAAACAATAAATTTAATACATGCCCACATTTTTGCATGAGACTGCTCCTCCGTGTGGATGCAGCGTTGGAATTCAATGACGTTCGGCGGCTTGGAGGAGCCATATCCACCTTCTTTCACCTACAACAGAGAATAATCACTGAGTTAAATGTAATTTCCAAGCCGTGCTGAATTGAATCGAAGTGAGGTGACAATACTAAATTCACAACAAAGCCACCAAAGTTTGTCTTACAACTTCTGCAAGATTAGGTTTTGCAATAATTGCAACAAAGATCAAAATTATGGAGCAATTATTTGAATCAAGCTTGAAGACAAAGAATCCATGCTGTTTCCGGTAAAGTGTCGGCCTGATTCGTGAGCCATTCTTTATAAGAGGACATGAAGTCTGCATTGGTTCGAATATCTGTCCTCAAATGGCTATGAGATCAAAGGTGATAACATTCAGTTACATTTTGGCTCGAAGATCTGATGTAGTGATCTAATTTAACTAAAGTAGTGAGCAGGGGTATGAAGTAAGATTTTAGGGGGACCACAGTTGCACGAGAGCGCACAGCAGGTGGCAAAAAATGTCTACTTTATGCAATCTGCTTGAATAAAATTTCTTTTTAAAAAAAGAAACAAGAAAAATAAATATAAAAAATACGTTAATCACGAATTAGGGGGTTTTCTCTCCTTATTCTTACCCTTTCCTTTTTTTGCATGAAAAATCTCTTTCATAATATAAACAAATACACTTTACAAATATATAATCAAAGACAATTTCAATAATTGATTAAATGAAAAAGCTCGAGTAATGAAAACTTTACTAATTTTGTGCTAATTAAGGTGATTTTGTGAGATTGCCAGGAGTGTCAGCTTATTCTTACCTGTCACTGTTGCTAAATCATGCTGAAAAGTCAGCACATTCCCCCGTTTAACTCAATGTAAAATACCCAGGTTTTTTTGGTACACGGACTTTATGGCCACTTTTTTTACGTCCACAGACTTTTCGTCCACAATTTTTACGTCCACAGTTCTAAAGCCCACACTATTGTTAAGTCCATTACTTAAACGTCCCCTAAATTAAGTCCACAAATGTAAAGTCCACTAAAATCGAATTCAAGCGTTATACTTTAGTCTGTGTGTAAAATTATATTGACAATGTAGAAATGAGAAAATTAAGAGAGAATGAGGTGTTGTTATCGTAACTCATATTTTAAATGAAATGTTAATTTCTTGTTTTGATTCATCTTTTCAAATTATCTTTGGTAAATACTTGCAGAGAGTGCTAATCAATGCAGAGAGTGCAAACATTTCATAATCATGAGTTGAAAAACGCTGACTCCGCGAGTTTAAATATTAGAGCCTAACACAGAGCGGAGCGGCATGTTAGCAGCGCAGAACGCGCACTGGCGCCTACAAACCTAACGGGCTACTTCACGCATTGCGCAACGCGTGAAGTATCCCGTTAGGTTTGTAGGCGCCTATGCGCGTGTATCGCTGGTTGTCTGCCGCGTCGCAACGCTTTAAGCAACTATTTCGCGTCAGAGGCGTTGCACAGTATCCTACAAGATTGAAGGCGCACGAAATAACTAGTTAAAGAGGACTTTCAATTTTGACTGCATCTGTTACTGAAAAATGTTTAATTTGGCATTGGAGCGTTTCCGAGGCTCTCGCTTCGGTTTTCATCTTATCATATCCGTACAGTGTACACATGAACATAAGTTTTTACCTCTCTTAGAGTCTGTTCTCTTTCATGACTTGATTCATGAATGAAATGTTTTTGAGAATGAAGGTAGTTGTCGTGTGCATTTATTTTTGAGGTGGTTCCTGTCATTTGAATGAGAAGAAAAAAATGTGGACATAACATGTCCACAATTTGGTCAATTTTGGACATATTCAAGGTTGAACAATAAATCATGTAGACTTAACATAGAATGTATTTAATGTTTAGTGGACAACAACCTTGTTCCTGGTAAAAAAAAGAATCTGATAAACTCGCCAGAAAAACCTACATCGTCTTTCGATTCACCTCATAAGTCTAAGAGGTGAGACTGAATCCAGTGAATGTAACCTTGTCCACACCACTCAATCTCCTTGAAAATACTCTATATCAATTGAAGAGCTTAAAGAACATGGCGCTTACATGCAGTTTTGGAAATAAATCTGATTTTAATGAATCCCACCGAAACCAGTCTTGAATGTATTCTATAAAAAATGCAACACTAAAATCTAGTTTTAGGAACGAAAAGCGAGTTTGATCTTTTCGCTATACAAGGCTCCATGTAATTTTGAAACTTTCAACACGTATTTCTTGAAATTGCAAAATCTGCACCTATGCACGTTGTTCTACAAGTCCCCCAATCAACTTCTCCAAACCTCAAGTGTCCTATACTGCCGTGCTACGGAAGAACGCCGTATGACCCTTCAGGCGTTGCCAAATTTTCGTTGGTACATCAGGAATTTCCGGGAAATTGGTAAATATTTTTCTTCCAATTTTTCAGATAATGTTGTTTGCAATTTTACCTGAAGTTCTTGAAAATTTCTCGCAAAAATACGAGTATTCATAACTTTCCTCAAAAATTAAATTTTATCGAAGGAAATTTGACAACTCTCGCATGCTCATACGGCGTTTTTCCTTAGCACGGCAATATAAGATAGTGGATATTATTTTTGCTGAGTGCAGTAAAACTTAATTAAGAATTGCTTCTTTTCATAAGTACGGACATCGTATAGGTCACTTTTTAACCGAAGAAAGATAAAACTTGATATTCCATAATCTCAGCTAAAACGACATCTTCCTGGGTGTTGCCATGAGTTAACAACCATTGACGATAATATAAAATGCCGTTTACACGGCCCGAGTGGCGACAAGCTGCGGGGGCGGAAAGTGTGGCGAGGAGGGGGGGGGGAGAACTCTCTGAAAGCTTAATAATTGGTGCAAGCAGGCTTAACTCCCAGGCTCCTAAACGCCTGCACGTTAGGCTCATTATTAAACGAGCGGGTTTATTGGACGCGAGACGCCGAAAATACCACTCCGGTGATCGTGTTTACACTTTACACACAAAGGGACCTCAAGTCTCGAGCTGCCCTCAAAATTGTCCCCGGCTCCAATTTTTCTTCTTCGCGGATGTTTCGCCAAGACATCACTGTCGGCGAGCTCCTCACGCATTGCTGCCAAAGCTTTCGTGTTAGTAAGATTATCACATTAAAAAGTATGTTGTCTCAACTGCTAAAATCCTCCGACTCTAGGTCTGTAAGGTCTCGGGTTCGAATCCCGTCGGTGGCGACACATTTTCGTGGAACTGACGGGCGGATCTGCATGCAGAAACAGATTCCATTCGGCCTTAACCCCTGAGGTTTTGAAGGCCTGGAGCATGGATGTGCAGTGCACTAACCCTAACCCGATGATCATTCGAGGTTGTAGAATCCTCAAATGGATTAAAGACCTCAAATGAATTTTTGCGCATGCCTTCGCGAGAAAGGAGGAAATATACTACTATGAAGACAGGTTTTTGAAAAGAAAAATTGACCTGTGCTGGTTTTCTAAAAGAAATTTCGATTTTAATTTTGGTCTGCTTAGGCTGAGGTATAGTTGAAAAATGTATTGCCAAAAATTGCCCAATACATTGAGCTAGGATGAAGATGGAATTATCGAAACATGTGGGGGAAAAAACAAACTTCTGCTGTTTATAAATTCAGATTTAAGTCCCACAGTCCGCTCAATTTCATTATTAAGGGGAAAAAATTCCCTGTTACGTTACTGTGGAGAAAGCAAGTGAAATTATTAAAAAAGGAATAAATGTGGTAGATAAGGGCGCACTTGAAGACACTTTTGCATTAACAGGTGTTAAGTGTCTCCTGTACTTCTTGTACTTCTCTGAAGGAATCTGGTTTTAAATTTGAAAAGTCACTTGGTTATGACAAAACAAATGACATTGCAATGGAAAAACTGAGAATTGAGAGTTTGATTATTAGATTTCGTTAGTTGGAGACGATCGCTGCGTCTAGGAAGGGGGGGGGGGGGATCCAACTGGAAAATGTTGAAAAATTGAGGCGTCTCGGGAGCAATTTTGAGCTTTTCCCACCGAAAAGTCGGTCCAACCACAATTTCGAAAATAGCAGATATGTCACGCACTCAACAACCGAAAATTTTAAGAAATTTGGCACAAATGTTGAAACTATCATTTTCCATAATCATAATTTGATTCAGCTTGGACCTTTATTTTGTCAGTTAGGCTGAAAATCCGCTCACATGACGAACTAATTTGTACGCAATTTGGAATATCCAGACGTTGTCAGTTGACAACAACACTGCCGTGCTAAGGAAGAAAACGTCGTATGAGCATGCGAGGGTTGCCAAATTTCCTCCTTTAAAATCTTCATTTTTGAGAAAAGCTATGAACAATTTTACTTGAAATTTTCAGGAACTTAAGGTGAACTTGCAAACAAAATTATCTGAAAAATTGGAAGAGAGATATTCATAATTTTCCCTGGAGATTCGTGTTTTATCAAAGGAACTTTGACAACGCCTGAAGGTTCATACGGCGTTTTTCCTCAATACGGCAGAACATGACACAGGATTCACTAAATCCCATGCAGAGCTCAGATCGACCTCGGAGGGGCTGAAGGTGGTTCCCTTAATTGCACAGAGCGTCGGTAAGTTTTGTGCTTAGTTATTAATCACAGAGATAAGATGAGAGTGGATATCCTGTCGTTGCTCCGCACTGCAGATACGATTCATGCTCTGGACGGGGCCGTGAACTTACGACTTGCAGTTCAGAGCACAGAAGCTCTTTGGGAATTATTCCAGGCCATCTGGCAGCGACTGCATACTTCACGGTGATCAATGGCCGTCTACTGATTGCCAAGCAAGACTCGGAGTTACGACTTTACCCGTTCGCGTCGGCTTACAGAATGTGACGATTTTCCGCTACATTCGGGCACTGACTCATCGTCCAGGGTTCCCGACACACTTTTTACAAATCCCTTGCATCACAACTTCCCGCATGCTTTGTTTCTGCAAGTGAGCAGTGTAACTGCAGAACAAACTTAATGTCAGTAATTCTGTCTGTGCCGATTCTTCCAATATGTTATTTTTAGTCCGAGTACAACGCAGCGTAGATATTGAAATAATTAAGCAATTTAATGTAATGAAATTGAAATATTTTTACGTCATTTGGTCAATAAATGGCTATTTAAACGATCAATAAAATAAGCTCCATGTGTTCGTGATGGGCGATATGCAATGCCAAAATTTTGGAACTTATTTCAATTTTATCACAATTTTCAAAAAGGAGGGCCCCTTCCATCGTAGAGAATAGGCAATATACACAGCACTCCTATACAAAAGCAATAATTTTACCATGATAGCAATTTATTGCAACCTGCGTTACTGGGAGGGTGGAAAAGTGCACTCTCCTTAAAATTCCTCGTATATGTAACGGTCATTGCCGAAATTCTCGAGGTTTCTTCCTCACCCATGATTCATTATACTCATTGCGAGAGTTTTAATCATCGGTCTTCGTCCATTAGTTGTTGACCCTATATAGCAGATAATTTTTTTAAAAAAAAAACAGTCTTGTTCATATCAATCGGGTTATTTGGAAGGGGGAGGGGTGATGGCTAAAGGGTGAGATGCACTTAGGATTTTTTTCGGAAATTTCTCATGGTGTGCCGAGTCCGCATTTTCCCATGAAAAAAAAAAGAATATGGATTTTGAGTTCCATGTGTACCGAAAATGACCGAATCAATAAATCTCCCCGGTCGCTCAAGGAAAAATTGTATGATTCACATCTGTGGTAGATTAAAACCACTCGAACAAAACAAACTTTAGCCGTGAAAGATGCCAAATGAGCAACGTATACGAAGCAAGAGTGATTTAAAACTCGAGCTTGCTCTTCACTATGGAACCTCCTCGCGCCGCTTTTATTGCGTCTGCTTTTCGTCCAGTTGCTAAACTGTAAATAAACTGTTTTTTTGCTGTAACTTCGAAATTTACTTTTACATCAACGCCATATGTTGTTCTTAAAATACCGTGCGCGTATCACCCTGACTGACGACTGACATATTTATGCGGTCGGCTAGTTTGAGGCCCCTCTTGCATGATTGAAATATAGTGTGCTGTGCTTGCGTATGCAACCTAGTGCAGCTTTTAGTGTCCATTTGTATTGACTGTTGCGACAGTCAATATATTCAAGCTCAAGTTTCATCGTTTTTCAAACTGCTCTCCTCCTTCTGAAGTATATGGGGAATGTTATTTCCTCACAGAGAAGTTCCAGTTCATGCAAAAATGTCATTCCAAATGTTAATTTGATTTCAAAAGGGCAAACAGATATGATTCAAGTTTTGAAAAGGTATTTTGTTCCTCAAATTAAAAGTATTCATTGGTACCAAGTGTTTTGAATTTAGAATCGGTACAGACGGATCGCGACGCGATCGGACGCGATGTTTTCGTTCGTTATATTTTCTTTTAATGTAACCAAAACAAAATTAAATATCATCTGAGTTTCTGAATTGTTACAATGAGGATACATATTTACCCTTTAATTATGATAAAAACTTGAGCAGAAAGTCAAAAATGATGACTCACAGTCCAACAGCATTCCTAAGCATTCTTGTAGGCGCTAATATGCGTTTCAGGCCAACGCCTGCATGCGTTGGCGCAATGCGAGAAGTATTCATGCAGTCTTGTAGGCGCTGATATGGGCTGCACGCCGACCGCACAGTTTGGTGCAATGCGCGAGGTATTCCTACAGTCTTGCAGGCGCTAATATACGTTTAACGCCGGCTGCACTGTTCGGCGCGATTATTCGAACTCCCTTACAATAATCGCGGCATCGAAAAATAGAACTTAAAAGGCCCATGTTGTATTTTGACGCCGCATAAGCATTTCAACGTTGCCTCGATTCTCCCGATTAAATACTTTTTCCGAGAAAAGTTAAGTAAGTTCTTTATACCCTCGACCAATATTCAATCATATCACTTCATTTATCATCAGAGAGTAAGACGTCGATGATTTGTCAACAAACTTAAGTAAACTAGCGCAACATAATAATGCGTAATGGCGCGGTCCAGGTTTGAGAGAAAGTTTTCACATCCTCGATGAGTCCAGAGCCATAAATCGCGGTGGTTAATAATCAACCATTTGCGGTGGCTCTATGGTCTATTTCCGACTAAAATTTTACGTATAAACTTCACACGGTATGCTAATTTCCTCGGTGATGAAAAGCGAGGGGGAAGTGGGTTCGTCATGTGGTTGGAGAAGCCATCTAAGTGACACGCTTGATATTTAAAGAGTTGAGAAACCTTTCAGCATAATTTCTCAGTTTAGTTCAAATACGTACTTTAAAATCTGCTACGTCAAGCTTCTCTTCGGCTTATCAATTCGATATGAAGATTATTTTTGCATAATATATATTGGTGAAATACTGAAATTAAAGACATTTAGACAATGGTTTCCTGTTCTCATGGAATCAGATTTTGGAAAGAATATAGTTTGACCTCTTTAATATGTATAACAATTCTTGGGATCTCAGCCATAGTTTAATCGCAACTCTCTCCCTCCCTCTTACTCTTTCTTTGCCTTGAAAATACTCATTATACCTTACTCTATGCCAGATTGTGTATCCAGACAATAGCCAGAGTTAACTTGCAAAAGCGTTTCATTATTTTTAAAGGTACCCACTAAAATGAGACTGCATTGAGAGAAATTATTTTTAAATCGACGGTGAAACTACCAAGACGAAGTATTTCGCTTTGCGACATTGCAGACTTTCTGTCAATTTTTAAATGGAAAACTACTTTACGTCAATTCTTCAAAATTACGGTGATTTTTCTCCTCAGTGCGAAGGAAACTGTAAAAGCTTCGAAGAATGATACCTAATAATTTGTTCTCCTAAAAATAAATGGAAATGAGTGCGGAGGTTTCTAACCACCGCAAACGAGATGCGTATAGTCTGGTAGTTTTACCTACAGTCGAAATATTTTTCCTTTTAGCATTGTAGAGGAGGGGACCAAGTTATTAGTACTTTAAAAAGTAGTGCTTTCCGCAGCGAAGATTTTCTGTCATAAATGAACTAAGATTCTGCAGTTCATTAAAATTAAAATTTTGAGACGAGTTCTCTCCTTCAAGGGGGACAAACACGATGCACTACGTATTTAGCAGACACCTTTCATTTCCAAAGAATTGGTGAATGTTCAACTAAACTTAATGAAAGAATGCTGATTTAATATTCTGGATGTAAAAAAAAGTGTGCGAGAACTCACAGAACGCTAAATTAACCGCCATAGCAGGTTAGTTTTACATCTTGACATTGCTGAAGTAACTGCTGTAGCGGTCAATCCAGCGTTTTGTGAGTTGTCGCTCGCACTTTTTTACAGTGAAAAAAATGGTATGCTGTTTTAGCACCTAGGATGTCAAAAATGTGTCTGGTGATCCTAAGATGCTGCCTTGATTGCCCATGCAGTTGAATTTGCATTCACACGATGTAAAATTAACTGTGGGGGCAGTAAAGGCAGCATCTTGGGATCACCAGACACATTTTTGACATCCCAGGTGCTAAAACAACATATTATTTTTTTCAGTGATACGTCCAGAATGTTAAAGCAGAATCCTTTTTTTCGGTGCGTTTAGGACACTGATCAAGATAGTCTCTTTTTCTTCTTTTCTTTTTTTAATTTTTTAATTTTTTTCGCAAAGCTCGTTAAATATTGAACGAGTACTTACTGCAACGAGGGCTGGTCCGGTAACGAGCGGCTGTAAACTAAAATCAAAGAGGTGATACTTGGCGGAGAAACGCGGTGACATCAATGGGAATATTGTCTGAGTGCTGCGGATCGGGAGAATATGAGACGCGAGTGTAAACAATCAACGGGAACGTGGTCGCGGATACGAAGGGATGGACGCGTCTTCACGTCTGCGCCCCCCGACCGCCCCCCCCCCAACCCTTACTCCTTGTCGCCCCGTCGCAACTTGGGAGGGGGCGGACATTGCATTTTAAGTACCGACCGCAGCCGCCTGTCGGTGAGACGTAAGAGTCGGTCATCGCACCGCAGTGTTTGACATTTTCGGGAATGTTGCCATAACGCATTTATTACACTAAAGAGACTGAATGCTGACGTCATTTTATGAGTTATCAAAGGTGCAGAGAGCGATTCCTTGGGATTGGAAAATTTCTTGGCCCATCCCTCGCCCTCGTGTCTTATGCCCTCGTCAGGAAAATTAGATTCTTCGTCGTTGAATCTTAAACTATTGTTAAATGAATGGCATTTTGCAAAAAGGAACCACTAGCATTGTTATGATGCTAAAATTGTGCAACTTCATCTTTTGCAATAAACTTGCGGAAATCGTGAAAAACTATGAAATTTAGATGGTAATTTTTGTCTTAAATTTACAGTTTTTAGCGAGTAAAATAGAAACTATTAAGGGATAATCGGGGTTTTCCTCCAAGACAAAAGAAGTTGCTCAATCTTAGCAACATTGCAATTCTAATGGTTCCTTTTTGAAAAATGCAATCCAAATGTTTTTACTGCTTCATGAGGGAGTGCGTTATTAGTCAAGTGATTAAGAAAACGCCAGATTGAACAGCCCGACATAGAAACTTGAAATATGGGTTTTGCGAGGCAAAGAAAGACTGGAACGTTTCAAACTAGTCAGTTGCAATCTCGTTTTCGTATTATAATGTGATAATTACTGCAGTTTTTACCACAGTAAATAACTGGTATGTAAGTGGTGTCACTTTGGGGGGAGGGGATGGGGGCCACAATAAAACCAATGCAAGCCACTCTTTACATTAATGACTGAGGAGACGAGATTTTCTCTAGGGGAAAAACTCGCAATAAATAGTTACACATTTACAAGAATACGCAAGTGAAGTAACATCACTATCATGTGTGTCATTGACGCGTGTCAAAGAGGAGATTCCTCCTTCATTGAAAACCTTTTTGGCGACTTTCGTGTTTATATGTATGGATAATATTCCTCCCTGAGCTACAGAAAATCGGATTTTTGACGAGTAAACGCTGAACCAATATTCATATTTCGTTATCCTCGTAAAAATCTGCATTAAACCTACTTGCGAGTGCGAGATCCTAGCGCGTCCTTCCGACATGAAATAGGGATGAAACAGAGCACATTATCACTATTGTAGTCCTACTAATTAAGTCAAAGAGAGTATCAAGAGCCGTCTCCAAAAATTAATCAGTCAGAATGTCATTACAGCCGCGGAGATGCGTCATGCGTCCCGCATTGAATGCGTGCCACAGACCTAGCGCCTTCAATTACAGAAGATACTACTGGCAAATCATTTATTGGCGTTCAACGACCATGTCATGTTGTCGCGTTACTTCGCAGTTGCACCGCTTTGCCAAACAATTCCTTCAAATAATGAACTGTCAATTTTCTAAATTGAGCTATACTGTAGGTTTCCCTACTGGATCTCCTGACGATGAAATTCCCATTAAATTGAAGTGGAGGCCAACGATCATGAAAGACATCAATATGTGTATTGATTAGGATTGATGATCCGATTTTGGTGGGAATTTTTGTGCAATTTAGCCATTAAATGTGAGTTTAGAAACCTCATGTAAGGTCATTAGAATAATATTCCCTTGCGATTTCCGTTAGATAATTTCTCTTACTACTTCCATGTTATGAACGTCCGGTTGTTGCCACATTTCTTCCTAAAGACCACGAATTATCTAGGAAACTTTTGAATTTCTTTCTAGGAATATTTCGGAGAATTTTGAGCGCAATTTAATCTGTAGTATTTGAATATAGCAAAAAAAAAAAAAAAAAAAAAAAAACAATACATTTTACTGAAAAATAAGTATTATATCGGAGGAAATCTGGCAGCATTTGAATGGCGTTCTCGTGTAACACGGCAGGATGAGTGATTACTGATTAGCAAACTTTTATTCATGTGATGAGAACCTCCGGATGAAGCACTACGCAAAGGTTTCTATTGAGGATCCAATTTTATTGTGCCTGTAAACATCTTATGCGATTATTAAATCGCGTAAAGAAAATGTATTCTCCTTAAAATATTGTTCAAAAGAAGCTCACCAAAATTTATTGATCATAAATTCTTCCACAAAGGAGTCTGAAGGTCATTGTATAAATGCTAGTGCCTTTCAGTTGAGTAACATTTAAAAACAAAAAGGTTAAAGTGTGATAGAACACTCAGAGGCATTCTTTATTTGCCGAGAAAAGGTTATATACCACGAGACGCATGTGTGTTTTTCGATTAGATAATTTCAATTAGCGTTTCCAAATAAGTTTGTTGCCTATATGCCACAATTGAAGGCGTAAACTTAGGAATGGGACTCAAATTTTTAGAGTTGTTCCTAACTTTCTCACTTGCATAGATTTTTCTTTCCATCATTTTGAGAGGCAAAATTTCAACTCTAAAGCAATTTAAGCTACAACTTTGACGTCATTTCAAAATTTAAATTCTTCATTTCGATTTGTCTCGCTCTCTTTGTCAAATCTTGAAATTTTGACGAGTGACAAAAATCTGTCAAAGGAATTTGAAAAAAGAGTTGAGACTTCAAAAAAATAAATAAATAAATAAAAATTAGGGGGTCGTAACTTCAAGGTGTTTAACTTTAAGATTCATGTTCATAAAGAAGAAGAAAGAAATGTTATTTGAGCTAAAGAGTCATATTTTGAAATTCTTCTAGTTAATCCTGGGACACTCTGTATACTAAATGTTCTAAAAGATTTGTTTGCGCAAAGGTTCGGGTGGACGTCATATACCTCCATTACTCTGCAAATGAGCATATCTAAACGGTCACCAAGTCATGCGCTGACGCTGGCCTTCAAGGTATGCGAGTAATTTAAGGAGTATCAGAAATCCACGAACAAGAGTCATAAAATGTTGCCTCGATGAGCTTTGTTAGGATTCCCTTTCACTTCCGGTGTAATTATGAGAATAGTGCGTGACCAGAAAAAATCAGCGAATGCATTCCGAGTGAAACAGAAGTAACTTTCGGCGGAATGTCACCGTTCTTCTGTAAGGAGCTTGGTATTTGCCATTTTCATAATCATTTCTTAAACTTGAAGGTTTCCTTAAGTCATAGAAATCACATTGGTAGTGGGGGCCTTAACGTTTATGGAACAAAGATTAAATACGACCCTTAATTTTGCGATTTGATGACTTACAGCAAACCTGTCTCTGTATCCATCCACTTTTGAACCCACCTTGGAGGGTAGGTCAAAAAGTTTTGATGTGGTCGTCGTTGACTCATTCTTGATAACACGAGAACCGAATTTTGTACAGCGTTGAAGCCGCAGGGACTTTCATTTCGTTGTAGCGGAGTTTGGCAGTTAGTCAAACACTGAGCTTGTTCCTCTCTAGAAACGACCCATCTTCGCTGATACATCACCACCCGAGAGCCAAAAGGTATATCCTAACTCACATTTTTCAAAAATCGAGTTAGTGGCGTTTTCGAAATCTACACATTTTACAACGGTTCCGTGTGTGGGGAAAATTTGGTAGCCCTATCTGACGTCGGTTATGAGTTACAGAGTTTCAAAAAATGCCATTTACACGGAGAAAAAAACCTCGTGCGTGGGACCCGAAGTTAAGGTCATAAGGATCTCTAAAGTTTTTAGATTGAGTATCTGAATAGTTAAGGTATAGCTGTCGAGGTTCGGATCACACATCTGAAACTTTAGTTCTTACATCTGAAGTACTTCAGATGTGAGAACCGAAGTTTTTCGGATGTGAAAATCGAAGTACTTCAGACGTAAGAACTGAAGTCTCAGATGTGTGATCCGAACCTCAGCAGCTGGATCTTAAGTGTTCGAATGCTCAATCCGAAAACTTTTGAGATCCATATGACCTAAACTTTCGGTCATACGCACGAAGTTTTTTTCTCCGTGTACATTGGAAGCAATGGGGCCGACGCGCAGGGCCCTGATATCTCGATAAGACTAAAATAAAGTTAGGTACCTTTTAACTCTAGGATAGGTACTGTATAAGTAAGGGGCCTCACGTCAATTTCGATGTGGTCGAACTGGCGTACAATGTATCGCAAAAATCTTGGCAAATTTTGACATTTTAGCCGAGCAAAAAGACTATGGCTACTACTCATGAACCTAAGGAATCATTCTCAACAAAAAAATTGGCAAAACTCAGAGAACTGAAAGCAGGACTCTTTTTAGAATAAATGTTGCATTCGATACATTAATTGACCAGTGTATCCAATAAGACGTGTTTTATAAATACATAATCCCACCTCCATTTTCTTAAAGTTTGCAATTTTTTTGGTTGAGATTGATTCTTTCGGCTCACGCGCATGAGCTATCGTCACGCTTCTTTTGACTAAAAAGTCAAAATCTGCCGAAATTTTTACTTTTCTACCGATCTACAAGAATCTCCGATACTGCGGGCAACGCGACTGACCCACTGATGATCCATCTCCAGTTTCGACAGGGATCATGTCGAAACTTCTCGCCCCTCTACCCGGCAAACGAGAGTGAACCCCGAGTATTACATCATGACCTGTGTGACAAAAGTCGGACAAACTATGTCAAGAGCGGGTATCCTTGAACTTGCCGGTTAACGATGGTATCTTCTGCCAGCGAGCGACGTGACGTGCCGCCTGCTCCTGGAGGAGAGGAACCACACTTAGAGTGCCATTCACTTGTTCGTGACATCTGGTGTCATCGCGTCTGAGTCGGTTCCCGCTCCTGAACCAAAGTGCAGTGCTCTTCTCTCTCCCCGTCGCCGCTAGATCATCACATGCATTCACAACGCAGGTAACTCTCACTCACCATGTTATTCGACACATCTTACCGCGTGAGCCGGTTTCGTTGTAGTTAGTCGCACCACTGCGGGACGATTATTGAAATTGATAGACAAAGCTATAGACAAAGAAGACTGAATGGATATGAAGGAATCCCATTGGTGGAGGAGGGTGGTTGCAATGGACAAAGAAGAACGGACTAACTATCGGCAACTCACGAGGGACCCTAAAGTTAGGTAGTCCATCATTTTCTCCCTTAGTCTACAAGAACTCCTCATTTCAACCAATAGGATCGCTCCATACTCTCTATGTCTCCTTTGTCTAAGTATCGCTTTGCCTATAAATTTCAATAATCTGCCCGCTGATCAACAGAATATACCGTGTAAACATTGTATGTTGAAACTGAACCAGAAGACTGCGGATTTCCGCTATGGATCAATGAATCATTACAGGGTTTAAAATTTTCACTTTTTTTTTACTCAATATTTGATTTTTTCTGCCCCTCCCCCTGTTTGTTTACTTATCTTTTTTTATGGTGAAATGGTGACAGACAAGCAGAGAAAACTTCGTTATTATAGCTCTTAAAATTTTCAAAGAGATTGCAGGTTCCACACTCCCACGTGCTTTTCTAGCCGTAGCCACGTAATATTACCATGGTAGTAACATTATACTTAAACACTACAAAAAAAGGAACTGGATCTTGAGATCGACTATGAGCATTGTAAGAACAACGATTCTCTTTTCTCCGGAAATGTACTTAAAATGAAGGGGGGAGAGCCAGTGGATTTCAATGACATTTCGTAATTTTGTAAAGTTTAAGTTGACAGTTTGCTTATACTTACTTAATCATTGAAAAGATTCTCTTTTGTCGAGAATTTGTAATCTGAAGGAACTTCCCTAAAATTGTTAATGAGAAAAATACACGCGTTTACCTCATAAATGGAAGAAAAAGGTTTTAAATGAGACTTTGAAACTTTGCTATAAAATTAAGCCTCTTTATCTCTCACCTTTTCAGTCAATTGCACAAAATACGCACGGAAGATTCTTCACCTGAAGAGAAAAATTGATGAACATTTTAAGAGATGAAGTCGAATATCTTCCCATCTAAGTTATGAAACAAGTCAGGAAGTCTGCGAAACTGCAGACCTCGGTGCCTAAGTGGTTCACCAGTTTCACGATCGATTCGTGTGTATTATATCGACGGTGAAACTACCAAACCACGTATCTCGTTTGCGGTGTTTAAAAATCTACGCTCACATTTTATTTTTTTGAAGTAGACCAAATCAATATCATTCCTTGAAATTTTCACGGAATTTTCTCCGCATAAAGAGGAAAAATCACAGAAATTTTCAAGACTGGATGTTAAGTAGTTTTTCATTTAAAAAATAAAGTATGACAGGAAGTCTGCGACGTCGCAAACCGAGATAAGTGGTTTGGTAGTTTCACCGTCGATCTGTGCTTCCAGAACAATTGGAAATTTCAAAAAACGCGGGTATTGTAGTGTCGATATTTGACTATTTGTGGCTACTGCGCGCATTTAAGTCACCTGTGCACTCACAATGATATTCAGACTGAGTTTATCCATGACATTGAATTACTCTGTTGGTTACTTCTTGGTCTTATTATTCACATTTTGATGCTTTGAACTTCAACACTGCTTTGTCTCAGCTATAGACAGCCAAAATCAAATAGATTTCCGGAACATTAAACTTTTTGTCATTGTTGTGAAGCAGTCAAAACTAGGTTTTTCGCTGAAAGAATGATACCCTCAGAGTAATGAAGCTAATTTTCCTGAGGAAGGGAGTTTGCCGGCATGTTTGGTCTGGCAAAGAGATATGACCGATGCACATGTGGTCAACACTGTTCACGGCGCAGCGCGGCAAAAGAACTATAAGTTTTTACTGTCAGGCTTCGGGCAAAACAAGCTGTAATAATGTTTGCCTACGCAGATAAACTACGTTTTTCTTGATAACGGCAAGTTAGGTCGATTACGAATCAGTAGTTTAACTTGGCAGACTAGACATTTCTGTTCCAAAGTCTCAAATTGTTCATGCTCCCTTCATTTTTTTCAAAAGAGGACAAGGTATGAGGTTTTTGGAAGACATTTTTATTAAAAATGTTCTAGCTGTTAAAATCATACGAAACTCTCCAAACTGAAAGTCACTGTGGTTACGTGACATAAAAATAATTTGCGGTAGAAAATTTGTGACGTCATCAACTTCAGAACCACGTGCTTCTCTCGTTTCCCCACCGATTTGTAATTTTTGAACAAAGATTAGTTTCAACATCTCCATGCTCCGTACCTTCGTGAGAAATTTTATTCAGTCTTGACTACTGGCTGGGACACATGTGCGCCTGCTTTTAAAAGGAAAATAATTTTTAATTTTAACTATTCACTTCTCGAGAATCATTGATACCAGCTTTGCTGGATGCCTCTCAAGGGTATTTTAAATATCAGAATGCTCGACTGTTAATTAGGCCAATGGTGATTCATATAGGACATCAGTGTTTCGAACCCTTATCATTACATCCACAGATGCAATTGCTTCCAGGTTCCCTTGTCCCAGGTCATATATTCTTAAAATATTCATTTCGATGGCCAAAGAGCAAAATCACGTATCTTCATTACGGAGTTCCAAAATCACCGTTCCTATTTTATCTTTTCGAAGAGAAAAAAGTCAACTGTATAACTTGAAATTCCGGCAAAATTTTCTGCTATAGCAGAAAATTATCTTTTTCTGTTATAACAGAGAAGAAAAATCGAGGAAGTTTTCAAGAAATTGCATGCATCGACGCCTTTTCCAAAGACAAAATAGAATATGGTGGGAAGCTACGAAATCGCAAAAGGAGATACTTGATTTTGCACTTTGGCCATCGATGACGCGATTACAAGGAGAATTCCCTTCAGGAATAAGGCAAAATTAAAAGCAAGAAGTCAGGAAGAAACTCGCAATTTTATTTCCGCACTTTTGATTTTGAGGTTTGATTATACTTGAACCCAAGGAGCCATATGAAAATATTTTAAAATTAAACAGTTTACCAAAAATTATTTGAATTTTAACAGCAGTCCCTGGTAAAAATTGGCGATAGGAGCCACGTTTCAAAATACCATAGGAGTTCTTAAAGTCGACTAAAGACGGCTATTGAAAATCATATAGCTGGCTGTAGAAAGCGGAGCAAATTATATAGCCGGGCTATACGTAGCTATAAAAAAGTATATAGTCGGGCTATAGTTCCTATCGCCGGGCTTTACACTTTATCGCCATTGGCTATAAAAGGCTGTAAGAAATTGTGTAGAAATTCGTGTGCTTTGGAAATCATTAAGTTTCATACGGAACTACCTTAATCTTTACAAAACACACATTATATTTTCCTTTAAAAAAAGTTTTTTTCATCAATTAAAATAAGAATAATCCACACAGAGTGTGCAACCATTTCAAAATCATGAGTTGAAAAACGCTGACTCCGCGAAATTAAATATTAGAGCCTAACACAAAACGGAGCGGCGACGCACTGGCGCCTACAAACCTAACAGGGATACTTCACGCATTGCGCAATGCGTGAAGTATCCCTGACAGGTTTGTAGGCGCCAATGCGCGTTTCGCGCTCTCTGCCCGCCCACCCGCCGCGCCGCAGTGTGCCACGGTGTTACAATGTGCCAGTGTTACAGCCGGCTTTAGGTCTATAGTATTTTGGAACACACATGCTACTGCCAATTTTTACCAGGGACCTTTAGCGTTATTCCATACTCCTCAGCCTGGCGTTTAAAAAATGAATAAATAAATAAGCCATTTAATGAAAAAAGAAGGCAAAAAAAAAAAAAAAAAAAATTAAAAATGTCCACGAGGTTGCTGAGAAAAAGTCTGTTACACATTAAAAATTGAAGAGCACTAACTTATCAATCTCTACAAAAATATGAAATATCAAAGTATCAAAAAGAGCATTAAGAGATGTTATTGGGTAGTTTCCACGCTGTAAAAATCACGGAAGAGAAGAACTTTGCAAAGTTGTAAATGCTGTTATGAGTTTCTTCGATTTAAGCCTTCGATATGCCATCGACCTTGCGTACGACGTGACGTGTGAGAAATAGACCTCTATCACTAATTAATTTATCAGACACAGGACAGTCTATAATCGAAGAAACACAGTGATGTTAAATATATACCTGGGTGCTAGTGATCTACTGTCATAGAACCAGCACCACACAAAGCCAAGAATTATCTCACCTTGCGTTTCTGCCAATTAAATTTTTAACACGTAAATTTATTGCCACGACTTATAAGGCCAACTTTATACAGTATTCGCGTTTTAGTTCAATGCTCGATGTGAAAATCGGAAGTTGAGGGCCCTCGAAGAAGAGGATTATGTTGGCAGCGTTTAGCAAAAGGGAACCAAGAGATAAACTTGAGGACTTCTACCAGCGCGTATACCGATTAAAGTCAGCCAAAAATATTTGGGCGTATCTAAATAAAAAGCAACTATCTGTATTATCACCAGGGCCCTGAGATCCATAAGAATACATGCATTACATGACTCGTGTCGCAATGGAGATAGTTCTCTCTGATATAAATACGTCCGTTTAGTATGCGATTTAACTTAAAGTTTGTATACTTTACATTGAGACTTGAAGAGGACTTCGGGGAAGACACTTCAAACTCGTTATTCTCCGTTTTGGGTCTATGCCACTTGTTCCTATGAAAAAAACTAGACAAAATTCAGTGATATTAAAGACTAAGTCATGCTTGTAATCTAATTTAATTTTGGATTTTTCCTTAAAAAAGACCCACAGGAACATGCTCATCCGAGCAATTTGTTCCGGCGCAACCGCCATTGCACGGGTTATCTTGGCTCTTAATGAGCTAAATTTTGAGGATTTTTGGAATCACATGCACGAGTCAATGAGTCATGACGCACCAATATTCCTATAGATGCTACGCTCACTTACGTACGTTACCATTTCACGCATCAGATTTCGCGGAAACTGAGGCAAATGTTCGTGAATTTCGTCCGATGTCGCACGACATCATTGTTGTGCCTCCATGAACGTGGTGAATCGGCATGACTCGCCGTACGAAATCGGCATTAACCACGGGTCAGGGTACCTTCCTACCTCATCGCGCTTCGTCGTGCATAATTGAACTTGTCTCACCACCGAATAAACCGCGCCACATGGATACGAGCACGCGTTCTGAATAATCTCTCATCTTCACGAGAGAAGTCTAATATTTCTTGATTAGTAGGTAATTTAGGATCTAAAGGTTTTCCCTTTGAAAATCGGACACAGAACATCGCGACCTTCGTCTTTTTAAGTGACATGATTCTATAACACACGAAAAGTAACGCAACGGGAAGAGCGACCTCATATGGTTGTTGAGTACAAGTTGCGTCTACATGATGGAAGGACCAGTCAACAGGTAAATCACCACAGATTTTGAAATTGATAAATTCACTCTTGGTCGTGTAATGACTGTTCATGGCCTCGATGTTCTCTGCCAAATGGATAGTAAAACTGGACAGCATTTTGCAATTTGGAACTATAATTTCTGGCTCATCTGAAAAAACACTTATATGCATAGGGAAACGAATGGTACATACGTTGTTTTTAAACCGGGCCAGAATTTATGGTTCGAATTTGCAAAATGCAGTCCAACTAGAAGAAGCGAGCCTCGATTTGCGACGTATTATTATCTGTATTTTGATGTCAAACATGTTTTATTTCATCATAGCAAGTCGGGTATTCGACGTTGAGAGCGAAAATAGGAGCACGGAAAAATTTCGCGGCTGAATGTTCCCAGTCTAAGATTTAGAAAAAAAATTGAAAATAAATATATTTATTTTCATAAGAGAAGATATTTATTTTCATTTACTATTTTTGAGAAAAAAACACGGTTACTTTACGGTACACACGGGATTCCACGGTAGTAGAACCGTGGACTTTGGTAAACGTAACAATGCTCATAGTAGCATCATTGTGCTCATAGTAATATACCTGACAGTGGACGAGGTAACATAACCGTGCTTATCATTACGATGATCAAAACTCAGGGTTCTATACTGCCATGCTAGGGGAAAACGCCGTATGAACATTCGAGAGTTGCCAAATTTCCCTTCATGAAACATGTATTTTTGACGCGATTCAAGCATACTTTTCCTTGAAAACAGATATTTTAGATTAACTTGGGTAAGAAATTGTCTGAAAATTTTGGGGAGGAAATATTTACAATTTTCCCAGTAAAGTCGGGTTTTCTCGAGAGAAATTCGGCAACGTCTGAAGGCTCATACGGCGTTCTTCCTTAGCACCGCGGTAGCATACTACCATGGAATCTCGTGTGACTTCACTATATCGTGGAAACCATAGAAAAAACGTGTTTTTTTCTCCATGACATAGCTCGCTAAAAAAAGGCTGAAAACTCGAAAAAAGTAAAAAGGCACTACGACTTATTATCGACTTCCCTCACTCTCCCTTCTCCTCACCCTCTTGCTTTAGTCCGCTCATTGATGGGTTGCAGATACAACAGAAGTAGAGAACATCTTCCATGCATCTTTTGACATTTTGTTACACACATTGCTGGTGTAAAGACACAACCATAACTTAATCGGAGGGTAGGTAAGCTCTAAAAGTAAAATATTGACTATGTGATTATTGACCTGCCGTTGTCACAATGTGATTTATTGTGCATGAGTGGAAACTTCCTCAATCGAGCACCATTACCGCAATGCTCTAATTAATTTGTGAGTTTACAGTTAGTCGAGGACAGTGGTCAGTCCGGTAAAGTCTGGACATTGTAATAGGAACGACGGCTCCTGGTTTTAAGTCATTAGAGCTTCAATTGGACCGCGTTAAACAGAAAGGAACCAAGCCACATCAGCTATTGCCAAATTTAATTGGGCGATTTAATTTTTTACATGAAAACGGTTGTGCGGATTTTCGTGCAAATTTCAGTAAATTTTTTGCATAGTAGGAGGCAAATTCCTTCAAATGTCAAAGGAACCCGCACAAACGTTCTCTCGTAAAACATCAAATTACCCATTTAAAGGCTATAGCTGATGTGGCTCGGTTCCTTTCTGTTAAACTCGGTTCAATTGCTCTCTGTTGCGAGTGAATGTGGGAAACATTTATTAAGTGATGCAATGGTAAACCCGTAAATCGCAAGCGGTTTACATTTGAAACATTTGCATTTGAATCGACCTTCGCCTTGCAAGCTCATCGAACGGTGCCCAAGAGCGCAAATTCCTAAATGAAGAAAAACGGAACCAAAGACATTTTAATTTTCGTCAACACCTCAACTAGGATATGCAAGGAGCTTTGGGCCGGTCTCGAGGATTACTCTTTGAAAGTTGCGCACCTAAACGCAAAAAGGATTTACCAAAAAAGGGAAATATCCAAACAAAGAACGAATCTTTGAAGTAGGTTGAAGGAAAATCTACGAATCTTGCTCAAATGCCTAATTTTTTTTTGTAATTTTGAGGACCGGCAACGTTGTAACACATTTAAACATTCAAACCATTTTTGGAATAATGACTATGTTACCGTAAAAATCATTAATGATTGACTTCATCGGCACAATAGCCGACGCTGGACAAGTTGAGAGGTAAGAGAAAGAAGCAAAGCGATCTCAGTTGATATTGCATGCGCGCGACGAACAAAAAACGAAATTCATTTAAACTCCGGGATGCAACTATTCGAGCTTAACTGATGTCCGTGTTGCATACACACGAAAAAGAAGGCGTTTCGACTTTCATGGCAACCGCGCCGAGCCGATTCAACCGCGGAGCGGCAACGTGCAGAGCCCATGATGAAAGATCGCCTTCAATTCTTCAATTGTACAACGAATATATCTTTCAGACACGAATAGTTGTGAGCTACAAAGCATGGGACACAGTTGGAACTTAGTGTTAGGGGCAATCGATCGATCGTTCGCGAACTGCATGTAGGCCGGTGGAAGAATTGCGTAGGCTACGACCTTGAATAGTGGATTATATAAAATTCATTTCGTTTTGATTAAAATACACTTCATTTTTGCATACTCCAGCCGAATTTGTGTAATCGCGCTGCCCTGCGTATTTTCAAAAATCATCGCGGGCTCTGGGAAATGGCCGGCGTGGTTGAAGTATACCCAGACTGGTAAATATATCAGCAAAACTGCAGAGTTTTGCAGGCTCTTGCCGCGGTTGTTTTTCGCGCAAAGTTCGAAGCTTTGGAAATTTTCTTTCGGAAGATGAGGTCCTTTTTTACCGATGTGGTCATAATTATAAGGCAACGAAGCTTCCTTGCGTATCTACAACGACGAAAAGAGCTTGGTCTCTTTTCCGCTGACTCAGATTTTAACACAGAGTAGAATAGTTGGATGGAGCGAGAAGGGAAAACGCGTGAGATATCCATTTTCATTTCCAATTAGGTAATATTGCGTATCCACGAAATGAAGGAGAATCTCTTTTCGGCTGATTCAGAGACTTCGACGCAAGGGTACAAAAGTTGGACAGGGGGTACTGCGTGACACAACTATTTCAACTTTCATGTAGGTAATATTGCGTATCCACGAAATGAAGGAGAACCTCTTTTCGGCTGACTCGGAGACTTTGACGCAGGAGTAGAAAAGTTGGATGGGGGGAAATGCGTGATACAATTATTTTAACTTTCATGTAGGTAAAATTGCGTACCCACAAAATGAAGGAGAATCACTTTTCGGCTGACTCAGAGACTTTAACACACGGAAAGAGAAATCGGATGAGGCGAAACGCGTGATACATACAACTATTTCGACTTGTGTTCTATCCTATTCCAACTATTAGGTTCATAAAACCCAACTTTCTGTTCATGTAGCCGAACTTAAGAACTGATTAAAGAAGATCTGTTGCACGAACCGAACTTGCGGTTACACCTATAAATAAAGTTGGTTTTATTCTAAAGAGTGAACGCTCAACGCGCTGCTTTTCATGAATAAAACTTATGACAACTGACAAGGATGTTGATATTTTGCGTCGATATAGTGCGTCCGCACTAATTTTTACACAGCTAGAGCGTAAATTTTTAATTTTTGAGAAAATTAAAGCTTTTGTATTGAATACTTTTTTAAAAAATTACTGTGAAAGCGTTAAATGTTGAAATGATTTCACTGCGAAAGCATAAAAATTCTAAAGAATTGATGCAACTAAGTTTAATTTCTGAAAAATTACTGCGATCGCACTATTTATCGCAATGTCATAGTGAGTAGGCTGAATCCCTTGTCACTCAAAAGTTCGAAACTGCGCACGCCGCAGGACTTTCTGCATCCCTGATTATCACTCATCGGATTTGCAGTTTTCTGACATTTGCGCTTATGGAACTGTATCAACTTATCAAATATGTTGGATGAATTATAAAGGTATCAAATAATCTTTTCACGACGTGTAATCCTGTCATTTATGATGCTGATTTTTGTTGAATTCTTCCAGATCTCTTAATCCTGTTCATTTGCTTGTCTATCTCGTTAACATTTTTGAGATCTCACGTGCAGCCTGCCCAACTTTAGATAAGGAGCTCCTGAGTGAGTACACGAAACTGGTAAAATTCATGAACATAAAATTTCTTATATAACTTGTAAGTTTAATACCTATCTTGAAAGCCTCACTCTCCAACTCAGAATATTAACAGAGACGATTAGTGATTCAGGAAAGTTTTCTGAGAGGAATTATAAAATATATTCTGCAAAAGGCCTTAAAATAAGCAGACGAAGAAAGTCCAGTGTCATAGTTCGGAATGTCTCATTTCTCATCGCATCTTTGCGAGATGGAAGTCTGTTTGCTCCCATACAAAAGATCCCTTCAAAGTCCAGCCTTCCTCCAAAAAATTGGAGATTTTTCTGCACAATTTGTGATTGATTGACATTTCGTCACCTTCCAAGCAAAGTATCACAAGCGCCATGCGACGTTTAAAATTTCCGCAGCCATTTTATTTCTTTACTGAGAAATTGTTGGTTGAATCTGTTTGGAATTTTCACTAAATTTTATCGGCAGCACAAAGAAAATTCAGTGAAATTTTCGGACAGCTTCGTTGAACAATTCCTTTGTAAAAAAATAAAATGGCGGCGGAAATTTTTAAACGTCGCATGGCGCTTGAGATACTTTGCCTGGAAGCTGACGATTTCTGGAACGTCCGGGTTTTTAAGGGGTTTCCGATCATCTTTCATGGCTTAAGCCAAAAAACTATAGATTTTGTTCGAGTTCCACACGGATTTTAGATGACCTCCTACCTCCTGCTAATGGACGTCTAGCTTAAAATTGCTGCCCGCTGGAAATTAGGAAATCGTTACTCTTTCAAAGCCATCTCCGATCGTGCCCACCTAAGGAGCCGTCCCTAAATCACGTAACGCACTTTTCCGGCATTTTTGGCCCCCCTCCTCCCGTGTGGCGCATTTGTGACGTAGGTTCCTATGGTTTAACATATGAAAATAAAATGACGTAACGTTCTGCGGACCTCTCTCCCCCTTAGAGTGTTAGGTACGTAATTTAGGGACGGTTCTTGATTGACAGATCATTCTTTTAAAAATTCATTAAGTGTAATCCCCTTCTCTTCTTACTCAAATAGGGTCTGGATTGACATGCCCAGAGAAGGAGCAAATTTTGGAACTGCACAATCGGTTGCGGCAGATCATCGCTGTGGGTCAAATAGGTCAACCACCGGCGAGAAATATGATTGAAATGGTGAGTAAGTAATTTTCGGAATATTATTGTTTGCATAACATATTTAAAAGGGCAATCACGTTGGCGAGACTTACTGACCCATTTGTCGGTACACCAGGGGGGGGGGGGGGGTTGCCAAAATGTATGTCATCAAGGTTATAGGACATGTCGACAACAATTTTTTGTCCACGCACCCGTTTTTCTAGCAGTTTACGTCCACGCGTTTTTTCGGCAGGGGAGTTTTGGTCCACTTACCAATTGAGACCCAAAGTTAATAAGTCCACATGTAAATACATGTAAGTCTTAGTATCTGTATTCAATAACGTTTAGAATCACTTTGAACTTCATTAGAGGAAAAAGTGACTTGAATCAAGCAGAAATAAGCTCGAATCTACCGCCAAGAGAATTTCCACATGAATCAATAAAGAAAATAATGCTTGTTTAAAGAAGAAAAGATGCTTACGTAAAAAGAAAAGTCACTTACATCAAACAGAAACCCGCTTTCATTCAGCTACTTTCTTCTTGATTTAAAATAAAATCTTCTTGACTGCATACTCAAGAATGTTTCTGCTTAGATTGAGTTACTTTTTTTCTAATGACATTTAAAAATTATGCTAAACGTCGTTAAATAATTACTCAGTTTTCGGACTACCGCTCTCTTTTTGTGCCGGAGTATCTTGATTTATTTTGCGAGGGAAACTCCGTACTCTTAAAAGATCCCTGTCATCCTTAATTTTTTGGAGCGCCTTTAATTTCGTATGATACTGTGCAACACCTCTGTTGTGAGGTAGTTGCTTAGGGCGCCGTGGCACGCTGCGGTTCGGCGCGGCGCAGCAGGAGGGCGGTCAACGCGCACCGTGAATTGGCGCCTACAAACCTAAGTGGATACTTCAAGCATTGCGCAATGCGTGAAGTATCCACTTAGGTTTGTAGGCAACTTTGCTCTGTGTTCGGCTCTAATATTTAAACTCGCGGAGTCAGCATTTTTCAACTCGTGATTTTGAAATGTTTGCACACTTTGCGTGCATTATTCTCATTTAGCTCGATGGAAAAAAATATTTAAAAGAAAATATAATGTTTGTTTTGTAAATATTCAGGTAGTTCCGTGTCAAATGACTTACAAAGCACTTTGATTTTTTCTTTTATATTTTGTGCTTTTACTGTGCTGCAGCGTGGTGCACTCATGACCAAACGCTTAAAATTGGACGCATTTGACTCTAAAAGGACGATGTAAAAATACCAATGATTGCAAGCTTCTTGGTTTTTTTTCCTCTTTAACAGGGATACTTCACGCATTGCACAATGCGTGAAGTATCCTCTAACTTTGCGTTAGGCTCTAATATTTAATCTGGCGGAGTCAGCGTTATTTAACTCACGATTTTGAAATGTTTGCACATCCTGTATGGATTATTCTCATTTTAGTTGATGAAAAAAAATATGTATTAAAGGAAAACATAATGTGTAAATATTAAGGTGGTTCCGTATCAAACTTAATGATTTCCAAAGCACACGAATTTCTACACAATTTCTTATAGCCTTTTATAATCGATGGCGAAAAAGCAACAGCCAGGCGATAAAGTGTAAAGCCCGGCGATAGGAACTATAGCCCGGCTGCATATTTTTTATCATAGCCCGGCCGTGTGATTTTCTCCGCATTCTACAGCCAGCTATATGATTTTCTGTAGCCTTCTTTAGCCGGCTATAAGAATTCCTATGGTATTTTGAAACGCAGCTCTTATCGCCGATTTTTACCAGGGTTATCTTCGTTTGCACGTTGTAGACTTCCTGTCATAGGGACTTTGTTTTTTCTTTACAAAACTATTCTCTATGAATTTTTGAAAACGAGTTTGATTTTCCTTTCCTGTCAACAAATTATTCTGCAAAAAATTCATGTTATAACGTCAGCTTGTTTCTTTTGGAAAAAGATAAATGGGAGCGGAAATATTAAAACATCGCTACAGAAGTATCTGGTTTTGCACTTTGGCCATTGATATGGTATTTATTGGCTCCTCCATACCTAATTAAGGCCAGAACACTAGGTCTCTTTCCTAATGAGTTCTTTTTAATTCATTTTCATTTTCTCATTTTTGCAGACTTGGGACGATGAACTTGCTTCGAAGGCGCAAGCACTGGCCGACACTTGTAGATACGGGCACGATGGTGCAAGTCAAAGGGCTGTGGGTGCGTTTCTGTGATATTGCAACAATCTTTTGACGACTAATTCTGTAAAATTTGTGTGATATCCGTAATTAGATTCCTCATTACATCTACTCACACTTTGAACACAGTTAAATTACAGGAAAATAAACTAAAAACCGTTTAATCATTGAATCAATCACAATTGGCTAATGGTCATTTACAACCACCTAAAAGTCATAGCAAAAAAGTAATGACAATCGATGCAGTTAATTTAAGGTTGAAATATTAATCAAGTATCAAAAAGTTGTTTACTGTTTCAAACATTTGAAATTTACAACATAAGTACTACATTCTTCTGGAATTGAACCTATTTTTAGTTAAGATTTTGTAAGCACAAAATAATTTAAATGTTTACTGAACAACATAAGAAACAATTAAGATTCGTCCCTTGAGTTTTATGGACTCATCAAAAACTTTTAGGTGAATTCGAGGTCAAATTAAGATCATACAGCACAATTACAGACTTTAATTCTTTTTAATGAATGAATAATGAATGTAATAATTTCTCATGAGAAACAGGGATATTTGCAACCTCAATTCGCAAACGACCGTAAGTAGTGCGTACTATGATTGCAGGTCGATTTCGTGTTGGACAGAATATAGGGATGACCTGGATCACATTAGAACAACGAGCAGAACCGAATTTTGCCTCGAGAATTTACGCATGGTTTGAGGAAGTTAAGAAGTACAAATTCGGAAATCCCTTCTCCCCGGTGACTGGTCACTACACTCAGGTCAGTACTTTATTGTCTACTAAAATATAGAAAAGAAGTAATATATAGTAAAGAAATACATAAGATATAGTTTTAAAAAAGAGTCGAGTGTTAAAGTTAATTAGAAAAAGTTTAATGTATCCTTAAATTAAAACCGTGTCAAGAAGTAAAGAAGAATAATTTTTACCACCCTGCTAACACTTCATGTTGATTTCTCTGTATCTCTTTTCAGATGGTTTGGCAGGATACATCACATATCGGCTGTGGATACTCGTATTATTTAGAGGGACAGCGCTATACAAAGGTGTACGTGTGCAATTATGGCCCAACGTAAGTTTTAAAACTAAATTTTTTACCTATAATAGTAATTCTTGAGGTTCAAGAAGAAATTCAATGCAAAAAGTGCGAACTTAAGAGACACAGGACGGTGTCCAAGTAGCACAGATTGCAATAAATTGAAATCACACGGTGAAATTATTGAGCCTGCATCGCATATGTTGCCTATCTAGGGAAACTTCTTATTAAGATTCCTCTCAATGAAATTGCCTATTGCAATTGCTCGTGGCATAGCAAATTGCCTTTCTTTCTGATGAACGGAACTAATCTTGTTGGTTGTTTAAAACTGACATTTATTGAGTTTCGATGGTGAAACTTGTAAACCATGTGTCTCAATTTGCAACATTGCAGACTTTATCTCGTTACATTTTATCTTTTGAATGGAAAACTATTCAATGATTCTTTTAAACTTCCGTTATTTTCCTTATCTCTGTTCGGAGAAAATTCTGTAAAACTTCAAGGGATGATGATGATACGTTCTCTTTCAAAATAAAATGGGTGTGGAGATTGTAAAACAACACAAAATATGTGGTTTGGGAGTTTTACCGTCGATTTGATTTTTTGCTAGGTATGCTGCCTAGGTTACCTTTTTTTCGTAACCCATTATTTCATTTAATGGGGTGGGATGTTGTTCAGAACACATCAGGTATGCAGTAAAAAATTACTAATGAGAATCAAGTTACTGTTCCCTGGAGATCTCTAGGTCTGCCAGGTAAAATGAAATTGCAAGTGTCATTTGGTTTGGTTGTAACAAGTGTAATTCTGAAATTTCAGAGGAAATATAATTGGGTATGATCCATATGAAAGTGGACAATTTGCATGCGATGCAAAAGGCTTGGCGTTTTCGAGAAAATATTATGGCTTGTGCGGTGAGTTTTTTTTCTAAAAACTGTAGTTTTCTGTTTAAATCCCCTTTACGATTGAAATAATCATTTGAATTGAGATAAATAGCATAATTTAAGAGAAAACAAAACAAAAATAGAGAGGAAAAAATGACTAAAAAATGTATAAACAAATGTATAAAGAAGAAAGAAAGAAATAGGAAAAAAAATAAAGAAAAATTGAATGAAAAAAACTGGCGCGCAGAAGTGTTTTTATAACCAGTGACCAGTGTGATGAGAGGTGAGTAAAAAACCATTACCTAAATACTAGGGAGGAAAATGTAGGATTTTCTGTTTTCTGCTTCATTTTTTTAAAATAGTAGTAGAAGTAGAATGAGTTTATTTTTAAAGGTACTTCAACATAAGAGGCCATCTCCATCTTTGGAATTTTTTTTTTTTTTTTTAACAGTGAAAAAAGAGTAAAAAACCCATAATCCCTTAACCTTTCGAGTCAGTTGTTGATGATAAAAAGGCAGCTTCATTAGATCTGACTGCATTGATTCTAATTTTTCTTTTTCAGAGAGGATTGATTCAACTCCTTGGATATGCAGTTGATCGAATTCATGTAAAGAGACAGTCAACAGGGCAAGAGAAGAAAGAACTTCACAGAATATAATTATGAAAATGCTCAAAATGTATTAAATGCATACATGCTATAAAAACATTGATGCAAGGTGGCAGAGAAGCATTTCCAGAGTGGTGAAAAAAACCGATTAGGTTGACAAAAAAGTAATAATTGGTTGGTAAACCAATAAACTAGGAAAATTCTTGCTTACAGTAGATAGACATGTTTCTGCAAAGCATGCTACATGTAAGATGAGATCAACTTGGAGCAAAGGCGATCGTAACTGGGAAACACGGGTGTGGTAGGTTTAATCAGAAAAGAGATATCGATGGTGAAACTGCAGAAATGCGTATCTCGGTTTGAGGCGTTGCAGACTTACTGTCATACTTAATTTTCTACATCGAAAACGAATAAAAGTCAATTCTTGAAAACTACAGTGATTTTTCTTATCTATTTGAAGAATATTCTGTGAAAATTTCAAGCGATTACTTCGGTTTGATGTCCTTTTAAAAATAAAATAGGAGCAGATATTTTGAAACATCGCAACCGAGATACGCATTTTAGCAGTTTTACTGACGATATGTAATAACATTCATTTTACCCAAATTTCATATTCAAATAATGTCTGGAACTTTGTCGAGAGATGCAATCCGTAAAAATCAATTTACAGCGTCTGTTAGGCTATTCAAATAAAAAAAAGGTGAATTGAGGAAAGAGTGTATTACACTGAGAAGTTAAAAAAAAAAAAAAAAAAAAAAAAAAAAAAAAAAAAAAGCTAATATTTCACCATTTTCTTGTAGCAATTACTAGTTTCTTTGTAAATCATGAAAAATGGAATACATGTATATTGCTGCAGCAAATTCATGATATGTGCATCCAAAGTTACCATTTGCCAAAAATGACCAACCAAAGAATTGTTGGATTTTTGAGATGACATTTGCACTAACTGGAACAGGCACAGAGGCTATTTCCTGTCTGAGGTCTCAATGCGAATATTAACATCAAAATCCGTCCATATGATCTACTGAAAATCCATCCATTACCGACTTGGATTTTGGCCCGAGAAGTTAAAATTTTGCCTCGTCAGAGATTAGCATAAAGTCTTGTGACTTTTTCAATTTCCTGAGCTATCAAAAATATACCTGTCAAAAACCAGATTTTTCGGGTCATACATTTAACTTGAATAAAATAATGTAAGTGAGATAGAATCCAAACCTTAATTGGTCATGTTGGTCATGGCACTGAAATTATTTTAGTGTGAATGAATTGATGTTCACTGATATACATCAAAAAAGAAAAAGATTATAGAATGTTCAATATCTCTCAGTTTAGTTTAAGTCCAATGCGAGTATCCCTAAATTCATTGCTTTATTAACGGCTGAACTGAGTCTCCCCTGATTTTTACTGAGAAATTTTTCATGTCACTCACTAATACATGTATGCTCAGCTTTCCTTTCAAAATAAACACAACAGGGAAAATATTAGATGTCAGAGAAACTTAGTCAATGCATTGGTGCTTCCCCAACTTGCTCAGATGTGCAGAAAAAGACATGGTTAAAGGGGAAAAGTTCAAGCAAAATCAAATAAATGTAAAAAAATGAATATAATTGAAACTCTTGTAAACGTTTAAAGTTTTAAAGCCTGGGTGACAAGTCAATTGACAAAAAATAAATAGAAAATTCTTGGAATATGATAAATGTATTAAATTAGGAAGAGTTCATAAGTTACGTAACGCACTTTTCCAGCATTTTTAGCCCCTCTCCCCCTTTAAAACACCTATGTGACAGAGGGTTTTATCTTTTAACAGGGCATAACACTCTCTATGACCTCCTTTCCCCCTCAATGCGATACGTAATTTATAAACGGACCCTTATCTCATCTTCTAGATTTCTTAATGAAGCATTATAAATACCTCAAAAGCTAAGTGTAGATCTACATTCCCAATGAAGATGACATTTTGATGACTAGACGTTATTGAATGGCCATGAAAATATAAAGGCTTTAAGGTCTCACAATGCAGCTAAACTCATCATCAGTTCATCCTTTATTGCAGGTAGTAAGTTTTGCTGATCACTACTTTCGTTGGTGATGGATTCAAGAAGCGAATCGACGGTGATGTTCTTAGGATGAGCTCGTCGAACATGTTCCCTCAGGTGCTTACTGCGCTTGTAACTTGATGAACACAAATCGCACCTGAAACTTCGTTCTGACATATGTGATTGAATGTGATCATCAAGATAACATTTTCGAACGAACTTCTTCTTACAGTAGCTGCATTCAAAACTGGAATTTAGAAAAGAAATTGATTTTAGCTTCAGTAGACTTAATCTCTATTTTTGGTCTGGACAATGAAAGAGTACTGTGTTCAATACTTGCTCATGTACACAAGTTTAAGCAAATCTTACAAAATTAATGACTTGCGCCAGAGGAGCTTCCCATGACGATTAAATTTGTAGAGGAGAAAGAGAGAATAATCATCAAGAGTTCAATTTAAAGATTAATTAGCTGTAAGCAGCCTGATGTCCTCACCTTCTGCAGCCTGATTGTTGAAATTTTTTGTTTCTCGGGATGACAAAGATGACATAAGTTTAAAGGCGGAGCGTGATTGGTCGGCTATGCCTCATCGCTGCTTTGTTGTGCCTTTGTCAGGTGGAATGGACAACATACTGTCGGAAACTTAAGAGGTGCCGTTAGCTTGTGGTGAGTTCCACCCGACATAGGCACGATAAAGCAGCGATAAGACATAGCCGACCAATCACGCTCCGCCTTTTAACCTATGTCATCTATGTCGTCCCGACAAACTAAAAATTTCAACAATCAGGCTGCTGATAACTGCCCTACTCCAGTTATAGGATGCTCATTCACTTGAGAGGAGAGTCACTTTCCGAAGAGGTGAGAAAGAGGCTCAATCATGAACATTATTCCACCAATTTAATGCAATCAGAAATTGGAACAGGTAGAAAAGAGTGACAATCATAACACTACCATTATAAAAGTATAGCCTTTTCATACCACCGGAAGCTCAACTAAATTAGCTTTTGAGATGATCATCAGTAGGTACATTCAGAATTTGAAAAATTGCTCAAAATGTCACTCCTCAATCAAAATTGATCGATGTTGGTAATTATTCCTTAAAGTAATTTTTGTATTATGAAAAAGAGGATACATAATAGAGGTAACAGAAACATGAGGAAGTTTTAAAATAGTTACCCGAGTTGTCCTTTGTGTTTTTTTAAATGATAATTAAGAGCTGCTCTGCTTTTAAAGACCTGCTTGCATTGAATACAATTGAAAGCAACGGTGTCTTCACTATTCTGACAATGGAGCGATTGGTGAGTTTTCAGACTAGATTTAGTTGCAAAACTGTGACCGCACACATTGCAAGCATGTGACTTTGGAAAACCCAACTGATCTGCGAAGAAATGCTTAGAAGCCATATGTAATTTCAGACAGTCCAGCCTGTAGAAAGCTTTGGTGCAGAGGTCACAGCGATGCGGAGGATCCTACAAAAACAAGAGAAACAACTTTTATTGATGGAAGAGAGGAGGAAATTATCAATTAAACATTGCTGGATCCAAAAAAAGGATGAGGAGTGCTGTCACTCTTTTTGTTCAACAAAAACAAGGAAAAACGAAAACGGAGCTGTGAGAGAAAAATTTAAATTTAACGTTGAAAAAGAGAATTCACTCCTTTTGTTTGAAGTGGCTGAATCCTTCCAAGCAGTTAAGTCAAGAAAAACTATTTCTAAAATACATTAATATCTGAAAAACTGTCTAGAACGAGAAATTTTTAAAATTCTGATGTTTTGATACGTGCATGTTGCTACGATTTTAGATTTAACAGCTACGAAAAAAAAAAAAAAAACTTATTGAAACTCTGCGAACACTGCGAAGGCAAGTCCGTCTAGTTTGTGCATGAACTAACCATGACAATATATTTTATTTGCAGCCTGACTAAACAATACCATACTTTTTACTTGCATCTAAAAAATTTATCACAAAACTATCAAAATTCATGCAAATTTAACTACAGTTGAATTTCAATGATTTCCAAGCAAGTCCTCATGGTACATCATCACTAAATAATGAGTGTTAGCATTAAACACTTTGGAGGTGACCTATGAACAGAGCTCAATTGTATTATATGCATTTCCAATCTATATTTTTGTTGACAGAACTAATGAATAGATTACTTTTTAATCGGAGAAGCTTTTTATGAAGACTGACTCATATCAATAAATTTTCTCCGATGCATATGAGATAGGGCTTTGCGAATATTCGCAATTCCGACTACTCGCGCCGCGAATATTCGCTTTATCTGTCTTGCGCACTATTCGCAAATTGCGAACAATTGCGCTGTTGCGAATGGTGAATTTTTGAACTGACATTTTCAAATATTCGCGCCGAATTTTCAAATATTAGCGCCATCAAAAATAACAAATTTCCAAGTGGCAATCGTGAAACGTTGCGAGAACCGTTGAGGCTTCTGCTTCCACCCGAGACATCGCGAACGGCAGATCTTCTTTGATCTTTACCGACTTTGCCGAGTTTACGAACAGCGAGCGCGATTGCGATTAGGGGGATAAGCAAAGAGCCCAAATTAAGGATTGAAAGACACAGAAATGTCTGAGGTAGAAAAAAAAAGTTCATAAATACATTTTCATTTACACTAAAAAAAATAAAATACAAAAATGTGTCTGGTGATCCTTCGATACTAGCTTGACTGCCTGCGCAATTAACTTCAAATCCCGGGAATGCATACGTACCTGCAGGGACAGTCAAGCCAGCATCCAGGGATCTTCAAACACATTCTTAACAGCCTAGGCTACTATTGTTGTTTTCTGTGCAGGTGTATGAGCAAATGGAAAATTCTTACAAAAATTAATCACATTTTTTTTGTCGACTTTTGTAAAATTCACGAATTTTCAGACTTAAAAGTCATTTCTAATTATTCGTTTTACTATTCGTAGCTGTGAATAATTGACTTAAATTATTTGCTTTTCGCTTCGTTATTCGCGAATAGTTGCCGAAATTATTTGCTATTCGCTTCGTTCGGAAAATTCACTATTTGCACAGCCCTAATATGAGAATAATTGAAAATACGTGCACATGTATTTAAAACATTTATTACCTGAGTATGTGTCTTCATGTGGAGAGCAAGTTTGTTGGCATAGGCATAGCGTTTATCACAGATAGTGCAGTGGAATGGACGAAGCTGTTCCTCGGTCAACCCTGACATGTGCTTTTGCTTTACATGATCCTGTAGACTTCTTTTTTGGGAGAATTGTTTATCACAATCCTTACACTGATACATCCTGGAACAAATCGATCCTTGAGATTTGCACTTCCTACTTTGACCGCCTAGTTATAGTCATGGTTCATGGGTACATGCTGAGGCTGTGCGTGCCCACACCTGATATTCATTGCCCAAGAATCAAGACTCCACAGCATACAGACGTGAAGAGTTTTTGTAAGAGAGAGGTGCGTACACAATTGAGCTGTTGTTCTTAACAGCGTTATCCACGTGTGCATTTTCAGTCTAAGATGCAGTTCTGTAGGTGTGGGTGATAGTTCTTACCTCAGTTATTAAACCCTCCCTTTATTAGTATATTGGTCATAATTTATTAAAGCTATTTATTTATTAAACTTTGTATATACCAAGCACTGCTTTTGCAGGATAAGGATACTGGTTTAGTTTACAGTTATCCGCGACTTAATCTACATACTAAATAATAAAACTGCAAATCGATTATTTTGGAATGCATAAACCGAATGGTAGGGCTGAAATTGTTTGCATGATTCACTAAAAAAAAACTGAATACGACCCTTTAAATAAGTATATCATGATACAAATCGACAGTGCAGGTCGGCAATCACATAACTCGGAAAACGTGATTTTTCAGGAGAGGGAAAAACTCTACATTCCTCATCTTTGAAGGTAGAGGGGAAATAATTCTTAAAGACAGCGAGGATAAGATGCTTTATAAGACTCTACCATCATTTTGAATGATATTCTCGTCTGTCAGGAGAAATGGCCGAAAAACCGAGTTATGTGTTTGTGGAACTAAGGTCCAACACTAAATTCTGAGATACATGTATGGCGAATTACTGTTTCAAATCTATTCTTTGCCAATGTTGACTAAATAAAGACTCAATATAGAGTTTTAGATGATTCGACGGACGCCATTTTATGTGTCAGAGCAACAAGCAAAATATTGCATCAATCGGTTCCATAATTTCAGCTACTTGTCATTTGTTTCGAATTTTGATATTGCACTTCTTTTGTCATGAGACTGAAGAACTCATGTACCACATTTGACAAAGAAATTCAACTTATTAGAGACGTGGTTTCTTTAGTGGAAAAATATGGCATTTGAGTGCAGTTTTGATATCAATATCGAATGCGATATGTTTCCTCTAAAAAAAACCACCCCTTCCTTGTGTTGAATTTCTTTGTCAAATTTGGTTCATCAGTTCTTTAGTCTCATGACAACAGAAGTGCGATCTCAAAATTCAAAACAAATGGCAAGTAGCTGAAATTGTGGAACTAACCGATGGAAAACCGCCAAAAATCGAGTTATGTGATTGCTGACTTACACCGTCGAAATTCTGAAAGAACACCTGCGATATTAATCCAAGTTTTAATGGATTTTTGCTGAGTGCCCAACCAACATTGCTAGTTCAAACCAACTTAACTGGATCAATCAAGGAGAGAAAAAAATAAGAATAAAGTCCAACCGCCCAAGCTGTTGGCCATAGCTCTCAATCAAGGAGAGAAAAAAATTATAAAAAAGAAAAACTTCAAAACTTACATTTTATTGGCATTATGAAGGCGGTCTTGATGTCTCAACAACATGGTACGGTTTACAAAAGATTTGTTGCAGTTGGGAGAGTCACAGGTAAACAATGCTTTGCCATGTTTGTAGCGCTGATGTCGTAATAGTGCTGTTTCATTGGAGCATACTGTATTGCAATACTCACAAATCCTTGCATCTTCTGTGGTCTGTGAAATTCAAATAGAAAACTTAATAAAACTAGACAGTGAAATTAAATTAAGGTTCATCTGACCCATTCGTGACATAAAATCGTGTGTAATTTCAATTATTCTGTTTCTTGAGATGTTCTTTATGAAAAGTCTTGGAAAAGTATGACGACTGGAGTAAACACACATAAGAAGCATTAGAATTTAAAAATCTTTAAGAAGAAGAGCTTTATCAATTTCTTTTTCTTTTTTTAGTGTATTTTCCGAAGGAAATACACTATTGCGTTCTCCCTTGTTTTTTAGGAAGGTCGGAAAATTCCTTCAAGAACCCTTTTGAAAAAATACAAAAAGAATGCAAATGTACGGAAACCACTTTTTTCCCTTATGGAGACACTGGTGAGATACCTCTTTTTTAACGACAACTGAAGAATCTTTATAAGGAAGTTTCATCCTAAAAATTACTTTGCATTGTCAGACCCCCTATCAATGATACATCCTCAGTAATAGCATCTTCAAAAGAGATACTAGCAATTGATTAATTTTTTCCAGGAAGAGAATAGAGACTACTTGGGTAATAACTTACGAATTTTGCATGAGTTTTCTCATGACTGTGAAGATACTGGCTGGTGGTAAATGACTTATTACACAAGTTGCAATGGAATTGAGGTTCACCATGCGACTTGATATGAAACCGTAATTTGTTCTTGGCAGCAAACCGCTTCCCACATTCATTACAGCCATATTGATAATCTCCTATGACAGAATCAATTTTAAAGAATTTATAACTGCTGAATTACTGACAGATCTCACATTTCACAACCCATTTTTTGAGAATTTAGCGATGTTCAAGCTATAAGTGAAATTTTAGAAAAGCTCTCTGATCGACTGATTTTATTTTTTCTCTTTCTTTTTTGATAATAATAAAAATTAGGTTTACATAATTTGCCAATGGCTGAAACCAATAGGAAACCAAGGCAATACAGATTTTTTAAAGAAAGGAAGAAAGAAGAAGGAAGAAAAAAATACTAGACCAACCCATCTTCTTTCCTTTCAATGTAAGTACTGAGAAGTTACGCACTATTCTAGGACGACACATGAAACTAATTTATTCATAATTCTAAAATTCAAAACTTGATCAAATTTTCTCTGAATTTTCCTTCCTTTAATAATAATTATTTACCTGTGTGTCTGGCGACATGCGTATCTCTTACAACTTTCTGAGAAAATCTTTTGAGACAAAACTGGCATTCATAAGGCTTTACTCCGTCATGTAAAGACCGAATATGCAATGCGAGAGACATCTTTTTCGAAAACTTTTTGCCACATAAATCTGTAATTTTTCAAAATTTGATTAAAAACGAGAGAATCAAAATAAAAAATAAATACAGAGAGCTTTAAAAATAATTTGATTAGAGAAGAAAAATTGAAATTCATTAAAATTATCAACGACAAAACTGATAGATGCAGAGATAGAACAAATATTTTAAAGTTGTAAAGTTAGAAAAAAAAAATCATTTTACGTTTTCCGGGTAAAACAAGTTGTATGCTTGGCCAGTGGAAAGCTAGGTTCTCTAAGTTTTTTCAATTTCAAAATTGTGGGCAAAAATTAGCGATCTCTGCTGAATACTAACTCAAAGAGAAGGTAGTGGTGAGGCAATGTTAAACTTTAAAAAATGCCGGACGGGTATTGTGAAATGCTAACTGGTGAGACTGGCGAGAGAAAATGTAGGTTATTTCTAAGAATTCTTCACAGGAAGGAGATTGATTTTTATCATGTGATTGCAATTTTTGTATGGAAGCTGAAAAATGATGTAATTTTTAATAAAGGAATAAAAAGATAGATAACTTTGTAATAGAGATAGAAAAAGTGAAGACACTTCTGAGGTAGCTCCTCTTGAAGAATAAGTACTGAAAAGTTTATCGGAGCATTACCACAGGAGAAAATTGGAGTAGACTGGATCTTATGAACTTTTCCCAGATGAGATCGAATGTTTCCCAAGCGAGGAAAGGGCTCATTACAATAGCTGCAGGTGAAAACTTTCTTTCCTGAAATACAAATAAATTGTGAAGAAAATTCATGAATAGGAAATTTGGAGTATTCACTGGACTAATGTGCCAATTTTATGAGAGATTTTAATTGAGATCATGAGCATTTATTAAGTAATTCCACGATGAAGTGAACTTTTTATGTTGTATAGATCTGCTCAATTCAGTTGCATCCACAGTTTATTACTTCCATTTTTTCAGTTTTCCAGTATTACATTTTTACATGACCTTAGCCACTTGTAGACTTACCATGTACTAGAGTTTGTTTATAATGTTCCCCTTCTTTTATTGGTGTCTTCAATACATTCAATGCTTGGTACGTACAAGAACTTGTTTCCTTTTCAGGTACCTAGAAAACATTGAAAAGAAATATTAATTCTGAATTACAAGGAAAAATATGAGTTTTAAAGGTAGAGAACAGAAAACAGCTTTTCAAAAGCCTCAAAGCGTAACACAATTCAAAATCTGAAAATCTATTGCCTACGATCACTTTGATCGGTGGACATCTTTTACGTATTGATTACTCCCAACTGTATTGCAGATAAGCTGATTACAAAGTAGTGCGCTGAATTGAACACATACCTATTTTGTTCTGCCCAATGATTCAAAAGGAAGATACAGACGTTGAGAAAAGTTTTATGAGTATGAGTTTTAGGACTAGTAAAAGTTTTGTGAGTATTTTCAGAAATTAATTAAAGAGGATATGATGAGTACTGATGACATTTTTACATTATATCTTGACGTTTAATCACATTGGTTGACTTTCATATCAATGGCTAGATGAGAAAAATGTGTGTCTCAAATGGAACATTTAAAAATCTCTTTTAAAAGTCATTTATAGACATCTTGTGCAAAGTCCTAATTTCATCTTAATGTCTTTCATACGAATCATATTTAGGAACACTTAGAACTTTAAGTTTCTTACATTTTTTGACTTGAACTTCACATGAGAGTATCCAAATGACTGAGTTTCTTTTGGTGCTGTTGAAGAACAATATGATGGGAAACTTGATGATGAATTATTCAATACAGAGGAGTCAATAGTAGTTTGTCTATTTGAGTAGGTTTCATTTACGTCCGTAGCAGTTACAGACCCTAGATGGTTAGTCTCTTTAGACACGGTATCATGGTCCACACATAGAGACAGATCGTCAACGTTAAGAGTATTTGATGGAGCGTTTGTGAAAGAACTGACATTAGGCATGTTACAATCACTTAAAACTGAACTACCCATATTCACATCTGCAGCATGGCTGAATCTAGACTGGCTTGCGACATTTTGAAAAATATTCTCGCCTTTGCTCAAAGGTGTTTCGGTCTGAGATGTTACATCTTCATTGGCAAAGCCTTTCTTGGGCGTATTAATACTATTGACGATTGACAGATTATCTGACTCCGAATGAGAATAGATTCTGGGAAAAGAAGCATTTTCGAAAATGTGGCTCTCTTTATTTGAAAAGTTTAAATTAGTTTCGTTATTTTCCGTGGGGTGTGATGCAGTATCAACTTGAGAGTATAATTTAGCATAATGAATGTTTTTATAGCTTTCATTTCCAAGAGTATTTTGAGAGATATTTCTGAAATTTGACTGAATTTTAGTTTTCAGATAAGTGCTGTGACAGCAGGCATCATTCGTCGGAAAGTTGCTAATTCCTGTATTTTGACTGTTCTTATCACCAGCACGGGACAAGTCTTCATGATCTAATTCAAGATGAACTCTAGGATAAAATATATTTTCAAACGATGGGCTAACACGTCCTGATGAAGGTCTGTCATCAAAAGTACTCCCTGCGCTTGATTCAGAATCTGTATTCAATTCGGAACACAAGGGGAAGTGGGTAGCCCCAGTAATAGCTTTTTCGTTTTTAGGAATGCTGGAGGATGTATTTGGAAGACTGTAAGATGCATTAGGAGTTTCTGAAATACTTTGATCTTGACATCGTTGATTTGAAGCAAACTCCATGCATGTGTTCTCTAGCAATCCATGTTGTGTAGGTTCCTGACATTTCGTGACTGGATCTTGATCATTGGAGTTCCCTATTTTTTCATACAGGGTTTGTCTTGTGGAGTTCAGCATGCAGGAACTATCAGTCTTCAAAGTCTCTTCAGTATAAATACGGCTGGAGTTATAGTTGGAAAAAGGAACTAATTGGTTATTATTCTTCTGGCAACACTGTTTCTTCCATGAAATTTCCCATTCTTCAAACATCTGCAGTAATACATCCTGAAATTGGAGGGAGAAATGCATTAATCAATAGAGATTTGAAAAATAGACGATCAAAGAAAAATACTAAGCTCGAAAAATTCCAGTTTTGGCGATGGGGGGGGGGGGGAAAGCATGCACTAGATGAATTGGACGTATTTCTACCAAACAGACCTATGTGGAAGTGAGAAATATGGGGTGTGCTTGTTAGTTCTCTTTGCGTAAGAGTGAATGAGAATAATAAAGCGCCAGTGACGTCAGCGGCAACGAACGATACGCGTTACGAGGACGAGCTCGTCGACGGTGCGCTTTACTCATGAGCCCTGTCCAAAACGCTCTCTTACCATGCCGTGGCTCATATATCCCTTGGTCAGTTGGCACATAGGTCTGTTTGATAGAATGTAAAATCCCGCTTTTCCAATTCTTCAAAAGGAATCACGCCCACTTTTACATTGTTTCTTGTGCAGCTCTCTAGAGAACACCCCATATTTCTCACCTGCACATAGGTCTGTTTGGTAGAAATACGTCCAATTATTCATCTATTGCCCATGCTCTGAACCTCAAAGAATAAATTGGTTTTAGAAAACTCAACTTTTTACAAACACTGCTGAAAAACTTTAAAGACCTTTTAAGTTTGATTGCTCATTAAAAAAAGAAGCCCTGCTTTTCAAAATAACTCACCTTAAGAGCAGCGATGAAAGGCTGAACCAATATGATGATGCCATTGTCGATTTCCACCTCTTGGAGGCAAAAAGTTAAGATGTATGATTTCAGCATTCTTCCTTCTTTTAACTGGAACAGAGAGAAAAATTGTTATTTTAAAATCAATTCGTAAAAGAATTTATTCAAGATTTATTCATGGAACATAGCTCATTATAATTTTTTAACAGCAGAACACTTCTCTCCTAAAAGAAGAAGCTGCAGACTATCCAAGTTCCTTTTTTGCTCTGCAGTTCTTTCCTGTAACACTTCCTTACAGCCCATGAAGCAGTTTCATCAAATGTGATCCATTATCCGGTCGTTCTCCGGAGCTCGCCGCTCCTTAGGGTATGTTCAAACATATGTCGATGTAAGTATTGTCTATGTCACCACTCATCAGTGGTGCCATCTGGCTGCTCGTGTTAACCTGTTGAGTGGTGCTGATTCAGAGCTAAACAGAGATTGACATCTGTCTCAACATATAATGCGCGACCTCTGCAATGCTGAAGATTCATCTTAAATTATAACTATACCCATGGATGATTTTGCGAATAATTTTAAGAAATCAGTATATCTACACATGCATAAGAGTCGCTTTCATTGTGCTCTCTGGTGCTCTGTGACGCCTAACTGCCACAAAACTCGGTCCTCCCACAACCCGTCGGGGAGTTGGCACTCCCTTATTTCATTTAAAACCCCCTGTCGCCACCCTTTTACTGGGTGTCCCCTTTGTCTCCTCCCAGGAAGCACCCAATCAAGCATCTTTTTCGGCAGCCTCTCTTCCGTCATCCTATTGAAATGACCGTACCAGATAAGCTATTTGGTCATGGCGTCAAACACAATGTCATTTTCGACTTCCAGGATCTGACGCACTCTGTCATTATGGACCAGATCTCTCCTGGAAATTCCTGCTGACCTCCTCCGATCAGCACATCCATCAAAGTAAAAATAGTCTCCTGAGGATAGGGGCAGAGCTCTCTCTCCTTATTAAATGCAACTTGGTCACTAAATGACTCACAGTTTTAAGTTGAAGATAGTATCTCAAGTAGATACTGGACTCAGGAGAATCCTAATTTTCTCGCTCGATTTTAACATTTCAGAAAGGGAGACATTGTCCCAATCCTCACAGGGTTGTTTCCAGTTGAATTGGCTGTTCCCTCTTGGGAATAGAATTTTAGTGATGTGGGGTTGGAGCAGGCTGCATGGCTGTGACGCTAAAAATTTTCTGGAGACTGCACAACCGGGAAGGAAAAGAATAAATCAACGGTGAAACTAACAGACCATGTATCTCATTTGCAGTGTTTAAAAATCTCCGCTCCCATTTTACTTTAATAAAGGAGAACAAATCAATGTCATTTCTTGAAATTTTCACCGAGTTGTCTTCGTACAAAGCAAAGAAAACACAAAGGTTTTCAAGAATTGATGTTGAGCAGTTTTCTATTTAAAAAATTAAGATGACTCGTCAAGCTCAGGTGACGTGGTCGAACTGGCATGCGATATATCGCATCGATTTTGTCAAAAATCTCAGCAGATTTTGAATTAGTAGCAAAAAAAGGAGGATAGCCCCTGCGCATCCAGAATCATTCTAAACCAAAAAATTGGCAAAACTCCGAGAATTAAGAGCAGACTAGTGTTTGGAAAAAAACCTCCCATTCGAGACAGAAATCGATAGCTGAATCGAATGTGAGGTTTTTACCAAACACTTTCCTGCTGTAATATCTCTGAATTTTGCCAATTTTTGGGTTTAGAACGATTCTTTAGGCTCATGCGCAGGAGCTATCGTCCTCTATTTGGCTAAAATGTCAAAATCTACCAAGATTTTTGACCTAAAAGATGCAATATATCGCATGCCAGTTCGACCACGTCTTTTGAGCTTGACGAATCACCTTAGGTAAGACAGGAAGTCTGCAATGTTGCAAAACGAGATACGTGGTCAGGTAGTCTCACTGTCGAAAAATAATACTTACAATAACAAGTAGTCTTTCAATAAGATGAAGAATTTCCTCTATTGAGTTGACCATACTAGTTTCCTGAAAATGTTCCGCCTGGTAGGTATCGACTCAAATATGATTTGTCGTGATACAAAAGTAGATGGATGCGGATGAAGAACAAATAATAAATAATTGGTGTGATATCGCAGCGGAGGATGAGTGTAAAAGATTCTCAACTTTTAAAGATTTAAGAACCTAGTTTAAGGATACAATAAATTGTAAATTAAGTATTAAATTGGCGTAAATACGTATTTAGTAAAACTGTCCATCTTATGGTGATTGCGAGCAATTACATACAGAATTTACGAAAATGTTCTACATTGGTAGAGATTTTCACTATCAAATCATCAGAATTGTAAAAGTCTCGAATTTCTGTCATGCTTTAACACTGATTGAATCACAAAATATTCACTAGGTAACTACTAGGTATTAAGGAAATAGTATTATGTGTGTTATCATTTATCAATTTCAATTTGTTATTATTGTCATGAATGTCATCAAAAGCACAGAGAATGTAGAGCTTGATAACAGGCAGGACCGGTGCCAAGGGAAGGGTGGGGGATTCTCAGACCTAAGATGCGCCTAGCTGTACGGCAACTTAGCTTACTGTAAAGTTTCAGTTGGGCCCGCGAAGTTCAAAAATAGTAGTTTGCCATGTTCCAAAATGCAACGACCATGTTGGATGAGATGTCACTTGAAAATTTTAGTTGGTTATTTTTATAACAAAAACATAATCTCTTGGTCATTTACTTCATTTTTATGTACACCCAATTTTACTACACCTCTGCATCCAATTAGAGTAACTTGATGGGGGGGGGGGGGGTATCCCTATTAGGGTACATCCACTGATAGCTTTTCCTCCCAATTGTACCCTGGAAAAAATATTGTCTTATGCCAGTAATGTGGGTTGAATTCATTTTTTTAAAAAAATATTTCTAAAATAATATAAAATCAAATCACAAGACTGACTATTGAAGGTCAACTTCGTTCTTTGAAACTGAAAAATTTCGCGCCCTACTAACTTTATGACGTCAGTTTTCATCAAGCGCCACCATGTCAAACCTCTGTGCGTCGCTTTATTGTCTTACCCCTCTTACCATTCAGTTATCCTGTGTGGCCAACCCGGTGCTTCTGTATTCTTGTGAATTGAAGTCGCTCCAGCTTCTCAGCTAAATTTCATCGCCTTCCCACACTGTAAGTTAATTTTCATCCCTCCTTTTCTTCCTTAGATCCTAACAAAGTTCTTAATCTGATTAAATTCCATTCCAGCTTTCTTTCAAACCCAAATCCTCACCATCACTCGGGCTCGCAATCACGCCGCTCACGTCCATCAGTGAAGTGTTTTTTCGTCGTGTGTCCGTGTGTTTTCTCTTTCTTCATTCTTTATACCAGCGATTTACAGTTTTCATATCCTAATTCTAAACTACGCATTACTATGAAGAAATATTTCTAATTTATTTGTAAGTGCAGTGGTTCCGCATCTTGTGCTTTCGCGCGAGTGTCGCAAGTTCACCGAAGTGTGCTTGTCTCCATGTTTTCTACGTTTACGTTTACCATGCCGAACGAACGCTAATACGTATTTCGTTTTCATACACTCAAGTCCGATCCTCCTGTGATTATTTTTCTGTTAGTTTAGCTTGTATCATCGCGAATGTTTAGTGTAGGTTAAGTTTCTTTTTCTCTTGGTGAGGAAATTTCATTATCAGCTACATCCATAAATTTGCTTGTCTAAGGTAAATACTGACAAAGAGTCCTATGAAGTTCTTTGTTTTTCATCCCTCCAAGAGCACACATCTTCTGATCCTATGACATGTAACACCAAAGCTTGCCGGCAGACTGATTAATTTTTCTGCTCATATTCATACATCTACTCAGCATTCGTTTTAATGCAAGTAAAGTAGCTTGATATAAATAAGTAGGTATAGGTACATACTGGGTGATTCAGACCACCCGTCCACTATCTCTATCCGGAGAACCACTGAAAATTAAGTTTTGAAACCCAAGCCTGTCACAAGGGTGAGGATACTGGGTCCAAGGCCCGGCCTGGTACCATGGACCCAGTATCCCCACCCTTGTGGCGGGCCTGGCCCTTACAACTCGATTTTCAATGGTTCTCCGAATAGGGATATCCCGGATCACCCGGTATTTTATCTTTCTCCGTAGTATATCACTGAATCTGGGTGCTGTTCATGTACTCCTTCGATTCGTAATTGCACTGAAGCTTGTCAATACTTGCATGCTTTTGCTTTAGAGTGAAGCTCAACCTAAGTCTAGACGTAATTGAAAACATTTGAGTTCTGCCCGGCGGAGGATGTGTTCATTGTTGTTTTCTTCATCATGAAGGTGTATAACAAGAACGAACACCCTGAAAATGCTTGCAAGAATATCCCTATAAATATGTATTACCTCCTGTATCATGCCTGCTGCATTGTGGATCGGCAAAATGGGTTTGGACTGCCTGTCTGCTTCCATATTTCGCTCTTGAACTATGATGTAAACGAGATTAAGACTTTGACATTACGTCATAGCTACTAGTTCTTGTTTCCGTCGGACAGAAATACCAGTTATGTTCATACAAACGATTCATTATGGGTTAAATACACGATTCGTGATCAATATTTCGATATGCTTATCGAAAACCTTTGTTTTATGCCGTCCCAATGTGCCTATTGTTGTGCAAGTTGGTCTCCTGTGGTGTACAGGTTGTAGTGCCCGCTGTATGATCGGGATATCTCGGGTTCCATGCGCGGCCAGACGACTCGAGTTTGATGGTCTCAAACAACGGTCAGGTACCTGGGGCTGGCTTAATTAGGCACTAAGGGAGAGGGGTGCGACTCTATTCGTAAGCATCAGACTATTCCCTTGGGGGTATTGAAGAAGAAAAAATGATGGTGAAACTACAGAAATATGTATCTCAACTTGTAGCACTTCTCTGAGAGTATATTGTAAGCATTTCAAGTCATGATGTTCCTTCTTAAAAATTAAATAGAAGCGGAAACTTCAATGTATGCAACTTTGCAGTTTCTGCGTTGATATTCAACCACAAACAAGGTATAAATTATTCAGACTGTGAACTGTATCATACAAACAGATTTGCCGAAAAAGTGTGGAATATCTAGCAAAATCCTGATTTGAACACAAATCGATGTGAATTAGCCTCTTCTGAACTGGCATTTTAGAGATTCACTTTCATCCGGGACTCGTATGAACATGCATGATTTAGGTACACTTCAGCGAGAATGAGATAGGTATTAATAGAAGTCAAGAGTTTGTACAAACTGCCATTTTTTGACGTGGGTTGAACCTGAATCTTACAATTTGCACAGAGAAATGCATATTTGAAGTGTTTGTCAATTGATGGCTGAGTATTTGATCTGCGCTGGATAGCCTCATTTTTCTTACACATATTGCGGCACATAAAGTAAAATGAAAGCATTCTCTTCTGTAATTTCGCAATTCTTTTAAGGTGATTCGTCAAGCTCAAATGAAGTGGTCGAAGTGGAGTGCGATATATCGCATCGATTAGGTCAAAAATCTCGGTCGATTTTGAATTTTTAGCGAAAAAAAGGACGATAGCCCCTGCGCATGAGCCTAAAGAAGCATTCTAAACCCAAAAATTAACAAAATTCCGAGAAATGAAAGCAGAGTTGTGTTTCGAAAAAAACCTCGCATTCGATTCAGCCATCAATTTCTGTATCGAATGCGAGGTTTTTTTCCAAACACTATTCTGCTTTCATTTCTCGGAATTTTGCTGATTTTTGGGTTTAGAATGATTCCTTAGGCTCATGCGCAGGGGCTATTGTCCTTTTTTTCGCTAAAAATTCAAAACCTGCCGAGATTTTTGACCTAATCGATGCGATATATCGCACTCCACTTCGACCACTTCATTTGAGCTTGACGAATCACCTTAAAAGAATTGCGAAATTACAGAAGAGAATGCTTTCATTTTACTTTATGTGCCGCGATATGTGTAAGAAAAATGAGGCTATCCAGCGCAGATCAAATACTCAGCCGTGCTAAAGAATTTATTTTTTATAAGGAGACCGAACCGACAGCCTGGCTTGAAATCTTCACAGAATATTCTTCATAAAGAGAAGAAAAATCACTGAAACTTTCCAAAAATGACGTTCAGTAGTTTTCCGTGTAGAAAACGAAGTATGACAGGAAGTTTACAACGCTGCAAACAGATACACGCATTTCTGCAGTTTTACCATCGGGAGCTGAAGATCCAGCATAGCATAGGCAATTATCAGAACTACCATTTTGACCCATCTCGCTGCTTCAAGAAAGACCGGATTTTTTTTTTGGCGTTCGGCAATTTGGATGAGGCATGATGATAAAAGGTGAAACCGGGGAAGGGGGGGGGGGGGGGGGCTGTCGCTCTGTCCCGGAAATTAAAAGTTGCCGGGGGCGTGAAACACGGAGTTTGCGTTCAAAGAGGCTCTACATGTAGCGTTTTAGGTGCGCGATTTCACAAAGGCTGGGAGGCTGTAGGAGTAACATTTTGTTAGCCTTTGTCCGGGTCGCGGTGGGCTGAAATTGCCAGATCTTTGAAGTGGCCTAACCGAGCGTGATGAATACGTATATGCGTGGCATAGGTCGTCAGCTAAGCGTCTCGCGTCGACGTTTCCGCGTCGATCCACCACTCCGGGGGACGGAATATCCCTCCTGTACTCGCCTGTCCTCGGCCTTTACTTCATGGCACCGTCTTCACTCTTGGGGAACAGCTGTGCTCTTCACGGCGATCCTCTGAGCAGGGTTCCCGCCGGTCTGAAAAACCGGAAAACTCGGAGAATTTGCCGGGAAAAATCAAGGAATTTCGTGAGAAGCGCCTCAGCACGGAGGGTATAGATTCGATCGACGATGTCGAAAAATGAAAACGTGAACCGATCGACGTGGCTCGGTCAACACCGATTCGACGGTCCAAATTCGAGCGTACCTCGGGTCTGTTACGGGTTTTTCGGTCGGCTCATGGGTTTTGCGATTCGCGAATCAGTTGATGGATTTACGAGTTTTTCGATCGATTCACGGGTTTGTCGGTCGGTTCACGTTTTAACGTTTTGATCGAATCTGCGTCGATTGATTCACGTTTTGATTTTTCGATCGAATCCCCGCCCTTCCCTCGGTACCTATTGAACAGCAGCGTCTTTCTCGTTAGGAAATTTGAATATCTAGAAAAGTACATTCCGCCCGAGGTTATTGACCTGAAAGCAGCGTATTTTCAAGTAGCCAAGTTCGAAGGTCCGGGAATTGGATCATTGCTGACTCAGGGAAAATGAAAAAAAACAAGGAATTTGAATATGCAGACTTTCATCGGGCTGCGTTTACGAGGAAAGGCGCCTTTGGGATACTCCCGAACCAGTGAAAGTTCCCAGGAATACCTGGCTAAGATCTACTTTCACGGGAAACTTAAACAGATTAACCCACATGCACTGCACATACACAAAGAGATCATCAACACTTTACTCAGACACCACGGGAACTTTTCCGGTATTTCGAGGAAACTCTGCCGTTTCCGTTCCTTGAATTTCTCGGGGAACTTTGATCGAAACTTCGTCAGTATCTCAAGGTCATGAAATCAACGTAAACCGGAAATGACGTCTTATCAGTTATTTTCCGATGATGGATTTTTCGTCACCTCATTTTCGGTTCACACTACCCGCGTGACCTTGAAACACCAACGAAAACATTGGTGGTGTGACCAGGGCTAATCAGATCGATTGCCGACTTGAAGTAATAGAGGTGTCGGGAAGCAACCGAAAATTTCGGAAATTTTCATAGCTTTTAACTATACTCATCTCTGAAGAGAGCTTAAAACTGGTGGAACTAACCCACTTGTTTCCTGTATCGAAAAGTTACAAATGTAGGATTGCAACAGTCCGGAGAACCTTGACAAGTCAAGAAATTGCAAAATACCCAGAAATTCAGAGAACAATTTGTCTGCAGGTCAGGAAATTCTCATCCGGAGAGAAAACCACGCTAAAGGGTCGCACTGGTCGGTCAATTATCGATTTATTTGTTTTTGTTGAATTTGGGGAATTTCTTCTCTGTTTTTCTTGATTGTTTTTTCCTTTCATTCGAAAAGTCAAAGTACTGCAAAATAGTTGAGTTACCCCTCTGAAATGACCACGCATTTTCCTCGGAAAGGTAACCGCTTACTCTAAGCAAGTCAGTCGCAAGGATACATAAAAATTCTGACGTTTTGAGAACCTCATCTCGGAGGTCTAGCTTTTTATGACGGCTTTACGCTTCATACTCCGCAGTGCTCCTTCGGATCAAAGTTTCCCGGGAAAGTCAAGTACCTTCATGGGGTGGCTCGTCGAAGTGTGAGTGGATATCCTTTTTGTGCGTATGTGCGCGTGTTTTTCTGCTCAAGTTCTCCAGGAAAGTAGATATTAGCCGGAAATTCCCGGAAAAGTTCCGACTAAATCCCCACTTGCACCCGGCGTGGTGCAAAGCCCACTTTTTCAGCGTAAGGCACGTATTAAAAAATATATATCCGAGTCTCGGATGGGCGAAGAGAAGAAACCGGCAACGCTTCTGGGAAAGGCGATTCGGCGTTAACGATTCCTTTCACACGTTTTTCCGCGCGACAAACCCGGTTATCGCCGCCCGCCAGAGGAAGATGGTGCACGGCACAGGTACCCCCTGCTTCATTCCTCCACCACCCCCTTTGGCCCCTTTGACTGGGAAATAGTTGAATGCTATCCCAGTCTAGAGGGTGGTGAATTTTTTACAAGGCGAAGATGTCAAAAAGGGTCGCTTCACTTGCACTCCTCTGCACACTGGCATAAAGGTCGGTCATAAGAACCGAATGTGCAGTATGAAATATAGACCTTTCGGTTTGTTAAATCGGACCTTTTCTTTCGCTCGGTTCATTTAGAAGCACAATTACTTTAAAATAGACATTTCATGTACATAATATGAGCCATGTATTAAATTATTTTATCCAAGCCATGAAAGATCCAAATCAACAAGGGCTGAATTGGGATGGGAAAAGAGCCTCTTTATGACAAGGCTCTCTCTAACTCTTTCTCTATATGTATGTTCACCACCTGCAGACCCATTGTTGAAAGAGATAGGCAAAGCTATAGACAAAAAATACATAAGGAGTATCATGTAATACTATTGGTTGAAATGGTTGGTTCCTATTGACTAAGGAAGAAAATGATGGACTAACTATAGGGTCTCTCGTGGGTAGCCGTTAGTTAGTCTATTATCTACCGTCTTTGTCCATTGCAACCACCCACTTCCACCAATAGGCTCCCTCCACATCCCTTTTGTCTTTTTTGTCCATAGCTTTGACTATCAATTTCAACAATCAGCTCGCTGATCGGCTCGCAGACGTTGATAGTGACATAGATATTTTATTACTCATAGTACATTGCGGAAGATCAGAGGTGCAGATGGATTGCATTTTGCAAAAAGGAACCACTAGCATTGCAATGATGCTAAGATTGTGCACCTTCATCCTTTGCAATAAAATCGCGGAAATTGTGAAAAACTATGAAATTTAGATGGTAATTTTTGTCTTAAATTTACAGTTTTTAGCGAGTAAAATAGAAACTATTAAGGGATAATCGGGTTTTTCCTCCAAGACAAAAGAAGTTGCACAATCTTAGCAACATTGCAATGCTAGTGGTTCCTTTTTGCAAAATGCAATGCAGATAGTTTTTCAGTGCACGCTTTCGCCTAGAATCCACAAATTTTCCCTCGGCACAGTTTAATTAGACAGTCGGAGTAATTCAGGTAGAAAAATTGCCACGGTCGAGGTAGTACACGAAAACAAATAATCGCGATCGAAGTAACTTTAACAAAGTAACAAGTAACAAAAATTAGCGCAGTCTAAGCGTTAACAAAACTCACAACAAACATTAGCGCAGTTGTAGTTATTTTTACAAAAATCAGGGTGCAAGCAGTAAGTCATACATTTATTATTTCAACCTGAAAGCACTTGCAGAGGTTTCAGCAAGAAGTATGCTTTTCTATCAATATCAATTCCCGAACGCCGCCAATTCAAATTATTGCGGACAATGAAAGGCGTGCGAACGTAGACCCAATGCAGCGCCTTCGACATCGTAGAAATACTTCCAGCACAACACCGTTACGCGTATACTTTCGGATGTGCAAATTGCCTATACTGCACCTGCCGAAGTGGATACTGTATTTTTATGTGTACACCGTCCATCCGCGATCGAGTCTACATCCTGCACGTCTGCAAAGGATACAAATGTCTACAATCCTCAATCAATGGCGGAAACGGAGCCAATGTTGAGATCAGAGCGGGATGCGGAAAAATCTTACGTCCACAGCATCTTGCCACAGAATGGGATGGATGTTGGTCAACACGCGTCCAGTGTTCATTGGCAATGGTTTGGCTGTTATCGCGCCTCTGACGATGAGTCCTAAACCTGATATTGAATCATTCATTCTCTACGGAAAGATAGAAAAGCGAAACTTTTAATTTCGATGACACTGAGCGTTGTGTTTGACAGCCGTCCGTCAGCCGCTCGGAAATTGGCGATGGGCAGAACGTCCACGTCCCGACGTCCCCCTTTCAATTTAAATTGAAACAGATTTCTTGCCTACGCCATGTGCATACGGAATTCTCTCTTGGTAGGAAAACCAACTCAGAGCAACACCAAATCAATTGCAGTTTTCATCCATCCTTTCGATCTCTTTGCGGGGAAAGAAAATACAATGTAATTAAAATGTAAAAACAATTCAAGGTATTTGGAAAAAAAAAAAAAAAAAAAAAAAAAAAAAAAAAAAAAAAAAAAAACAACAACTGAACTTAATAACAAATGTGTGCGCACTGCTCTTCCGTCCAGAGTATGCGGTGAATATCATAATCTCAGACCAAATCTCCAACGGTCCTCATGAGCCTTGTGCTTTCCGAGGTGTTTTCAAATGGATGTAATTGTTTAGTAAATAGAACAGATTTTTGATAATTGATAAAATTTTGATAAAATTAAAATTTGATAAGTCGCAGGCAGGTAGATATTGCCGGTAATTTTCAAGCTGCATGCGTGATAACTCGTTGAATTGCAATAATTCGCATCGCTATTTAGAGAGGGTTCCATTGGTAAAGGGCTTTAAAAGCACGGCCTCGGCTTGAAGCGCCTTCAAATATGGGTGATACTCTTCGCTTTCCCGGGGAGGTAGGTTAGTTGCGTATCTGTACCAAACCCAACGATGACCACTGATTTCACTTCACGTGCTCGCGAGTGTGCCATTGGTAGCATGTATCCACGGCGAAAGAAATCTCTGATCAATTTCTAAACATAGTCATCAGTACCTTCCATTGTTTCTTTACTCCTGAGGTTTTTTAATTGTTTTAGTCAACACAAATCTCTTAAGATTTGACGGCGATTGCCAATTGCACGGGACAAATATATCGATGGTCAAAGTTCGAAACCACGCATCTCCTTCGGGGTGTCTCTAGGACTTTCGCTTCTACTTTATTTTTTCGAGGAAAAACAAGCCAACTTTATGGCCTGAAATTTGTACGGAATATTTTGCTAATATAAAGAAGACAAATCAAGGATGTTTTCAAGAAATTACGTTGACTAGTTTTCCAAAGATTAAATGAAGTATGACAGGAAGTTTGAAACGTCGCAAACGGAGATACGCGGCTTCGCACATCGGTCATTGATATTTATAAAACAACGCTAAAAAGCTTCGTATTGAGCAATAAATAAAAAAAAAACGATAGCGCCGGCTGCGTCTGAATTTTTTTTCGGGTGGACGTATCTGTTTCTGTCTAGAAACTACGGCACACGTCAGTTCACGCGAAATGAGATGCAGTCATCATAGTGCAAATAATTTGGAATCTAACGAGCGATATCGTTCGTACTCACACTTCCACAATCCACACATTTGCCGCACGCCTAGCACGTTCTGAGAACAGAAGCGTTCAGCCACGATAGTCGGCTTAATCTGGAATCATCCTACGTGAATCATATACATATATTATTTTAACGTCCAAAACGTTTAGCGCATGCAGAGAACGACAGCTCGGTCGAGTCATTATTTGGCTCATCGACAAGCGGTCATCCACAATTAGACGCGAATAATTCGATTTACTTGTATCGCCTATCGACGCCAATCCCATTCCTTTAGCCTCAATTATTGGCATGCCATTATTTTACGGTGAATAGTGTGCTTTGCTAAAATGGACCCGTTGTAATTCACTAGAACTAGGACGCCGTCATCGTTGCTTAAGCTTAGTGCTTTCGGGTGACTTTTTAATTGATGCAAGTGCATTCGCCTAATTCGGCCAAGATGTTTGAATTAAGTAATATTCTTTGATCTTCATTTTTCTGTTTTTTCTTTATTCTTAAACTGTACGTCTTTTTATTGAGAATCCCGGAATATCTTCAATCAGTCGCGGTCAAGATGGTATAAAAGTTCATGTTGAAAATTGTAAAATATCTCCAGAAATATCCGTCTATGAAACATAATGACAGATATATTCTTCAGTGTCGATCATCAGCTCACGGTGAAGAATTCTCCAAACGCTGCGCCAATATTTCTTCGAAGCACCATTTCACGAACTTTCACCACTCGCGCTATACCTATGCAAGACAAAAGGATACATACCCAAAGTTGAATGAAAACGTAGAATTTCTTAGGTCTAGTCGTTAGGTGTCTATATAGTGCGGGTTGCATGCTCCGCATCTGATCAAATATCTACTCCGACTTTTGAAGGGGGGGGGGGGGTAGCAATCGGCCCACCCTCTGGGTCACGAGATTTTTCGATAAGTATTTTGCAGTTGATTGCAGTATGGTGCAGTGTTTCGGCGATACTTAAACTTGGCTTCGAAATGGAGGCCCGAACTTGCGGATCTGCATGCAGACCGAAATCCACGAAATTTCGCGTTTTTTCAGTTTTCCATATCAAATTTCATGCTGGACCCTAGACCAAAAAATCTCTTGACCATCTCCCCTTACTTTAAGTCTCAGGTGATTCCAAACAACATGAGTATCTAAAGCTCATTAACCGAGTGTGTTGGGTGCAGCATCGAATCTGATGTGGAACATTAAAAAATCGTGCATTTTCGCGGATTCTGGTCTTCGGACCTATGTTCGGCCGTCCGTCTCGAAGAGAAAAAGTGTGAGAATCACCGAAACACAAACTTGTTTTCACTTGACGCCACGCCACCTTGTTCGTCGTGCCCCACACGGAGAAAAAAACTTCGTGCGAGCGTGGGACCCGAAGTTTAGGTCATATGGATCTCTGAAGTTTTCGGATTGAGCATCTGAACACTCTAGGTCCAGCTGCTGAGGTTCGGATCACATTTCTGAAACTTCAGTTCTTACATCTGAAGTACTTCAGATGTGAGAACCGAAGCTTTTCGGATTTGAGAACCGAAATTTTTCAGATGTGAAAACCGAAGTACTTCAGATGTAAGAAGAACGGAAGTTTCAGATGTGTGATCCAAACCTCAGCAGCTGGACCTAAAGTGTTCAGATGCTCAATCCGAAAACTTCAGAGATCCATATGACCTAAACTTCGGGCCCCACGCAGGAATTTTTTTCTCCCTGCTCAATCCGAAAACTTCAGAGATCTTTTTGACCTAAACTTCGGGTCCCACGCACGAGGTTTTTTTCTCCGTGCACGTTATTAGTCGTGGCTGAGATCCTTGGATCGCGAAATCGGGCATTTTTTTGAGCATTCCGCAAGTTAACATTCCAATTATCGAGTAATTTAATTTCCCCCGACGCATCGATCATCCTCCTCTTGACTCGTGCGGTTCGTCACCGACTCGACGGCGGCGCGGCGGCGGCGGCGGGCCGCTCCTCGGCCGAGTGGCATCCGGTCGCGGGCGCGGGGTAACAGCTTTTCAAAAGCTGTTTTCAATATAAGTTGCGAAGTTGCGCTATTGAAAAGTTGCGAAGCCGCCCCGACTCGATTCCCATCCCCGCGCCGCGCCGAGCCGAGCCGCTCAAACGCAGAATACTTCCCATTCAAACAGTCCCTGGATCCAATTTACGTGATCTCGCATTGTTTCGCTGCCGCCCGCCTGCTCATCCACACCATAGTCGCCACTCAGTCTCAAAAACCCGCTTTTTTCTCCCGTTTAAACCAATGTAAAACATCGAGATTTTACGGCACGATCTGGCAGCGCCGATCTACCGGGAGACGTCGATCCGCGAGACCCGATTTTTAAAACCATTCCGGGCCGTTTTGGAATCGCTCAACTGCCCGCTCGTAACGCGGTGCTGTGTGCGGTTTTTGAATCGGGCTCGCCGCCTTTCACTTCCGATTTATTTCCAACTTGCGCCTAATGAAGCGCGCCCTGCTCCTCGGGTTTGTCGCGGAGTAGACATCTATCTCGCCCGAACAGGCAGATTGAAACGGGAGTGTGTGACTGTGTGAGCTTCGTAAAAAGGGAATAACTTTTTTTTGTTCTCCGGAGGTATCCGGCGAGCATCACTCTGTAAATAACAATGAGGATTCTAAACGGGATGGTGATACTGCGACAGGAGGATTTGTGCGCGCATAACCTATTTTCGCTTTGAGCAACCTGCTGTTTTCCTGATCTGCCGAGCGGAGGAACGTGTACTTCCAGTGGAGAATACCTAATTCCAAGAGTGTGATATTATATTTTTTGTCGTTGACAGTGTTCCAACTTCTTTAATATGAGCGACATGGGGAAAATTTGCCTTTAAATGCACCAAACGCACCAAATCAAGACGGACGCAACATGCCAGGAATTCTTAAAGCAGCGATTCCGTCATTTTTTATCATGAATTTGCGCCCCTCGCAAACTTTCATATTAAGGTTTCCTCAGTCAGGGAATACGGAAAAAATCGGTAAATTTCAGGGAAAGTTTTTAAATCACCTCTATTTGCTTTCCAGAATGGGTTTGAGATTTCGAACAGAAAATTTTGCCTGAAAGCTATTTACAGTGTACGCTTTCGCCAAGAATCCACAAATTTTCCCTTGGCATACAGTTTAATTAGACAGCTGGAGTAATTCAGGTAGAAAAATTGCCACGGTCGAGGTAATACACGAAAACGATTAATCGCGATCGAAGTAACTTTAACAAAGTGACAAGTAACAAAAATTAGCGCAGTCTAAGCGTTAACTAAACCCACAACAAACATTAGCGCAGTTGAAGTTATTTTTACAAACATCAGGGTGCAAGCAGTAAGTCATACCTACATTTATTCTTTCAATCTGAAAGCACTTGCAGAGGTTCCAGCAAAAAAAAAATGCTTTTCTATCAATATCAATTCCCTAACGTCGTCAATTCAAATTATTGCGGACAATTAAAGGCGTGCGAACGTGGACCCAATGCAGCGCCTTCGACATCGTAGAAATACTTCAAGCACAACACCGTTACGCGTATACTTTCCGATGTGATGTGCAAATTGCCTATATTGCGCCTGCCGAAGTGGATACTGTATTTTAATGTGTACACCGTCCATCCCCGATCGAGTCTACATCCTGCACGTCTTTAAAGGATACAAATGTCTACAACCCTCAATCAATGACGGAAACGGAGCCAACGTTGAGATCAGAACGGGACGCGGAAAAATCTTACGTCCGCAGCATCTTGCCACAGAATGGGATGGACGTTGGTCAACACGCGTTCAGTGTTCATTGGCATCGACAATGGACCACTAGACAAGGTACGAATTTAAGCATTCCGATACATCCTTCTTAACCAAAATTTCACGTAGAACACGATTCGCGCAACGAAAATGACTGAAACCAACTCTTATTGAAGATATTAACGTTTTTATTTTACATCAGTCACGAGGAATTTGAACTGCCCGCTGACAAGAAACTCAAAGGTCTACGTGAGTCAAATCGCGCGCTACAACGGTTTCAACAAGCTTCTCAGTCGAGTAATGTTCATTTCCCACCATGTATTATTTAAACCGTAAGCAATTTGCTATAGCTGAGCCAAAGTGTCAAGATTGAGGTTGCCAGATTTGTATATCGTAAAGACTGTCATGATAACGTTTAGCGCGCGATGTGAATCACGTAGAGCATTGAGTTCTCATGAGCGGGTGGTTTGAATTCACGCATCAAGAAACACTAAATATCTTCGTAAGGAGTTAATTTCGGTAATTTTCGTTGTGCGCATCGTGTTCTACGTGAAATTTTGGTTAAGAAACATGTATCAGAATGCTAAAATTCGTATCTTGTCTAGTGGGCCATGGTTTGGCTGTCATCGCGCCTCTGACGATGAGTCCTAAACTTGATATAGAATCATTCATTCATTTTTTATCATGAAGTTGCGCCCCTCGCAAAATTTCATATTAAGGTTACCTCAGTCAGGGAATACGGAAAAAATCGGGAAATTTCAGGGAAAATGACAAATGTCAGGGAAAATTTTGAAATCACCTTTATTTGCTATCTAGAATGCGGGTTTGAAATTTCGAACAGCAAATTTTGCCCGAGAGCTATTTTCAATTATGTCTTCTTAACCATCATATTTAATGTCAGGGAATTTCACCAAAATGTGCGAGGAAAATCAGGAAACTGTCCGGAAATTTCATTTTCTAAATTCCGTGTCAACCCTGACATATGCGCCATGTTAAGGCATAGCGCAGTTTTATATTGAAGGCGAAATCGACAGAATGAGAGATACGCAGTAAGGAGAGTTATCGACGTACGCTTGCTGAGCAAACGCTTATCGACTTATGCTTACTGAGCAAATACAGCCCAGCCAAACTATTGCATGCGACTATTCATGCTCCTATGCCGCTCCAATTGCCGTCACGCTTATTCAAGGCGAACTCGACAGAATGAAAGATACGCAGGAAGGAGAGTTATCGACGCATGCTTCCCGAGAAAAAGTAGCCTGGCAAAACTACTGCATGCGACTATTCGTGCTCCCAAGGAGCTCAAATTGCCGCCACGCTCATTGAAGGCGAATCCGACAGAATGAGACATAAGCAGTATTTAAGTAAAGTTATCGACGTATGCTTCTTGTTGAAATTGTGCAACGGTAGCAAAACTTATACGCACATGAAGATACTACCTGAAATTTTTATAATATCTTACCTAATTCTCTGAAAGGTATAGGGAAGCAATTCCTTAGATTCCCAGTGTGGTGAGTTGCTTAGTCAATGTTTCTAAAGACATTTAGCGTCACAGGCTATTAACGTCTTTACAAAGAATTTGGACAATGGGTGTATATACAAAAATTTGAAGGGCATTTCTTTCTACACTCATGTATACTCCGCAGCAGTTCATTGCGTCTTGTCCTATGAAAAATCGCAATGTTTATATACAATACTCCTCTTAATATTGCCGGAGCCATGTAGATATTAAGACAATATCAATGCCATATTGTTTGCAGAGTGTGGAAGGACCTTTTGTCATCAGGACAACCGCATCTGTCATCTCGTGAAGAATATTAAATACGCGAAAATGTATTTCTTTACGTCCGCTGCCCTACCTCCTTGTTCGTCAGTCACGTGATTTTCGTTGCCTCTGATAGGTTAGGTACGTTCTTTTGGAATCTTGCGCGAAAATCAAGACGGCTGAGCGTTTCAGAAAACCTGAACTGAAGGCATTTTCTCGAGAGCACGACGAAGACAACGACGACGCGGCGCACGGTGGATCGAGTCAATTAGAGAGGTCGGACATGATATTCGTGATCAAAATTGCAAATTTTTATGTTTATTTTGTCACATTTTGAATTTCAAGGGATGCCTACCGATAAAAAATTCACGAAGAAACCAATGGTACCACTTTTAGAGCCTCGAAGTTTTGTATTAACGGAGTTAATAGCGTCCAAAGTTTCCGAATTTTATCCGACCTCCCCCACTGACTCGATCCTCCGTGCGCCGCAGCGCTGAAGCATAACGCCACTTTAGCAGTGAGTTTGCTCTCAAGCGTAATGAAAATTAGCTTTGCAAGTTCCGTGCGCCCGTTCTGAAAACGTCCGGCCTTTTCCCATTGAAACTTACCTGTTTTTCCAGCTTCCGCGCAGGAATATTATCCGTCAACTTACTTTTTCCCATTAAAAAAAAAGAAAAAGAAAACAGCCTCGGGAAGTTAAATCCTCCATTCGGAATTCATTTGCGCGCTTCCTCCGTCCAGAGCTTTTCTCTCAAGGAAGCTGTTTCCCAAGACTCCGAAGAATATAAGAACTTCCGTTAAAGTTGGACGCCTATTGTGTTTTTAACAAGGTTTTTTAACAAGGGGTTTTTTTCTATCTATAAGCCACTCGACTGAAAGGTGAAAAGTGCACTGGAAAATGCTCCGGATCTGAGAGCCGTAATTGCGGACTTTACAGATAAACGCCTGCGTTCTGATTTAGTAGACGGGGCTCCGGATTCGGAGACCGTCTGCGGGCCGATTATTGAAATCGATAGACAAAGCTATAGACAAAGAAGACAAAAGGGGTATGGAGGGATCCTATTGGTGGAAGCGGGTGGTTGCAATGGACAAAGGCAGTAGGTAATAGACTAACTAAAGACAACCCACGAGAAACCCGACAATCATTCCATCATTTTCTCCCTTAGTCTATGGGAACCACACATTTCAACCAATAGGATCGCTCCATACTCCCTGTGTCCTTTTTGTCCATCGCTTTGTCTATCAATTTCAATAATCAGCCCGCTGATCTGGATTTAGAGGTCGCGACTCCGGTTTTTGAGTCCGGAACGCGGATAGTACAGCTGTAGAGTCCGTTACCTCCCAGACTCGAACCGTTTTTTAGTGACCCCACATTTTTTACCGTCAAACCTTAGGTTAGCCATAGTTCGGGGAATCTGTATAAGACAGAAGCACTCACTTAAAAATGTTGACGCGATTTTACCGAAAGTTATCGTGTCCACAACAAATTCGTCAAAGACTGTCTGACTATTATGCCTATGAAGCCTCGTCCGTGAAAGCAGCGGATATCGAACACCCGCCAATTTTAGGTATACCGCTTCCTTAGAATCCGCTAGCTTATTCAAGAGTGCTGGTATCAAGTGAAAGACTTCCGGCATAATTTTTCATAAAGATGTGAATACAAGTAAAAATTAGTGTATTTCCTTCAGAAAATACACTAAAACTGTGTCATGTATATCTTAAAACGGGAGATATCAGAACTCGTTGAAATAAAAAATACGGAGCTAAACAATTCGCTAAGTCTCATTATTCCTCTAGTATCGTGTATATGAGCACATTACAATAGTAATTAAAGTAAAAAAAATTGAAAGCCAACTGATTACTGAAGTAACCTCTTCCGACTCGATAGAAAGCTATTTCATGAGTGTTTTTTGAGTAGGCTTGCAATCGTTTCTTGTTTCCTATTTTCACAGTTTCTTTCCTTCTTTCTCTTTCCCTTTTCTCCTTCCCCTCTTTCTCCTTCTCTCTATTTCCATCCTCATCCTTCCTTCTCCATCTTACTCTTCTTCATCATTTTTCTCCATCCTCTCTCCAACTTTCACCCTCTCTTTTCCTCATCCTCTTTCTCTTTCTTCTTCATTGCACCAGGTAAATCTGTAGGCGTAGGCGTAGGCGATTAGCCACGAGATGTTTATTTTTTAAAGCCAGGAATGATACCGATTTATTTTGCCCATGTAGGCATTATCAACGCGTAACAAAACTCAATCGACTTCTTTTTTCCTGTCTCTTCCTTCTCCTTCTTCCTCTTCTCTCGTCCCTTTCCTATTTCTCTTACATCCTATTTTCTTCCGTTCGGCCCCGAGTCTTCTCCAGACGAAAAAGAGCGTCTCCTTTTTACTTTCTCGCTCCCCTAGGGTAGAGAGGAAGTATTGTCATCCTCCAAGAAAAAAAAAAAAAAAAAAGTTGAAATTTCATCATTTCTAGACGTTTTAAGGTCCCAGGAGTCAAAATAACCATACTTGAAAAAATGTGTGTCCGTCCGTCCGGCGTCCCCCAAATCTGTCTACAGCGATATCTCAGAATCTATCTGTTCGATTTCATTCAAAATTCGCACAGAACACCATATTTATGGTCTCCTTATGCACGTCCAACGATTTTGAGGTACGCTAAAATTTGGGGGGGCTACGGTCAAATTGGGTAAGGTCCATTTTCAGCAAAATCACACGGAAAGCTCATTTTGAAGGACTGTAAATTTTGAAAAATGCCTTTAATTCTTTAAAAGTGGGCATCAAGCACATCACCTGGGTCATTAATTTAAGTTCCTAAAAGATCTTTGGACTAAACTCAAAATTCAAGGGATTACGAGGCCCAAAAGTAGGGCACTTTGCTCCGCGACATCACACAAATAGCTCATTTTTAAAGACTGTAAATTTGAAAAAAAAATGCCTTCAATTCTTCGAAAGTTGGCATAAGAGCACCACCTGGTTCATTAATGTAAGTTCCTACGAGGTCTTTGGACTAAACTAAAAATTGAAGGGTTACGCGTCATATAGCGAGGAGAGCACTTCGGTCACACGGAGAGCTCATGGACTGTAGATTTTGAAAAAATGCCTTTAATTCTTTGAAAGTTGGCTCAAAAGCACCATCTGAGTCATTAATTTAAGTTCCTAAAGGATTCATGGACTAATCTCATAATTGCAGAGGGGCCGATAGGAAACGCTCAATTCTCTGATAAATGAGTCGGAGCGCTTCTAGATAATAGCAGCAAACGCTTTGAGTCAGGTGAAACCTAGGAATTCAAATGCATTATATAATGCATCATATACTATTTCCAAAATTACTCCGTAGGTAATCACAAAGCAAAATTAGACAACTAATTAGATACATACTCACATTACAAAGGTACTATGAATCATCAAGCTAACGCCAAGAACTGACACTTAGATCTTTATTAAAAACTAATATGTTTGTTGTTAATGAATTTAGAATCCCGGCAGATTCCATCTTTTGCGGTTCCTTTTTACGAGGTACTAAGCACAAATATAATGTAATAATTCGGCACAAATATGACTGATTTAATGCTTGTTAATGAAGGAGGTTATAATTGTTATAACGTGACGTTTGTTGACTTGTCTCTCTGGTTGACGTTTGTCGATGGCGCTCTCTATTGTTTTCGCTTTGAGTTACGGGGATACGCGGTAAGGAGATGGCGCTCCTGGCGGGCGTGTCGTGAACCTTCCAGCAGGTAGATTCGCCCGCCAAATTTAAAATTTGGGAGATGCTAAGCGAAAACCGTTTAGTTTTAAGACTATTTGAACATCGAATAGTCATTCTACCCATTCAAGTAGATATTTGATGGCTTTTGACCGTGCTTAAGGAGAGATTATAATATAAAATCGTATCTGAAGTATGATGTCAATGAATCTAATGGATCCTAATGAATCGTAGAAAAGCTAAGATTTTTACGGATCGCCATCTTTGACAGGAGACTTAGTTAATCAATTACATATTTAATTGAAGATGCCTCATAAAATCAACAAGTCGAGTCCGAATATATGAATTCACCACATATCGCGAAGACATTTACAATGAAGTTCAATGGTTTGAATAAAAATTTCATAACTATTATCCTGTGATCAAAATTCCAATCAAACTTTATGATTTTGTAAAATTGGCAGTATTTTTCTAAATATTCCAGTAAAAGTGTCTATGCCGGCGCGAAGCGCCGGCTCGAGCGAGAAAGTCCCGTGCGGTCCCCGCACCAATCCGCTAAGCGGACGGGGGGGCGAAGCCCCCCAAATGCCGGCGCGTAGCGCCGGTACGCGGCGCGAAGCGCCGCGCATAAATTGGCCGGAGGCCAATTTTTTTCATTCTGAACCGATCCATTATTATTATTTTGTTTACATTTTAAGCTATGCTAAGCACAGTTCTAGGAAGTTAATTTACAATTATAATTATTCTTAATGAGACGAAACTGGAGTAGTGCTGGCACCACCCTGGGGCACTACACCAGCGTCTGGTTGTTGCGGATGTGATCGCCTAGGTTCTTCTCGCTAGCGTCTTCTTCAGAAAGTACGATAAATTGTATACCCCTGGGAAGAAATCGGTGCACTGAAAAAAAAAATTGCTTGGATCAAGCATGATGATTCTTGAATTGGCCGCCAAGAAAATTTTTTTTCTTGCTTTAAGCTGACTTTTTCTTAATACAAGAAAAATAATGCTTGGGTTAAGCAAAAGAGTAGCTTATAACTAGAAAAATTCTTGATTTAAGGAGAAATACTTCTCGGCGGCAAATTCAAGATTCTTTTTTTTCCAGTGTGCGGAGTCCGGGAAATACATCGCCTCTGTTCGGATCGTTACTCAACGAGAGGATCAGGGATCGATGGCCCAATCCAGAGCGTCCGAAAGCGACACCGGACGAGGCAAAGATGAGTGTTGATCCCCGAAATTGAGACGCGGGAAATGATTGATGCCCGTGTCTTCATCTCCGAGGTAGGACACTTCCGCCGTGATAGCGAAGAGAGTATTAAGTGGATTTCTGTATGAGCCACGGTTAGCACATGCTCTTATATGTCTCGGGGTTCATCCCAGCAAACACTTACTGCTCTCTTGGCTATTACGGGAGACTTGGCCGTGGTCATGGCCGCGGTTGCGGGCGGCGAGGATGACCTAGAGTCCCTTTATACCCAGAGTTAAGACAACTCGATTATCAGCTGACTGGCAGCCGGCCTTGGCTGGCCACGGAGGCCGAAACGAGTGCACCCAAACGAACGATATTGAGGGATAAGGATCAGGAATCCTGCGATGTCTGTCACACAAAAACAACATCAACAAATTGATCAATTAAAAAGCAAATGAGATTGGTTTGTGAATAATTTCTTAATCTATTTTCATTTTGGACCGATGGAAATAACAATTTATTCTTGATAGGTAAACCACAATAATTAGGTAATATTTTCATTATTCTTGTTCACATTCGAGGTACCGCCATCTTGGTGCACTCGTTTCGGCCTCCATGAGCGAGAACCAATCAGAATTGGATTTTTTTTAGGCCACTTTCAGTCCAACCCTGGCCCAACCAAAAGTGAGTTGTCTTAACTCTGGGTATAAAGGGACTCCAGGATGACCAAGGATCGGGGACGGCGGACAATAACGGTTAACGGAGGGATTTCGGCGACGAGGTCGGGAGGGCGGGCGACTCGTTGTTCGTTGCCCCCGGTCGGGTCGGAAGTCGGGCTTTCGGGTTCCCACCGGCGGCACCGGGCCGGCCTGCAATAATTGCATCTAGGGTTATCCTGGTGCAAGTTGTTGCGCACTTATTTTTAGCAGCCCCGCGCTTAATGTTGCGACTGTCTAGTATGCGGTGTATCTTTGTCTCCCGCCCTGGAGCCTCGCCAACACCTGTATCTACATTCTATAATGTACCCCTCTCGTCTCCCCGCCCCCTTCCGAGTGTTTAGTCTCCGATGCTTTAATGTTTGATCGTCCTTTCCTTTTGTTTCATTATCTGCCGGATTTGATCTCTGATACCCCCCTCGCTCCCCCCCCCCCCGTTCCCCCCTCCCCGCGGGTCGTCGACGTTTGTCCCCGGCGTCTGGCGCGCCCCGTTGTCGCTGCATCCTCGTCCGTCGTGCGAATATTAGCCCAGAGGTCGACGTCTTGCAGCCTCACGTGACCCGGCGTAAAACGTTTTATAGCCACTCCGGAAAGCACTGAAACCCAGAAATTTTTCGGTTTGGAAGTAATCCATTATTACACGTTCCTCGGGGGAGACCTTATGACTGGTGGTCTATGTGGGAACGTTAAAAGGGAAGTTCACAAAATCCATAATACGCTCAAATCGCCGCACAACGGAGCGAATCAATGGGAGAGGTCGGTTATTAATTGTTTTACTGAAACTGCAAATTTATATGTTTATTTTGTCAAATTTTAAATTTTGAGAGGTGATTCTTGTAAAAAAAACTTACGATGGAAACAATGGGACTATTTTTAAGACTTCGAAATCTTGTCAAAACGGAGGTAGGATAAAACGTTAGGATGGTATACTGAATACATGCTAACATACTACATGTTTACTAATTGCCGAAATATTTACTTTCTATTTGTGACGCATGAAAAATGCAAAAATTGAAAGGTAAAGAAGAAAAAGAAAACACTGTTTGTAATGCTTATTTTGATGGTATCAGCTTGCTGCGTGCAGTAAAATGAGTAAACTAACAATGTGTTGCGCTCAGTTAGGACACGCAACTAAACTAACATCCCGGAGAAACGAGAAGCATAGCCAAATTTGAAGGCGTTCAAAGCGTTTGGTTGGGTCACGCAACTAAACTAACCTCCCGGCAAAGCGGGAGATATCGCCAGATTTGAAGGCGTTCTAAGAGTTCGGTTGGGTCACGCAACTAAACTAACTTCCCGGCAAAGCGGGAGGTATCGCCAGATTTGAAGGCGTTCTAAGCATTCTGTTGGGTCACGCAACTAAACTAACCTCCCGGCAAAGCGGGAGGTATCGCCAGATTTGAAGGCGTTCTAAGCGTTCGGTTGGGTCACGCAACTTAACTAACCTCTTGGCAAAGCGGGAAGTATCGCTAGATTTGAAGGCGTTCTAAGAGTTCGGTTGGGTCACGCAACTAAACTAAGACGACTGCGATGTGAGCCTTATAAATGCATGGATGACATGGGCATTGCCAATTAATGTGGTTGTACCGCAACATTTGGGTTAGTATAACCTAATTCACTGGGATGCTACCACAATTATTTGGAAATGCCCGAGTTTCGAAATATTCAAGAGGTCTCTCCTACTTCTTTTTTTATTTCCCTTGTTTTTTTTCTTTCCTCTTGTTTTAAAGGATCAAAAGATTTGTGTCCATCTTACCGTGTCCCATCGTCAGCGCAAGAGCTTTGGGAAGCAAGATATCACTCACTAATAACATGACTCACACGTTTAAAGAGAAGAAGAAGGATGGCTGTTGCCGAGTTACCGAAAATTCCTCTAATTTACCATCGGGGACGGTGTTTTTTGCAAGAAAGTGTTCACGCCTAGTCGGACATTTTCGAATTAAATTATATTTGCCCCCTATTTAGAGCTCTTAACGAAGATACATCTCAAAGAGAATATTATTCTATTCTATTTTGAGGGTTTTCGGCCGTTCGGGAAACCGGGAGCGTCAAAAAATCCACGGGAATAGTCAGGTGCACTGTTAAAAATCGTTGATTCCGTCCGACGGAAAATCCGGAGTGAGAATGAACACGGGAGTGCGGTTCAGCGCGTAGGTGCTGAGACGGGCTGCATGTGTAGTCAAAGCACTCCGCACCGGAGCTGCAGTACGGCCCGGAGTCACGCGCACCTTCTCTCCCTCGCACTAGCGCTATATACTGTCTCTTCTCCCCTTTAAGCCTACCACTCTCAGAATGAAAATGAAAAATTTAAAGAGAAAAAAATAGAAAAAATAATAGAATAGTGGAAATAATAGAATAGTCGAAATTATGGTATAACAGAGACAATAGAAAAGAAATAAAATAAAGTAAATCAAATATATGATAAAATGAAGTCAAAGACTAAATTGAAGTAAATAATTAGAGGGAGCAAGGAGATGAAGAAAAAAATAAAATAAGGGAAACAACTAAATGATGTTAAAGAATAGAATGAATTTTAAGAGTAAAGTGAAGTCCAAAAATTATGATGAAGTATTAAAAGAAATCACAGTAAATATAAAACAAAGTAAAGGAATGAGAAGTAAATAATTAAAGAAAAAAAAATGAAGTGCTTGAAAAAATAAAATAGAGTGAAGAAAAAATAGAGACAACAAGGAAATAAAACAAAGTAAAACGATAAAATATAGTTAAAAAATATAGTAAAGTAAACTAAATACACGGACAAATCCAGGTAGATTGAAAATATCTTAGCGGCCCGTTCAAATCGACGTTAAATACCGTTTTTGCGTCACGTTCATGCATCGTTCGCTATAGCTCAATCGGTAGGGTCGTCGGTTAGTGTTAGGTAGGTCCCGGGTTCAAGTCCCAAGGTAGGTAGAAAATTTCTAACCTTCAAAATCGGTTAAATCACGTACCAATGGTTTCATTATTTTTATTTTTCATGGTTTCAAAAATTATTTCCGCAATTAACCCCTTTCCACCATCCCCTAGCTGCGAACCCCTAAATTTGCGGCTCCCGCGAATCCGTCCGGCGTCGGAGTGATTTCTGTGCGTACGGCACCCAAAATCCGTCCAGCCGATTCTCCGTCGGAGTGACTCCTCGGTCCGGCGAAGTGAGGGCCCGTTCTTACTCGCGCTTGTGCTGAGTCTCACTCCGTTTTTTTTAACAGTGTGATCTCCCGAGTAGCGCAAAGGCTCGCAACCTGAGCTAGTGCCATTCGAGAAAGCACGAACAACTTTTGTGTGTCTCGTCTCACAATTTGAATCTTGAGAAGGGGACATTTCGTCCAACTAATAGCAAAAGTCAGCGTATTCTAAATACCAAACGATGAAGTGGAAGTTTCATGCGCAGGTCCGGATTAGTTAAGTAATTTGTAAAGTTAAGTCCGGGAAGAGCAATAAAAGCACGGGGAAAGTCCGGGAATTAGAAAATGAAGAAATTATGAAGCTCGATTATGTGGTCCGAAATTTCGCCAGCCGATTTGGTCGCGATGGATGCGTGCGAATGATCAACCCGGGAGGGAAAGAGGGGATTTATGAATGACAGTCTGCCACGGGGAAAGGGAACATTTTCCGCTCGTTAAAAGGTTTAGCCCGCGTTTACGGGATGTTTACAGACGGTAATTTAAGCATATCACACGTGTCACAATGTGTCATTTTCTCCCCGCCCTGTCCCGCGAGTCCTGGGCGCTTAAGCCACTCAAAGTCCTAGGCGGTTCCACCCTTTCCTGACAAGTTTAGAAAGGGTTTTAGATCTTCAGCCGGGGTAAATGTCAAAGACTTTGCCCTCGCCCAATTCGGAGCCGTTGCGTCCTCGCGAATGTTTCACTTCGCTCTTGACGTCGCGAATTTTCTACGGCTTCGCAGTCGCCGCGTTCGCCACTGACCTAACAACGAGTAGCTTCAGTTACACCGTGCTTGACAGTGGCCTGGCGTGCTTTGCGACTTATGGATTGATTTTCAATTTTAGGAAAGGATCGATTAATGGGGTGCTCGCAACGAACATTTTAATAATCGATTCTTTATCATAGCTTTAAATGGGGGAGGGGGGATGTCGATAGTCGATCATTCACGCCACGCCACTGGTTTTTTAAATATTTTTCCGCTCGATCATGGCGATGCCAAGTGGATGACGTCAGAATTTTGGAGGATAGTCCGCCGAACTGTGGAAAAACGCGGTATGAGAATTCAAATGTTGTCAAATTTCCTCTCAGAAGGTATATATTTTTGAAGAGTTCTGAATATTTTTCCTCGAAATTATCTGACACTTCAGGATTAATTGCAAACGAAATTCTCTGAAAAATGCGAAGAAAACTAATTACAAACATAATATATTTTGCCGAAAATTGGGGATCTGTCATGGAAATTTGGTGCACCAGGTTGGATTCCATAGGTCAGTGATACTCTGATGAAGTCGGGGAATTCAATTTCTAATGACTTGTGACAACCGTGATTCACCTGTTTTCCTATTATTTTATCAACAAAATCGGTTCGCAGGTCGAATTTCAACTTTGTTAAAACGCGTTTTGAATAATTGCCTCTGTAATCGCCCGTCGTTTGAAAGATGAAATATGATAAGATAATGTTTCATCAGGTTTTAGAAGAGAACAAAGGCTTTAGAAATGCGTCAAATATATACAGTGCCCAAGTATACAAGGAAACTTGGAAAATTCCTCACTAAGCCAGGAGTGCCAACTTACACATACACATATAACATCAAAGGGCTCAGCCTTCATCAATGAACGTTTCAATCACTACGGATACTGTTTAATTAAAAAAAACTTCGTTTTTTTTTTTTTTTTTTTTTTTTTTTTTTGCATAAACTTCTTTGATTAGTAAGTTTTCTCAATATGCAGGAAGTTCTATCATGAAAGGGAGAAGTGGAGTCAGAAAATGCCCTAATAAAACACGATTTTCAAGTTTCACATCAAACGCCGCGTGAACGAGCTATACAGACTTTGCCAAACCAGGGACACTCTTTGAAATTTCACGTGGAATGCAGTGGCGTGGCGTGAAGGATCGATTATCGATATATCGCCATTTGAAGCTATGGTAAAGAATCGATTACTAAGGTGTTCGCTGCGAACGCCCTGATAATCGATCTTTTTCCATATGTTTAAATGGCATAACAATCGATACATCGCAATGCACGCCACACGCCACTGGTGGAATGCAGCGACGAGGCGTGAATGGTCGCTTTTCGATATTTCTCCATTTGAAGCGGTGGTTAAGAATCGATCATGAAGGTGTTCGCTGCGAGCACCCTGTGTATAGATTCTTTCTCCTGGTTTAAATGCAAGATGGATCGATGTATCGCAAAGCACGCCGCGCCACTGGTGGAATCACGGACGCAAAATTTAAATTGCAATCCCGGAGGTGGCGAGATGCAGCGGCGCACCTCGGAATTTGGCCATGCGTTGAATCGAATCGCTGCTCGGCGGCGGCATGACTTTTAATAACCTGTCGCGTTCCCTCTAATTGACTGGAAATCAGTGGTGCGGGGTGCTTTGCGATGAATCGATCGATCTCCCGTTCTAACCTATGGAAAAGGATCGATAGACAGAGTGTCCTCAACGAACACCCTGAGAATCGATTTTTTACCATAACTTCCAATGGGGATCTATCGATAATCGATCATCACGCCTCGCTATTGCTGGAAATAACCCATCGAGAATCGGGAGGAGGAACATCGCTTGCTGACAAGACGCGTATAGCTCTTTAACAATTCATCGAATCAGCCCAAAAGAGAATTGGACCTTGCTCAAGAATTATTTTTTTTTCCTCTCTGTCATCCCCTCCCAGGTCCATCGAACTGAAAAATCACAGGGATTTCGCATTGTTAAACGGAAAATCTATTTTGGCTTCGTCTGATAAATCGATGCAACTTGCACGGAGATTTATCTTTTGTCCGAGCCAAAAAAGTGATCTTAACCGCTGCGCAGTGTTGACTTTGGTGGAAGGGCGATTTATTTTCAGTTTTTCACTTAAAGAGTGCTGTACGTAAATCTTCTGTCTAAGCAGGGATCGTCTTCCGTTAGAGGCTCAATAATTTTCAGCTGTAAAATCTCACCATCAGCCGATTAAATTAAGCTTCGTCTCCAACACGTTCCTCCTGTCTTTTTTGGTCTCTCCTCTTCCCATTCTCTCTCTGTCACTCCGTTTAACCGATCATGTGTTGATTGCAATTACGGATGCTATTCCTACCTTTTCGTGTTGCTGAGTTTCCATGTGTTGATAGTATGTAGCTATCACTATTAAAAGTAGTTTTGTCTTCTTTTTCTTTTTTACACGTAATGGTCGGAGAATACAATCTTAATGGAACCAAAACATTTTTTTCTTAATCTTGAAGTTTTTTTTTTTATACGTATTTTTAAGAATTTATTTCTCAATTAATTTTGACGATAAAGTGGAAGTAAATTTCCTTATTAATACCAGAGTATCCAGTGATAAGAGAACGTTGAGTTATGTGAGTTATATAATTCTATTATAATGTTGGATAAATATTAGATTTACTTTGAATTCCACGGAAGTATTCTCATTTTTCTCGATTGCGGATCCTGATTTTCAAGTTGCATCAAGTCGGCGACTTGAAGTCGCTTAATTCTCAACACCACTGTATCGTCCCACAAACTGAGCTTTCCAATAGACCGACCCTTGTCTCCGTCAGGTTTTGTTGCTCCAAATACATTGATGTGTGCACATATAAACCCATATTAGCGCCTGCGAGACTGAAGAAATACTTCACGCATTGCGCCTAACAGTTCGGTCGGCTTGACGCGCATATTAGCGCCTACAATACTGCTTGAATACCTCTCGCATTGCCACATCGAATTACGTACTCACCGGTCGATAGCTACAGAATGAAAACGCGTATCTCCGTTAGCAATGCTGCAGACTTCCGGTCATACTTAATTTTTTTTTTTTTTTTTTTTTTGGAAAATTAGTCAACTTAATTTCTCGTAAATCTCCTTGATTTTTCCTCTTTATCTACAGAACATTCCGTAAAAGTTTTAAACTCTAAAGTTGTCTTGTTTCTCCTCGAAAAAATAATTAACTTAGGAGCAGAGATTTATAAACATCGCAATGAAGATACGTGGTTTGGCACTTGGGCCATCGCCGTATTTTTGTGAGCGGACCGGTAAAGAGGGCTTCAACTTTCGAGTGGAAAGTTATCGGGAATGCGATTTGAAGCGAGGAGGATCGAAAGTAGGGAAACTGAATTATCGGTGGAAACTGCGCTGTAACATCGTTTGAAACAAGATACGTGCCATTTTACCCCGTCTTTGTCACCAGAGAGCGAGCGACTTGCACCAGGCAGACGCTCTACTCGAAGAGGAATCAGCCTCTTGAAAGAGGATCTCTCTCTGCGCCCGAGCAGAATCCTTCAAAAACATTAGGTTTTCCCGTTTCAAATCTTGAAAACATCTCACAAGTGAGTCTTGACCTGGTCTTGACCATCCGCCATCCCAGTATTGGCGTTTTGGAGTCCGAAAGATGCAAAGTATGTCCGATTCTGCTACCCCCGATCGCGGTGAAAGCTTTTCATCACGAAGCTTTTCCCTTTGTTTCTTGTAGGTGCAATACTGCCGTGCTAAGCTAAAACGCAGCATGAACGTTTAGGCGTCGCCAAATTTCTTTCGATAAAACACGAATTTTCGAGAAAACTTATGAATATTTTTCTCCCAATATTTCAGATAATTTCGGTCGCAATTTCACTCGAAGTTCTCGAAAATTTCAAAGAAAAATATTCATAAATTCTCTTAAAAATAAATATTTTATAGGAGGAAATTTGACAACCCTCGAATGTTCATACGACGTTTTTCTTTAGCGCAGTAGAATAGGAACTTGACTAGCAGAGGAGCCGAAGAGCTTTTTCTTAGATCTTGACACATTTTATCCGTCAACAGGGTATCTACCAGTCCGGAAATAGTACTGATCTTTTAAGGGCGGTCCGGAAGTACTTATAAAGTGCGGGAATTCCGTAAGAAAGCTCAGAACTTTTCCCTTCATACAACGCGTGTTTCTTTAATAAATCCAGGAAAGAATGCAATTCCCTGCGCGTTGATTCTTAGAGCAGTTGGTTAATCTTCAAGCCACCTATGACATTTTTTTCACGTCATTTTTGTCGCAATTCGAGCGAGAATTTCAATTGTAATATTTCAAATTTCGTTAAATTGAGATACTGAAAAATACCGAATTTTTCCATCGGGAAGAAACTGGATTTTTGGGGATGAACTGAAAAAGCACTGATCTTTTGCCAGTTTACTGGTCAATTGGCTAAAGTGTTGATCGTCAAAACTGACGTGTATTTTCTACCTTAACAGTTTTTTACCGACTCCACGGTCGATTTTTTTTATCCCTCCTCATTGCTATGTAGAAAAGTGACCATTATGATTGAGATTAAGGTTTCCGGCGGTCTGGGAAACTGAGAAAAGTCAAGGAATTCTCATGTAACCAGGAAAAGTTAAGGTTTCCGTGGGGTGAGTCCACGGACAAGTCGTTTACTCCGAATTTTCCGACCAAGCGCGTCAGCTCGTAAACTTTCGCGTATACGGCTCATTGTTGCTTTTTTAATATAATTTGCGTTTTTTTTCTTTCCATCGTTGTATTAATCTTTAAAAGTGAAAATTTCGTCCTTTGTTCAGCAAAAATCAATGCGAATCAGAGACGCGCTAAATGAAATTTCACGGAACGAACGGAAAGAATGAAATTTCATTTTGCTTGAATGTTAAACATCTTGCATGAAATTTCAACGATTTCCTAGGGGCTGTGTATGTAACCAGCAAAAATCCCAGAATTTGTCCAGAAAATTCCAAATTGACTTATGACTTTTTTTTTTTTTTTTTTTTAAATAAGATTTTACTGTTTCTATGCGTCTCATGTCACGCGTATAACAGCAGTTCTAAAAAATTTAATGAAATTGTCTCTCGGAATTTCATTTTATAAAGTTCTATGAAATTGTGATTCTCTCGCGCAAGTAATCTTTAATAATAAAAACGAACTAAAGTTTTATCGGGAGGTCAGAGAAAATCAGGGAATTTTAAAATGAAGGAATCAAAGAAACCCTGGATTTGTATTCATCAGAGACAGATTTTAATTTACTCCCAGGTGTATGAGATAACTTGAAAGAGAAGATGTACCCTGAAAACTTCGCCAATTTCCGTCGCGCAATCTTCGCAAGCAAGTTTTTTTTTTTTTTTTATTTTTTCGGTGGAAAAGGTGCTCATAACAACCCATTCTCCGAAACCGCCAACTCCTCTCCATATCCTCATTCCTGCGGGAAGGAGCAAATGAGGCGCCATTGCTCGGGAAATTAGTGAGCCGTGGAAAGGCGAAAGCGCCTCGTTACCGCGAGGTCTCGCGCACTGCCGTTCTAAGGAAAAACGCCGTATGAATATTCGAAAGTTGCCGAATTTCCTCCAATAAAATGTGCATTTTTGAAAAAAGTTATGAATATTTTTCCTTTAAATTTTCAGAATCTTCAGGTAAAATTGTGTACTAAATTATGTGAAAAATTGGGAGGGAAATATTCATAAATTTACGAGGAAATTCGCGTTTTACGAAAGGAAATTTGGCAACGTCTGAAGGTTCTTACGGCGTTTTTCCTTAGTATGGCAGCGGAGGGAGCAGGGACTCGCGCCCGGCTGAGACGAGTGGAGCTAAACTACTTTTTCGAGTTACGGTGTAAAATTAACGGGTGGAATTGCATCAATTAAAACACGTTTCAATAGCTTTTCGCGGAGTTCCTCGATGCGAACTTTTTCGCCGCTCGCTCGCGGGATTTATGTCAGCTTTTCACGCGCGGGGGCGGGGGTTTACTGGCTCCCTGCAACGCTAATTCAAGATCAGAAGGGTCACTGCAGTGCTCCACTCCGAAATGCGCAGTTTCAATTCTCGCAAGTTGGCATCACTGTTCCTCCTCCATTTAAATGCAGGGTGTCTACAAGTCCGGAAAGTCCGGAAATAGTCCTGATTTTTTAAGGGCGGTCCGGAAGCACTGAAAAAGTGCGGAAATTCCGCAAAAAGGTCCGGAATTTTTTTAATTTTCTGTCATTTTTGTCGCAATTTCAAATTTTTAAAATTTTTCGAATTTCGTCAGATGGAGGTGCTGAAAAAGTACGGAATTTTTCTGTTGGAGGAGGTACTGAATTTCTTGATAAGGTACTGAAAAGTACTGGAAAAGTACTTATTTTTGATCAGCTTGTTTTAGTAGACACCCTGAAATGAATGTGAAATAATCGATTCTTGGTCAGGCGGCTTGCTTCACTTGAAATCGATATTTATAATGGATTTAATTATGAAAAAGTAGTGTTCTGCCGTGCTAAGGAAAAACGCCGTATGAACATTCGAGAGTTGCCAAATTTCACCGGATAGAACATGCATTTTTCAGGAAAATTATGCATATTTACCTTTGAAATTTTCACATGATTTAGATCAAATTGCGAAAAAAATCGCCTGAAAAATTTAAAGAAAAATATTCACAATTTTCCGAGTAAATTCGTTTTATATTGAAGGAAATGTGACAACGCCTGAAGGTTCATACGACGTTTTTCCTCAGCACGGCAGTGTTGCCAACTTGCAAAATCGCCACTGGGAATGTACTTTTGTCAGGAGGTGCCTCATTTCACGACTACGGGTGTGCTCATCGGCCCAAGTCAACATCGTCTCACAGAGCTGCATGAGTATTCGAATGTTGCAAAATTTCCTCTTAGAAAACATTTATTTTTTAAGTAAGTTATGCTTATTTTCCTCGAAATTTTCAGACCATTTAAATCAAATTAAGAACGACATCTTTTGAAGAATCGTGAAAGAAATTCACAAGCTTCCTGAAAATTCGTAATTTTTCTAATGAAAATTAGACTACGCCTGATAGCTCAGACTGCTTTCTTCCCCTGCACGGCAGATCTCAGTTTGGGAATAATCGTCGTCTCTCCGACAGACGGGAGAACGTAATTCCATTCCAAGGATTAAATACGTCATTTATGTTCATAAAAGACCCATCGATCTTTCAATAAATTGGTTCCTTCTTCACTTTACAAGTTGCTACAGTCAGTGAAAACCAGGGAATGTCAGAGAATATGGTTGAATTGTCGGAGAAAAACCATTATACCATAATTTTATGCTTTATAGAATGTGGTTAGTGCTCCGAGCGACAAAAATGTGATCTGTTCGGGTCTGGAAGTAGCTCTTTGTGACCATTCCGCCCATCATCAAATGGCAGCAGTTTACCAAAATTTGCTAGGGAAATCGCGGAATCATCGGAAAATTCCGTCTCCTAATTTCTGCGCGAAACCTCGGTCTGAACGAGCCTTAACTGGAAAATAGTGCAAAATGTGAAATTAAAAGCCCCTGTATAAACTTCAGAGAGGAAATAGTGAAGAAGCTTTATTTTACGAGATTTTTATAAAAATAATAATTCCTCCCGCGAAAAAGTAACTTCTTTCACAAATTATTTCCTGTTCTCGCCCAAGTTTATGTCCTGGGGGGGGGGGGGGGGGGGGGGAGGCTCAGTCTACGGCACCTGCACTGAAAACCGAGCTCGGGGAATAATTCACCGTTTAGTGGACGCGAATGTAGGTTAATGCAAGTTTACGGCGCCGTAAATGCAAGGTAGGAAAATTTCAATGTTTCAAGCTTCGTTTCCTCGGAACCGGGCCGACCCGGGGCCCGGGAACGAGGCACAGAGAAGCGAGCCATCCGAGGATGTTGGACACGTTGCGGACGGTTTTAAAGGCTCATATCCTTGTTCCTCTGACGTCAAAGCTACCTCCATTTCCGTATTGCCCTGCGTAGACCATAAAATTCCGAACCAATTCCGATCAAAGTAGACATGCTGATGACTGGTGGTCCCCATCTACCATCAAATTTTGACGGGCCGCACTTTTTTGTTCGAAGTAAGATCAGAACGGAGTGCCACCATTCATCATTTCCTGCCACAGGAAACATTTCTGCCAAGTTTTCATTTTAAAATGAATCAAATTAATGAGTTTAAGACTGATGACTCCCGACACTTTGATGCTACTTTGATCGGAATCGGTTCGGGAATTTGATCGTCTATCGAGGCCTTTTAAATTAATGATTTCCGTGGCTCGTGTGGAAATCAGTGCTCCATTTCCCGGAACTTGTGCCGAATTCCGGAACTTCTGACATTTTCCTGGATTCTTCCCGGAACTTTTGACTGTCCTGAAATTTTCCGGATCTTTTGCATTTTCCGCAACTTTCTCAAGACCTTTGAAACAGTTTTAAAAGAATACCGGAACTTTTGTCGGTCACGGAGTGGGTGAAATTAGAACAGAAAAGTTCCGGATCCCGGAACTTGTGACGGACATGGGATGGGAGTACTGGTGGAAAAAGAGGTACGCTCTTACGCCAACGGAGTCGCGATATCGTCGTCTCCCCGTCAAGTGAACTAAATTTCATTCCAAGGTCGCAAAATTTGTCCGAAAAAATGCAATTTGTTACAAGAACATGACTTGGGAATTATCATCCTTAATTTGACCAAGTTTGGCTCTTTATTTGACGAAAACTCAGTAAAATGTTCAGTCGGAAATGCCCGATGGTTTCTCAGTCAAAGTTCGGTTTGCGAGTTGAAATTTTGCAATGTTGTAGGCCTCTTGTGGTGAAGCGGTTGTAGCGACCAGTAGGTCCCGGGTTTGATTCCCGGCTAGGCGATCCGAGTTTGATGGTCTCAAACAACGGTTGCCTCGGTCTGGTTGTGTAGGAGATACTGTGATGAAGGCGTAGGGTTACCAATTGTGTGGTATTTAAGGTAAAAAAAAGAAAGAAAAAAACCCCTGTGGCATATTTACGTTTTCTCGTCAGGGGAACTACGAAAATAAATGAAATTCCGTGGTTTTCTCGTTGAACTTCGGTGACGGAGCACTCCTTTAAATTTATAATGTTTCGAAATGTACTTAAAAATTCGTAGTGTTCGTGAAGTATTTGGACGTATTCATGGTGATAGGAACTATATTGCACGTAAATCTTATGCACGTAGTTCTTTTTACCATAAGAACTTTCATTTCACGTTCTCGATGGCGCGCTCCACTGTGCGAGGATGCTCGCGGCCTGAGATGAGGAAAAACTGCACTCCCGAAGCGCAGCGGGTATTTTTCAAGCCACCCCCGCCCACCCCATCCGCGATGATGGAGCTCCGGTCGCGGGTATGAGCGTGCCGTGTGCGTCTATGTTGGTGCTGAGTGGCTTCACAGCGAGGAAGAGGCTCTAAATGAAAAATAAATAATTTACAATTGAATGATAACACAAATCCCTAGCTCGGGAGACTTTAGCGAAATCGTTCCCGGGGAGCATTCATTCAAGCAACAGAGGCACGCAGGAAGAAGTATCGTTGCCCTTAGAATGCTCATAGAAGATCACAGGCTCTAATTTTCTAATCGTGGTTCAAATGGATTATATTTTGTAACAGATCGTTTTCGATAGTGGTTCGATGTATCGTTTGGTTCAAAACAATAGAACATAACCTCAAACGAAACTTTCAGGATTTCAGTCGGAAAAGCTGAAAATGAGAAAATTCCTCACTATTTCACCTTGCGATGCCATTTAGTACTCATAAAAATCAAAAATCTATCAGAAAAACTCCCGTTTCCTCAGAATACTCGATTGATTTTTGAGGCTATGTTTACATGTTGAACCAATCGATATCGATACAATCTCACCTATTTGATGTATCGAAAACGATCTATAAGGAACCACTATCTCTAGCCCATTTTAGAAACAACATACATGCCATTTGTTTCCCAATACAGATATGTGCTTTTATAGCAAAGCCAGAGATAGTATTTCCTTACTGCAGAATGTAATCCAAATGTTACTTCGGCGATGACAATTTTTGGCTCAGGGATGTAACAAGGGATCATGAAAAAGGCAGAATCACGATAGCGCCTTCATTTTCACGTGATACTCTCCGCCTCATTCCGAAGTTAGTTTAGTTGCCCAGCCGATCGAAACCTAACTAAAGCAACAGAAATGAATATTTTAGTTTAAGAGATCTCAAAAAAGAGAGGGCCACGATTTCGCCTTCGATTCGCGCGATACTCTACGCCTCGCTTTGAAGTTAGTTTAGTTGTCTTGTCACCTAACTTCAGCAACTGAATGTTTCAGTTTGAGGGATCCATAGGAAAAGACGGTCACGAATTCCCCTTCATTTTTACGTGATACTCTACGCCTCATTACGAATTTAGTACAATTCCACAGTCGATCCAAATATAACTTGGGTAACCAGGATGAATATTTCAGTCCCAGGGGTCTTATGAAAGACACTATCGCTATTTCACCTACGTTGTCTTGTGATACACTGGGAAAAAAAAAAAAAAAAAAAAAAAAAAAAAAACACATTGGGTCTAGAGTCCAGACTCTTGAAAACATTGACAAGAAAAAATACTCTTGATTCTATCAGATCTTTGCTTAAATCAAAAGGAAATCCACTCAAATTAAGAGGTTTGGTCCTTGATTTAAGCAAAAATCCGATTGAATCAAGAGTATTTTTTCTTGTCAATGTTTTCAAGAGTCTGGACTCTAGATCCAATGTGTTTTTTTTCCAGTATACTCTACGCTTCGCCCCAGAGAGCTAGCACTCAAGCCTGTTACTTGCATAATACATTGCATTGTAATAAAACATTGTAAGCATCGTAAGATAACTGTTTTTGCCAACTTTTATTTGTCATAAGCTCCATAAAACTCAACGGAATCCGTCACATTGAGAAATTAAGCCTTGTCGTTCCAAAATCTAAAGAATGAAATTCATTTGTTTCAGATCGCGTCGCGCACTGATTTCATTACTCTTCTATCAACATATGGACCTGCTGTCATAACTTCAGATTGATTTGGTGAGTGTCTCATCTATTTTACCATTCAAGGAATAATTAAATATTTTATTTTTAAGAAAGCAATGTCAAATAGAATGATAGATCATTCCGTGAATAGATAATTCGCTGGTGTTCTGAAATTTGATGAATTTCGTGTTTAAGTGGAAACCATTGAGTGAACTGAACACGAGGATACTCTTCGTTTCTTTATTTATAACAATTATTATTGGAGGAGAAATGACTAAATAACTGAATCTGCTACAATAAATGTGTTTCAATGCGCAATGAAACGAGCAACTATTCGAACTCCGGAGTGGGTATGTGGTATCACGCGAAATTGAAGGAAAATCTTAGCTTTTCGCCTATCCCAAGTTACTGACTTCTATGAATTTCATGCTCGCATCGGTACAAAAATTGCATGTATTCCGCGATTTTTTGGTGAAAATTGGATTGCATTTTGCAAAAAGGAACCAAGAGTATTCCGATGTCGCTAAGATTGTGCAACTTGTTTCTTGTTGCAAATAAAAACTGATCATCTATATGTAAACAGGTTTTATCTCCACCCCCGAGCCCCGATAAACTATGAATTCAAGACAAAAATTACTTTTGTGAATTTAATTTTTGTCGAAGAATGCAAGTTGCACAATCCTAGCAACACTGGAATTCTCTTGGTTTCTTTTTTTGCAAAATGCAATCCAATTGTGTGGTGGTATGCGTACTTTATCAACCGCTGAAAAATTCGCAAATTTATCGTGAAATTGAGGTGAATAACGAGAAATTTTTAACGATTTTACAAAACCGCTGAAATAATCATGTTGCCGCGATACGGCGGTGATTATCAATACGTGATGGACTACACGACGAATGTTTACACCCCTTTTTAGGGTCGTAGAATCCAAATGTAAAGTTTGCTGCCTCGTAGCTATATGGTGCTTTCCGCGCAATTGGAAAAAACGTTGACAAATTTCAGTTATTTCAATTTCTGGTTTATAACTTTATATATGATCTAAAGATCTAAAACTCGTTTGCACGACGTGAAAAATTGTAAAATTCCAAGACATTGACTCATGCATGTTCTATTTTAACATCAAAATCGACAGAGCCTCCACCACTTGCGCCGGGGCGTTTTTCTGGCTCGCGAAGAGCACTGCACCCTCAGCGGAGGTTATGCAGCGCGGCCGTCCAGCATGCCGTTTCTGGCATTTTATTTTACTCGTACCCATTTTATGGCCCTTCCAGCATGTCTTTTGGTTATTTTGTCCTTCGTGGCTCCTCTAATGTCACTTATGTCATCGACAGTAGCACGCAAGTCTTGAAGGCTCCTTACTGATACATGTGTCTGGAGGACTTGGGATTTAGCGCCTATGTCCAGTAATCATAGGGTTGTCGTATCGGTACGCGAGACAACTCAACTCACATTGCTCATATCATTGCTTCAGAAGTAAAAATTATTATTCAGCCACTTTTTGTCTCTGTGAAAGTGTTCCTTTCAGTTTTTTCACTCTAAATAGGTACACGAAAACAACGTGTTTCATTCGTCGGAGGTCATTTTTAAATTCTCAGTTCGGGAAGTTAAACTAAAAGGTGTTCAGTCTTGTGATGCGCTGCAAGTCAAAAGCGGAAAAACGATAAAATTTCATTTTTGCAAGGACTAAAAACAATTGAAGTACACGAGCGGTGTCATAAAACTGCGGAACGGCCAAATCCATAAAAGCCTATTCACGTGTGACACCACCATCCGCGCATCCAGTGATTTTGCGCCCACAGAATGAGCAACGTTTCGAGCATAAAGCTGCTGGTTTCTTGTTCGGGGAGAAAATCGGAGGAAAACTTTTCAGCGCTTGAAATGAACTTGCTCGTGGCAATATGAAAGTTACCTCTCGCAGAAAAGCTTTCAACGTCGCGCTGATAATTGGTTGCGAAATAGAGTTTTAGACAACTTGAAAGGTCGCAATGATTCTGAAAGTGTCGCAATTAAACAACGGTTTGATCTAATGGAGGATCTGCTCGCGTAAATATTTCCGTCTCATAACAATCTTTTTAATGATTTAACTATGGTCCTTTATGTTTAAAAGAGAGCAATTAGGAGGAAATAATGGATTTTCAAAGAGAGTCAGCAAATTAGTCTGGTAATGGGCACGGTAAAGTAAAAGAACGGACTATTTGTTGAAATGAGTGGTTCTGATAGATTAAGAGGGTGAATGATAGACAAACTTTAGGGTCTCTCGTGGGTTGCCGTTAGTTAGTCTATTACCTACCTGCAACCACCCGCTTCCGCCAAAAAGATCCTTCCATATCCCTTTTGACTTCTTCGTCTATAGCTTTGTCTATCAATTTCAACAATCATCCCGCAGGTACTCTAGTACGTTGGAACCAACTAGAGTCCCTTTATAGAAAGATTTGAGACAACGCGGCCTATGGATGTCACAAACGGGAAATAAGAATACACAAATCGGACGTTTTCTGTAATCTTTGATCAACCTATTCCCGAATTCCTGTCTCCGTTCCCTCTCTCATTCCATTTGTTTTTTGCCGCACCTCCGATTCCCCGGTCCACTCTAGTTTATAATCTTTGCAATTGGTGAAAATGTGATATTTATTCCCGTTTGTGACATTGTGAAGGCCTAAAATACGGGAACCAATCAGAAATGGATTCGCATTGTCCTCACTCATAGAGAAAAAAAGGAGGTGTTTGCATTTCGGGATCTTGGAATTTTTTTGATGACGTAGGTCGGCACAACGATTTTTATCATCGATTTTCTTGGAAATGGTGTAATGTGTAAAAGTCATCCTATGAAACGTGCTTGAAATTATATCATGAGTTGATTTGGCAGAAAGGAACCAAGCCACATCAGCTTTTGCCAAATTTAACTGGGCAATAAAATTTTTACGAGAGAACGTTTGTGCAGATTCCTTTGAAATTTTTAAGGAATTTGCATCAAACTATGGAGAATTTTCACTGCATTTGGCACGGAAATCCGCAGAACCGTTTTCATGTAAAAAATCAAGTTGCCCAATTAAATTTGGCAATAGCTGATGTGGCTTGGTTCCTTTCTGTTTAACGCGGTCGATTTAAGCCAAAAAATGGGACTTTATGGTCCGTTTTTCATGCTTCGAATTCCGGATTTCCCTCGCCAGGTTGTACCGACCTACGTCACAGGGTGATCAAACCTCAAGATGCAAACACCTCCTTTTTTTCTCTACGGTCTTTACTCTCAGTATAGGAGGGCTCGAGAACCAACCTCCCAATTTTGTCATCGTTGGTGCGGTAGAGTCCCTTTATACTGAGAGTCAAGACAACACCCCTCATGGAGTCCAAACGGAATAAAGATTACACAAATTGAACGTTTTTCGTAATCTTTGATCGGCTCATTCTTAAATTCCTTTCTCCGTTCCTTCTCTCATTCCGTTTGTTCCTCGTCGAACCGAATTCCTAGGTCCATTCCAGATTATAATCTTTGCAATCGGTGAAAATGCAATCTTTATTCCGTTTGTGACACTGTGAAGGCCTAAAATCGGTTAACCAATCAGAAATGGATTCGCATTGTCTTGACTCTCAGTATAAAGGGACTCTAGGGTGCGGTAGCGGCAACGGCGCGGCGCTTTGCGGGACGGTTGACTCGCTCGTCGTCGCTTTGCGTCCCGTGCGTTGAAGGGGTCGTAAGGACCCGTTTCAATTACAGGGGCCCTAATGAGCACCCCGAAACTTGTCTCGCCGTCCTCGCTCTTGATTCCAGTCTCAATTAAATGTCGCCCTCTCGTTTCAGCTCCAGCCGGAGCCCGCTCCCGGCGCATTCGCCCCCCCCCCCCCCCCCGACCCCCCTCCCGCCTCCCGCGCTCCCCCCCGCCGGCGTCGGTGTCGCTGACGGTGTCTGTCTCCTCGCCCCCCCCCCCCCCCCCCCAAGAGATGAGATCGTCGTGATTTTTTCCGCTTCCTTTTCCAAACGGGCCCCGCCAACGTGAAGTTTGACAGTTTGACCCAGAAACAATTTGAGGGAAGGTTATGCAATCTGAATCGAATCCAAGGGCTGTACAGCCTGCTAGAGTCCCTTTATATTGAGAGAGTCAAGACAATGCGAATCCACTTCTGATTGGTTCAGCCGATTTTAGGCCTTCACAGTGTCCACAAACGGGAGATAAAGATTACATTTTCACCAATTGCCAAAGATTATATTCTGGAATGGAACGAGGAATTTCGGGTTCGACAAGGAACAAAAGGAATGAGAGAAGGAACGGAGAAAGGAATCTTATAGAATGAGCCGATCAAAGATTACGAAAAACGTTCAATTTGTGTAATCCTTATTCCCGTTTGTAACTCCATGAGGGGTGTTGTCTTGACTCTCAGTATAAAGGGACTCTAGCACTGCCGTGCTAAGGAAGAACGCCGTATGAACTTTCGAGGGTTGCCAAATTTCCTTCGAGAAAATGTTTATTTATGAAGAACGTTGTGAAGATTTTTCCTTGAAATTTGCAGGAATCTTGGTGGAGTTGGGGAAAAAATTATATGAAAAATTGGAAGGAAAATATTCACAAGTTTACCAGGGAAATTCGTGTTGTATCAAAGGAAATTTGGAAACGCCGTAAGGTTCATACGGCGTTTTTCCTTAGCACGACAGTGCGAGTCCTCGAAAAGTCGGAGTGAATCTTGCCCAACCGTGAAAAGGAAAGTTTCCTGTCGACCTTTGAAATGTCCTGTTGAAACTTTTTTGCAGTTCCGATCTTATTCGTACACGGACAAAAAGTTCGGTCATCGCAGGGGTTGATTTGAAAAACTGAAGGTGCGCCCCTTGGAATTTACGTGGCCCAACCCCAAAATGGCGCTTCGCGCCCCCTAAGGCCTGCTTCGGGGGCGCCCGTGGATTTATCTAAATTTAGCGGGCTCATTTAGCGACTATCTTGTATGCGTAGCGGCAAAAATCATGAAAATAATAAATCCGATAGACCTCCAGAACAAACTGTAACAACGAATGACTTTTTGCATCAGTTTGACAGGAGAATACTAAGTGCGGAAAGCCCAAAAAATTCCACAAATCGTCAAATTCGTGGAATATGACGTTTCTTCGTGACTGGGGTCAACTGAATTCTATTAGGACGATAATTTTTGGTCAGCCTCTTGTTGGAGAGCGTTGAAAAATGAAGCAATGTTAGCAGTAATATCTTGGATTTATTTTATCATTTTGCTAATCACGTTGACCAATGAAAGATCTCGATCATACCAATAGAGATGTCACCTCAAAGCAATTAGAATTCGTGAACTCTTGTCTTTCTTTAAGCCCTCGGTTGGAACGTGGCAGTGGCGAGGCTTAAGTGATCGATTATCGATATTTCATCATTTGAAACCATGGTAAAGAATCGATTATTAAGGTGTTCGTTGCGAACACCCTGTTAATCGATCCTTTTTCATAGTTGTAAATGGCAAATCAATCGATTTATCGCAAAGCACACCAAGCCACTGAAACGTGGGGCCTTTGGGGCAGGGGTAGGGTGGCGAGGCAAAGAAGAAAAAAAATGTGCCGGCTACGTGTCATCAAAGATTATCCTGCTCTCAAGTTAGGTAAAGTATCTCCCAAGATGAGGGCAGAGGGTGGAAAATGGAGGCTGAAAGGACGAAAATTGCCTCGATAGCTATTGGTTCCCTCGCCTGGGCCCTCGTTAGCGCTAATTCATTCAGTTCTTGAACTAGATTATATTCAGCGATGGCTTTCCCGGCTGGGCTGTTGTTGAGCTTTTCACAGGCATCTCTAACTTTTTAATTGTTTTTTGCGGACGCTGTGAAAGGCTGCGTTGCATAATTTGCCTCAGACGGCAAGCACGTTCGCTGCTCCCTCTATGGCTCCGACAAGCAGGCTCTGAATGAAATGAAGTGCTGACGATCTCTTTTAGCTTCTAACTTGGTCAAGTTTTGTTTCAATTTTCCCCATTCATTCCATCGTCTTGCTCGTTCGGTCAAGTTTTGCTTCAGTTTTCCCTCATTCATTGGGGTTTCAAATCCCGTTCATACTCTCTGATTTGGACTACATTTTCCAGTTAAGAACTGCAGTTTCTGACTCATCCGTAAAAGGACTTATGTGCACAGGGAACCTAATGGCGCAAATAGGTTGTTTCTAAACTTAGCCAGGAATTGTTGTTCCAAATTGCAAAATGTGGTCCATTCAGTCATTGGTACCACACTGTTAAAAAAAACGGAGTGAGACTCAGCACAAGCGCGAGTAAGAACGGGCCCTCACTTCGCCGGACCGAGGAGTCACTCCGACGGAGAATCGGCTGGACGGATTTTGGGTGCCGTACGCATAGAAATCACTCCGACGCCGGACGGATTCGCGGGAGCCGCAAATTTAGGGGTTCGCAGCTAGGGGATGGTGGAAAGGGGTTAATTGTGGAAATAATTTTTGAAACCATGAAAAATAAAAATAATGAAACCATTGGTACGTGATTTAACCGATTTTGAAGGTTAGAAATTTTCTACCTACATTGGGAATTGAACCCGGGACCTACCTAACACTAACCGACGACCCTACCGATTGAGCTATAGCGAACGATGCATGAAAGTGACACAAAAACGGTATTTAACGTCGATTTGAACGGGCCGCTAAAATATTTTCAATCTACCTGGATTTGTCGTGTATTTAGTTTACTTTACTATATTTTTTAACTATATTTTATTGTTTTACTTTGTTTTATTTCCTTGTTGTCTCTATTTTTTCTTCACTCTATTTTATTTTTTCAAGCACTTCATTTTTTTCTCTTTAATTATTTACTTCTCATTCCTTTACTTTGTTTTATATTTACTGTGATTTCTTTTAATACTTCATCATAATTTTTGGACTTCACTTTACTCTTAAAATTCATTCTATTCTTTAACATCATTTAGTTGTTTCCCTTATTTTATTTTTTTCTTCATCTCCTTGCTCCCTCTAATTATTTACTTCAATTTAGTCTTTGACTTCATTTTATCATATATTTGATTTACTTTATTTTATTTCTTTTCTTTTGTCTCTGTTATACCATAATTTCGACTATTCTATTATTTCCACTATTCTATTATTTTTTCTATTTTTTTCTCTTTAAATTTTTCATTTTCATTCTGAGAGTGGTAGGCTTAAAGGGGAGGAGAGACAGTATATAGCGCTAGTGCGAGGGAGAGAAGGTGCGCGTGACTCCGGGCCGTACTGCAGCTCCGGTGCGGAGTGCTTTGACTTCACATGCAGCCCGTCCCAGCACCTACGCGCTGAACCGCACTCCCGCGTTCATTCTCACTCCGGATTTTCCGTCGGACGGAATCAACGATTTTTAACAGTGCACTGCATAGGAAACTGCATCAAGAAATGTACTTTCTAGATCTGAGCTCCGTTAAAACTCCATCCAAAAAACTGATAATGGAATGGCAGTTTGAATTCCGAAACCTGGAACCCTCCAGTTTTGAAATCAAACACAGCAAATTTCGAGGAAGAATTATAATGTTGATTACCCTCTGAAAAGAAAGAAGGGGGAAAAAAAAACTTCAATGCCTTTTTTAGAGATCGACAACTATTGGTAGACTATTGAATCATAAACGTATACCTAAAATAATTGGAGAGGGTTTCCTATTAAAAACCCACTTTTGACTATTTCCGCAAAAATCGTCATTCCATGTAGATGCTGCCTCCTTTTCAGGCGCCAATCGCGTATTTTTCGTCCAAAATAATAGCTCACGTTTCTCTTTCCAATTTCAACGCGCACTTATCAATGCGTGATGGAGGAAACGCTCCTCGTTTAGAAAGAATTTCACATTATTCACTGCTTGGCATGAATTTTCTTTTTTGTTTGACATCGCATTACCGCAAGGCGCATCGCGGTGCATCGTCGTCAGACCACCAAGAGTGTCAAAGCCAAAGGCACCGGAGCCCTAGCTGGCAGCGGCCTATAGAATACGTTATTGATTACCAAGGAAACCCTGCATGAAGGACCTTTCTCATGGCAAAGCCCATTGCACTCATTGCAGCTTCACACACTTGCAACTAACTTTTTTTTACTCTCTCCTCTCTTCTCCCTCCCATCTCCAAGTGCCGCGCTGCCAAAACGCAGGGAAATGGGCGGTTTCTCTCATTCTACGGAGGCTAATTCTTACCCCTGAATCGTCAACAATGCTCCCTCCCGGTGTCACGCGGACTCTCGCTCCAGTTTGCTTGCTGCCACCTTCCAAAATTACAAATTCATTGATCTCTGGTCGTTGGTCGTCGGGGCGATGCCACCCGGGGGAGAAACCTCCGAATTTCCATCGGAAACCGGCCGGACCCTCGGTGGATTCCGTGCAAACGTTGGCAACTTTAATGTAATCGCACATTCATCGGAGTCGGCCGCACCCTCGTTTATACGTTCAGTCAAGGGTCAATTTGTGTACCAGGCAGAGGGTGAAAAGCCAGTCGGGTCCAGAAAAACAAAAGCTCCCGGGTAACAATGTGAGGCTGCACGTTTGCACGTCGAACATGAATGAAAGTTTAATCAGTTTGCTCGTCCTATAGCTTTCAATCAAAAGGCTCCGTTGGTTTAGCTCGGTACGGTGGTACGTACGGTAAAGTGAATTAGACAGGATACGGTACGTTCGGTTCGGTTAAGCACAGTTCGGCATGATGCGCTGCTGCATTGGGCGCGCACGCTTACCCCGAAATTGCTGGTGTAATTGATGTTTTTTGCACCGTATGAGAGTGATGTATGCGAATTGGGCTTTTTTAATCGCTGTGAAAAATGCTCAAATCACAAGTGCGAAATTCACACGAATTTAGATTTGTGGCGGTTTTCGAACATTTCGCAGTTTCCCTATCTCTCAACTATTCATCGGTGGTAAGCTATCGCCGTGCTAAGGGAAAACGCCGTAAGAGCATTCCAGTGTTGCTAAATTTCCCCGGATAAAAAAAAATTTGAAGAAAGTTACGCATATTTTAACGTGAAATTTTCAGATATTTTTAATTGAATTGCGACGAAGATTGCCTGGAAAATTGGAATAAAAATACATACAGCTTTTCCAGTGAATTCGCATCTTATCAAAGAAAATTTGGCAACGCCTGAAGGCTCATATGGCGTTTTTCCCCAGCACGTTGGTTTGTCACTATAGGTACTTTCAAGAACCGCTCATTTTTGCTATAGCTCTCTAAAAATTCGGAAATCTTTCACTCTGCAATCTTCGTAATAGTAATTCACAGAGCACACAGTGAACACACGAGAAAAACCAACAATGCAAAACCCTTGGACAATCCTAAAAACCGCAAATACAGAGGTTTGTAATGTCTCGGTCAATACGTAACTTCAATATAAGCATTGAAATTGAATTGATTTCAAGAGATAGTAATTGGATTCGTAATTTAAGAACTTCAAGCTCCTTCTTTCCCCCCTAACACCCCCCCCCCCCCGTCCCGCACCGCCGCATTCATCCCATTTTATTCCTCCTACTTCTCCACCCCTTTTTCCTGTAACAATCTTGCCCTCCCACAGTTGCATCCTAGTCTGCGCTGGTGATAATTAATAATGAATTAACAAAAATAAAAAAAAAAGCGAGGGGGAAAAAAAGACCGACAAGTTTTTACCACCTAACCACTTGTCGCGTCGGGAGTGTAATGAAATCAGGAGGCTGGAAGAGGACGAATGGGGTTTTATGTCGCCGGACTTAATTGGATTTACAGGGAGCTCGCGACACCTTTTAAAGTCCTCGAATGCACTTGACTTGAATTTGCCAGCCCTAGAGCATTCTTGAATTTCGGGAAATCGCCCGAACGTACACTCGCAAGTCAGTGGCGAGGCGTGAATGCCCCATTTGAAGCCATGGTAAAGAATCGAATATTTAGGTGTGTGTTTCGTTTGCCATGTTAATCGATCCTTTTCCATCGGTTTGAATGGCAGATCAATCTATATATCGCGAAGCACGCCCCGTCACTGCAGCTATTAGCTGATTAGCCTTCGCCATCCTTTGCACTTTTCTTGAGTTGATGAGACTTGATTTTTCCTACCCAAATCGAACGTGGTATAACGAACAATTGGAAGACATTTTGCAATTGAGAACTAAATTTCCGGCTCAATTTAGAAACAACGTCTATTCCGTTATTTTCCCTATTCCTATCAGGGCTGTCACTCATTTGTTTCAATTTTTCGACCCCCCCCCCCCCCTCCCTCAGGCCTTGTCTCCACGGGACGTTTTCATGGGATTTGTCCCAAGTTCGAATCGCAGGAATGAAACTTCTGGGATTTTTCCCAGTTACCGTCTCCACGGGACGGGGCTCATACAGTCCTGCGACTAGTTTTCGCGGGAAGATAAATTGGTTAAAGTCGAGTATTTAACCGGGATTAAATAATAATTGCACTCAATTGACAATTGGACACATTATTTTAACTAAACAAACATTATCAATGTAGTAATGAATAAAATATCGCACAATTCGTTTTCACTTCTTCTTCTTCTCTCAGTGGGTCCTAGGGGTACAAGTGCCATACTTGGTACTGGGAAAAATATTGATTAACTCAATATTTTTCCCAACTTCGTAAGTAGGATTTTTCCCTGGGACAAATCTCGTGAAACGGCTCGTGGAGATAAGGCCTTAGTCACCGTATCCAACCGCCAACAACTACATGACCCCTCCCTCCCTGAAAAGCTTCACGTATATTGGTAGTAGTAGTTCGGTCGGTCAAATGTAGCACACCGGCGAGTCAGGTCGGAACCATTATCGAAGATCACCGGACCGGTGAATAATCTCGCCGTAGGAAAACCGAAATGATGGACCGGCGACAGTAAAACCCTGAGATTAAATCAATATGCCATTTTTTCTCCTCCTGTCTTCGAGGCACGCGCTTTGCTGCAGGATAGTAACAAAAGAGGCTTTCAGGGAGGACGCTATGGCCGGAGAGGTGGGGGGGGGGGGGTGGTGGGAAGATGAGGTGAAGTGAAGTGCCGGGATGAGAGGATATCCTGCATGCTTGCGTTTTTGAGGAGGATGCTGCAAAGCATAAAGAGCCAACTCAGCACCGAGTCGAAAGGCTCGTTGAAGCTGTTTACAAAGCTCTGTCTCTTAGGAACGTCTACGAAGGGGTTGACTCGCGGCTCACGATGGGAGTGACAAGTGGACCCCGGTGAGACGGGAGTCTTCGTCGAAATTCATGGAAATCGGTTAATGGGGGATTATCGGGGTAAATATGTTGTCTTGAGATGAGCTTGGGTTAAACGATCAAGTTGCGGTGGCGTGGATTGCAAATCCGCGAAAAATGACTTGAGAGGCTCGGAGAGCAAGGCGCATTAGTGCCTTTTTTTTTTTAAAAAAAATGAGTTATTAATGATTTCAAGTACACTGTGAAAAAAAACACATTGGGTCTAGAGTCCAGACTCTTAAAAACATCGACAAGAAAAAATACTCTTGATTCAAGCAGAATCTAGCTTAAATCAAGAACCAAGCCTCTTAATTTAAGCGGATTTCGTTTTGATTCAAGCAAAAATCCGATTGAATCAAGAGTATTTTTTCTTGTCAATGTTTTCAAGAGTCTGGACTCTAGATCCAATTTTTTTTTTCCAGTGTAAAACTAGCCTTTCTGCATACTCTGTGTAACAAATTCGCTCCCTAATTCAAATTTTTAGCATTAAAAACCAAGTCAGTTTGAACGGTCTCTGCGCCATAAGGATCCGTGTAATTTCGAACTTTAACATGTATTTCTCGTAAAAGTAAAAACTGCACTTATGCGCTTTGTCCTCCAAGCCTCTCACTAGAAGTTTCCTCTCCCTTCTCCTTCCTTCACAAATAACTTATCTTTTTGGTTAGTTGGTCGGCACCGCAAAATAGTTTGCTCGACTTTTATTCAGGAACTAAGATACCTCAACAGGGTCCAGACATCCAATATCATCGGAGGTATCGTCCTTTGAAAAAAAAAAAAAAAAAAAAAAAACAAGCGGGAAAGTTCTAATACTGTCGTATTAGAAAAGCGCTCAGGTGTTAGTAAATGTATTTAATGAAGAAAGGACGTATAAACTCCGTCGACTTGGCTGGGAAATGGAAATAAAACATCAGCTGATAGCAAACAAAGGTTACCAAGGAAACCGTAAACGCGTATTTTTGTTTCCCGAAAATGAGCTCACCGTTGAGCTAATCAGGCGCGTTTTTTTTAGGCATCATTTGAGTTCAACGATCAATTTCGATAAGAATTACTCTACCACTAAGAAATTTTCTTATAGACAAACGATCGAAACTACCTTCGCATTACGTTAAAAGCATAAAATACAGTTTTCACAGCTTTATTTATTTTAAAAATGGACCCCCCCCCCCCCCCAAAAAAAAAAGCCGATACACATCTGGATGAAAATAACTCGAATTTGCTAAATTTCAGCCGTTGGGCGATGACTGTTGACTTCCACATTCAGCTGCTAAATTCAGCGTCTGATTGCGGCAATTTTGATCTGATCAAGCAGGGATGAGTGTTGTTAAGTATGAAGAAAAAATTGTAGCTTTATATCTCCCAACCGTTTAAAAATTACAAGCCAAAACCTATTTTTTCTGTGACTCCTACCAGTGACGTGCTTTGCGATATGTCACCTTTCTCCTCATTTTTCTTCTCTCTCCTCCTTCATTTTCCTTACCTTCTTTTCTTCTCTCTTTTTTTCTGCTCCTCTCTCTCTACTACTTTATCTTTCTCTTCCTCCTCTTCTCCAACAGATTAAATCTCGATCAATTGATAAATTATTTCTACGCAAAATCAATGGCAAATCTTTGGACGCTCGTCACTACAAAACTTCTAAATTTATATTTGAGAAAGGAGCATTTTAGCCCCAAAATCAAAATCGTATTGATGAAAAAGCTAAGATGCTCTAATTCATGTGTTCTGATATTTTATTTGTTAATCATCTGTGTTTTTTCTAGGCATATAATTATTTGTCTCCTGAAATATATTATAGAAATCAATAAGATGAATGAATAAGTTATAGAAATCGTGAGAATGGTCAAAAACTATAAGTCAAAGATGTATTCATCTGAAAAAGGTGCTACCAGGGGTCATGAAACATCAAATAGACTGAAGTATCGACCCCTGTGTATTACTACCAAAACTAGCACCAATTTTGTCGGCGTTTAGCCGAGGGTAAAACCCTCGTTTCCACCGTCCACCACGAGGAGGAACCGACATCAGACGGCACGCTTCCACCGTCCAACTTACAACTCCCATGGCATACGTTAATTTGAAATTCAAAATTTTGAAGAAATTTTGAAAAAATGGAGAAGAAATTTTGAAAAATGGAGAAGAAATTTAAAAGACAAAGGCATGGGGCTCATGCCTTTGTTGTTAGTGAGATTTAATAAGGATAACCTTATTTTTAAAATTTTTTTTAAATTTAATAATTATTGAAGATCTCATGCCATGAAGAGTTGGGTTGGCGTTCTGGGCGCACCCTCACTCACAACAGTGAACAATTCGCCAATGACCGAATGCAGGGAACTCCTCTACCACCGTGCGATCCAGCAGTGAGACAACAAACTCGTAGCTGGATACTCTCTACAGAGATAGAGATTGCTGAAACTTTGTCCGGCTTGTTCGGCCCAGGAGAACAGAATACCCTGAGCCACGAGGCCCCGGAACTCTCGTGAAGTATTCGGCTCGTCCTGCATCAAAACCTACTTCAATCTGCAACATCGCCTCAACCACCAGCCCGTTTGAGAGGTGTCCGACCCTCCGGTTCCGACTTTGCCTGGTCTAAAGTGTCCCGGGGGGGATGACGGCTTTAGACTTAATGCGCAAGCATCGGCAGATACCGGAGGTTGACCAGTACAGGATTGCCAGGCTTCGATCGGTCACCCCTGCAATTGGTCACTGACGAATCGCGCAAAGTCGGTCACAGATCGGGATTTTCAGACCACTGTGTACCGGTTGATCCTTGCACCTCGCGGTTCAAGGATATGGCCTAACTACTATCAGTGGTCCTCTGAAGATCATCGTTCCCCTCATGTTCCTAAGGTTCCGCTTGATCTCTTCCGTAAGCCAGGGATATGGGCTAACAACCAAGGTAATAACGTACCAAGGTTCCGCTTGATCCAAGGCTGCAATGGATATGGCCTAACATCCAAGGTGTAAACAGCCCTGCTGCGCGCGAAGCAGGGCACCGAGGAAGTGGTTGATCCATGCCCGAGCGTATTAGGGATATGGGCTAACAACCAAGGTAATAACGTACCAAGGATGCGCTTGATCCTAAATTGCTCGTTACGATGTGTGAAGAGATATGGGCTAACAACCAGAGGCGAGGGAGGGTGCAGAATCACAACAGTTTGCCGGCGTTTGGCACGGGTCAGAGACCCGCCCCAGGTCCACCACGAGGAGGCTCCGGCACCAGACCCTTTTCTCTCTCTTCTCACGTTTCCTCTCGCTTTTCCTCTCGATTTTCTTCTCACTTTTCTTCTCGCTTTTCCTCTTGCTTTCCTTCTCGCTTTCCTTCTCGCTTTCCTTCTCGCTTTCCTTCTCGCTTTCCTTCTCGCTTTCCTTCTCGCTTTCCTTCTCGCTTTCCTTCTCGCTTTCCTTCTCGCTTTCCTTCTCAATTTCCTTCTCGCTTTCCTTCTCAATTTCCTTCTCAATTTCCTTCTCGCTTTCCTTCTCGCTTTCCTTCTCAATTTCCTTCTCGCTTTCCTTCTCAATTTCCTTCTCAATTTCCCTCTCACTGTTTTACTGTGTGCTTTCACTGTTTTATTCTCTTTTATGTTCTCTCTATTCTTCTCTTCTTCTTCTCCCATGTCTCTTCTTTTCTCTCCTCTCTTCTCTCTTTTCTTCCTGTTCTTTCTCTTATCTTCTTCCTCCTCTTTCTATTCTTCTCCCTCTCCTCAAACTTTGATTTTACCCTATACGAAGAGGTACTTTCACGAATGAGCCGTAAATAGTAGTTTTTTTTATCGTAGAATATAGTCTATTTGATCCCCAGGGAATCTAGTAGCCAGTAATAGACTTCTGACAGTGCTTCAGAAGACAAACGCATACTCCGTCACCGAGACAGAGAATTGACGAAGGAAGTGATTCGGTCACTTCATTCGAAGTTAGGAAAAGTCTCAAAATGGTGAGCAATAGAAAAATGTTGAACATCTTATTTATAATCAAGAATCTCATTCCTAGACAAAAGTCCTGAGGACAGAAGAACTCGCGATCCCAGTGGCGTGGCGTGAATTGCGATATATCGATTGTTATGCCATTTAAATCCATGGTAAAAAATCGATTATTAAGGTGTTCGCTACGAACACCCTGTTTATCGATCCTTTTCCATAGGTTTAAATGGCCGATAAATCGATATATCGCAAAGCACGCCACGCCACTGCACGAGCCGTCCATTTTTCATCATTTATTCCGGTAGAAATAACGTTGAATCAATAAGAAACTCAATGAAACACAACTACACCGAAACACACTCGTTCATCATATGTATGAACTGATATTAATCAAAATTAATCATTTATTGTCTCAAACTGTGTTTTTTGCTAAGTCCTGACGACGGCTGAGGCCGAAAAGCTTCGACTATTAAGTTCCTGAATTTCAAGTTAACGTGAGTTAACAGTTTATTTTAACCCATAGCACTGGCTACCCAACAAACCAAAAATTACACAAAAACTACTACCATAATGTTGTAAATCAACACTTTCAATACAAATTGTCATTGAAAGAGCAAAATTGACCAAGACGGATTATAAATATTAGTCGTAAAACAGTAACCTCAGGCGGAATTTTTTTCGTTTTGCAAAACAACCTCTAGTATAGCAATAATGAAAGTTTTGGTGGTTCACTTGCCTCGGCACAGTAAAACTAAACTTAAGAGAGCTCATCGTTTCCCGCATGAAAGAACGTAACTTCATTTCAATGTTGCCAAATGTCCCCTCGCAAATTGCATATTAAGTAGGAGGATCTTGAACTTTCCTAACTGGAAATTTCATTGATAATTTTCCCCGAGATTTCATGCAAAATTAAAATAAAAATTACACAGGCACATTTTCATTAATTTGTTTTACAAAGTTGTGCCTGAAAATTGCACAGGCATAACTTTGTAAAATAAATTAATTGTTTGAGTCAATTTGGTGACCTTGGAATGGAGTTACATTCCTTCGTACGGGAGACAAGTTTTACATTTAAACGTCTGGTCAGTTCTACTTATATGTGACAGACGAGGGTTAAATGGACTACATTTTGCAATTAGGAACTAAAATTTCTGGCTCATCCTTAAAAACACTTTTGTGCATCGGGAAACTAATGGCTCATAAGTTATTTCTAAACTGAGTCAGAAATTATAGTTCCCAATTGCAAAATGTGGTCCAAATGAGTCTGGAGGCTATTGGAGCGGAGGAAAACTTATTATTCATGTGGAAGCTACCTTTCATAACAATATGCCGGGCCCCTTTTACTAGTGACCAGATCTGTAAGAGGAGACCTATCTTTCTGGGGACAAAATTCCTTTACTCAGGAAATTTGATCCTAAATCTCAAAAACTGTCGTGAAGCTTGAAGACAAAAATTCCTAGGTTGTAGAAAAATGTTGTTCATGTGTTCGCAAAAAGTTAAGAACAATTTTCTCCCGGAGGAGAAGCTCTTTTTACACAGATCCACACACAAATGGACTGCATTTTGCAATTGAGCACTAAAATTTGTGTCTCAAGTTTAGAAACAACGTAAGTACCCATAGTATCATATGCACATAAGTGTTTTTATAGATGAGCCAGAAATTGTAGCTCCGAATTGCAAAATTTAGTTCAAATTAAGTAACGTTGACTCAGACCGCTCTCGGCGCTCTCTGCTCAATCTTCACCAGATTGAAGGCAAGAAGGAAGTAAAGCAGTCGATAACCTAACAAGGTTTAACAGTTAATTTCCACCACGACGCACTTTTAGACCCCGGCTCGTCAAAAATTCTTCCAAAGACACGAGGCACTCTGGAAATTCATGAATAATCATCCAAAATTGTTACATATTGTTACTTTGCTCTATGATGACCCATGTCTCCAGTAAAAATCTTAGCTTGAGGATACGTCTGGTTTTAGAAATACAGCGTTGACAAGTTTCCATATTTAAGCTTTAAAGATTATCGTATTATCAAGTATCTTACTTTCTGTAAACAACTGTCATTGGATGTTTCATGATATTTTAAGACATTTTATCAACAGTCAGTGTACATTTTTCTAAAAAAATACGTTAATAATAAATAATTTTTCTACGTTAATGCTGTTAATTCTGTTGATACAACGTTGCAAACTTGACATCACAGACCTATAAAAATGCTCATTTTGTTCCGTTTTTTGAATTAAAAAACGAACTTATTGACCACCTAAAGGTATGATAATGTGGTTTAGCTGAAATTCTATGATAAGATTAGTCTTGTGTAAAAGTTTTACCGCGAGTGTAAGTATAGATTTAACGATACAGCGTTGCAAAGTTTATGTATATAAGCTTTAAAAATGTTTTTATTTTTAAGTTCAGTGTTTGTTTGTTTGTTTTTTTTGTTTTTTTTTGTTTTTTTTTTTTTTTTTTTTTTTATGAAATAAACCATTAACGTTATCTGCAGATGTAAGATTGATTTGTAGTGATACAGCGTTGCCAAGCTTACAATTTTGAACTCAACGAAATATGATTTTTTTTAAATTTTTTTTTTCCAGTTTAAGATAAAATCAATGGGTATCATCCCTCATATCAATCCAAAATATCAAGGTCTGATGTCTGTTCCAAGTGACAATTGGTTTTTGCAATAATACTTTCGCCAATTTTATTCACAATTCTCTCCAAGCAATAAATAATAGACGATTTTAAAATAAAGATGCTTCCAGTAGTTATTTGATTTTGCTTATTTTTTTATTTACATTGACATTTTTTTTTCTTTCATTTTTATATGACTTTCTACCGTACATTATTTTTCATTTTTTTTTATTTTTGTATTTTTTATAGTTTTTTATCTCCTTCCTTCAAAATATTTTATTCATGTGATGCTTCAGTATCAGTCCTGTCTTGCCTTCAAATCTATAGAAAACGCCTCAGCATGATGCCAATTTTAAACTTTCACCCTCCAAAAGTCATTTTTAAATAATTTTAAAATTCTCTCTTAAGGAGGCGTCTGGGTTTTTTATACATTAACGCAACAGTGATTTAAATATTCTATTTAGGTTTTAAATTATATTTTATTGTTTTGTTGGTGTATTTATTATTTTTCGTTCATTTAATTTACTTTGCATTTTTTTTTTTTTTTTTTTTTTTTTTTTTTTTTATTTCTTTAATATTTTCAAAATCTTCCATTCTTACGTTCAACATACTCAGTTTTTTAAGGCATAATGAATGTATCGTCTGTATCAAGATTTATTTCTACTTAAAAAAACCCAAACGCCTCCATATTCTATGTTAGTTTCTTCATTACACCTAAAAAAGGTTGAATTTGCAACTAAGTCTAGGCAGAATATTTCAGATCTTGAAAGCAACGCTGATGCTGAATCATCCATTGTATTCCAAAAATCCTCTGGAATTACATTTTAAAGTAAAATAACTATTGGAAGTATCCTTATTTTTAACTAATTTTATACAATCGAATGTTAAAAGAAAAGCAGATAAAATTTGCAACGATGTTATTTTAATGCAATTGTCACCCAGGATCAACATAAAGCCTCCACATTTCGCTTCACACTATTAACCATTAACTCATATTGTATCTTGTCTCCAATACAATAACAAGAAAAAGTAGACATTTTCATAGATGAAAGATGTAAACTTTGCAACGCTGTATTGCCCAAAATTATCGTATACTGATTAAATCTATGCTATACGTCTAAACTTTGCAACGCTGCATTGCCTAAAATTATCGTATACTGATATAAATTTTACTATGAGTCTGCGAGTATCTCTAATTGTATATTTTATGTCTCAAATACTGCTACAATATACAAAACTATAAAAAATGGGTATTTTTAAAGGGCAAGAATGTAATTTTTGCAACGTTGTACTGCTATTAACGGCTCATCCACAATTTGAAACTTTTACTACGGATTTTCTTATAATTTTTCAGTTACGCGTCATGTTTACTTGAAACTTACATTACTTGTTACTTACATTACTTTGAAATTGGCTTTTGGAAGAAATTCTTCAAAAATATGAAGATTTTTAAGACTCAAACATGCAAACTTTGCAACGCTGTAGCTCCAAAACCAATGGCGTGGCGTGAATTGCGATATATCGATTGTCATGCCATTTAAACCTATGAAAAAGGATCGATAGACAGGGTGTTCGCAGCGAACACCTTAATAATCGATTCTTTACCATAGCTTTAAATGGCATGAGAATCGATACATCGCAATTCACGCCACGCCACTGTCCAAAACCAAACGTATCCTCAAGCTAAAATTTTTACCGGAGGCTTGTCTCATCATAAGGTTTCATTTCGGTCACGTACGAATGAAATCCCCGGGTTTCAAAAAAGGTCGCTCCTCTGACATTAGGACGTATCTCACTTTTCACATGAACCGCAGAAAGCATGGATTTGAATGTGACCCAGGGCTCACGAGGAAATTGAGATTCGCCCTTTCGTCAGAGGAGCGACGAAACGGGGCCACTCATTGGGAGGCTTTTTAATCTATTTTCCTCCCTCAATTGGACTGCATTTTGCAATTTGGAACTATAAATTCTGGCCCGGTTTAAAAAAAACGCATGTGCCATTAGTATCCCTATGCACATAAGTGTTTTTTTCAGATGAGCCAGAATTTATAGTTCCAAATTGCAAAATGCAGTCCAATTCGTCGTTACCTCCCACGAAAGAACATAACTACATTTGGATTACATTTTGCAATAAGGAACCACTATTTCTGACTCTTCCATAAAACCACCGTTCTGCACAGGGAAACCAATGGCATATACGTTGTTTCTAAAATGAGCCAGAAATAGTGGTTCCTTTTTGCAAAATGTGGTCCATTTCATTGTTGCCAGATTTCGCCTCGTAAATTTGAATTTGTAAAGGAAAATGTTAGGTATTAATTGTACATTTCACTGATTTTTCCGCTGATCTCATGAAAAACGAAAATAAATTTTGGATAAAGATTTCGCTTTCTCGTGTTTGTGAAAAATTGAATTCTTTGAATCAATTTGACAACCTTGGAATGGAGTTACGTTTCTTCGTCCGGGAAATGACAAAAAATGAAGCTGAATCCTGTCGTAGCGAATTCAGTGAATAGTTTATTCTGCAGAATCTTGGAAAAATAAGACAGTTTCAAGGCATTATGTTCCGTAGTTCTGCAGTATTACAGAAACAGAACATCAGGAAAAACTAAGCACCGTCAAATCGTCGCTCCTCTGACGTAAGGGCGTATCTAGATTTTTGCATGAGCCTTAGAAAGCATAGAGTTATACGGAGCACAGGGGTCACGTAGAAATCAAGTTACGCCCTTACGTCAGAGGAGCGACGAAATGTAGTTAAGTTGATTCTACCTAAAATCGCCCGAATGATGACAGCGGCGATGATCAGCGTTGAGGAAGAATGAGGGGCTTGTAGGACAAAGCGCGTAAGTGCAGTTTTTGCTACCTCGAGAAATATGTGTTTGAAGTTTTGAAATTACATGGATCCTTATGGCGGAAAGAAAGTTCAAACTGACTTTTTGAAGCTTAAAAATTGAAATTTGAGAGGGAATTTTTCACAAAACATGCACTTAGACTAGTTTTACTTGAAATCATTAAAATCTCAACTTTTTCAAAAACTGCACTTATGCGCCTTGTCCTCCAAGCCCCTCAAATTTTTTAGCAGCCCATTTCAAAAATTGAAATTATTGACAGTAACCGATTCATTAGAAGTTGAGGTGATTCAATGAACGCCATATTTTGTGCCAGAACGACATGCGAAATATCGCGTCGATTGGTTTCATTTTTTCAGCTACTCGTCATTTTTCTCGAATTTTGAGATCGCAATTCTGTTGTCAGGAGACTAAAGAATTCACCTACCAAATTTTGACAAACAAATTCATCGTAATGAAGTCGTGGGTTTTTTTTATGAGACAAAATATTCCATTCGAATGCAGTATTTTTCCTCTATTTTCCTCACGCCTTTAATACTTTGAATTTGTTCATCAAAATTGGTAAGTGAATTATTTAGTCTCCTGACAATAGAATTGCGATCTCAAAATTCGAGAAAAATGACGAGTCGCCGGAAAAATGGAACTAATCGATGCTATATATCGCATGCCGTTCTGTCACAAAATATGGCGTTCATCGAATCACCTTAATTTTCGAAATAGGAGGAAGCTTGAGAGATCTTACCGTGAAGAAGCGATGATCTGCAAGGTCAGGAACAGCTCTGATGCGGAGGGTGAAGATTTCCATCCTCGTTCATCCCCTTCTCGAATGTTGGCTGCAAAGAAAAAAATTAAACCCTTTTAGAGATAAATTCAACGTAACGCATTGTTGCACATTGTCTAGTATATGGAACAGCTTAACAAATAAATTGAAATAATGTTGAAAAATAATGGAATAAAACTGCTTTTTTACCACAAAATTACAATATTCTCACATAATGTATTCAATAATAATCAATTTTCAACGATTAAAACATTTTCATATCGACGACTTAAGGAGATTTGATGGACGCCATATTTAGTGTCAGAACGGCATGCGATATATCGCATCCATTGGTTCCATTTTTTCAGCTACTCGTCATTCCTCTCCAATTTTGAGATCGCAATTCTGTTGTCAGGAGACTAAAGCACTCGCTTACCAATTTTAACAAAGAAATTCAACGTAATAAAGGCGTGGTTTTTTTAGAGAGAAAATATCGCATTCAAGTGCAGTTTCGATATCAGTATCGAATGCGATGTTTTCTCTCTAAAAAAACCACGCCTTTAGTACGTTGAATTTCTTTGTTAAAATTGGTAAGTGAGTGCTTTAGTCTCTGACAACAGAATCGCGATCTCAAAATTGGAGAAAAATGACGAGTAGCTGAAAAAATGGAACCAATTGATGCGATATATCGCATGCCGTTCTGACACAAAGTATCGCGTCCATCGAATCACCTTAAGTGTAGAAACACGCGTTTCCGTCTGCTACTCAACAGATTTTCTGTCATACTTCATTTTTTCTCGGGGGAACTGGTCTACCTAATTTCTTTAAAACTTCCGTGATTTTTTTTTCAATGTTTGCAGAATACTTTGTATAAATTTCAAGCTATGAAGTTTGCTTGTTTCTCTTCGAAAAAATAAAATAAAGGTGGAAATTTTATGACACCACAATAGAAATGCATGATTTTCCACTTTGGCCATCGATTTATGAAGAAGTTAGGTACTTCGCAAATGCAAAAAATTGCAACACATTTCAATACGCTGAATACCTCGATAACTCCACTGTTGTGAAAAAAATCTCGAGAAAATCAAAAGATTATCGCCCACAGGGATTCTCAAATTATATATCGATGGCCGAAGTGCGAAACCACCTATCTCCGTCTGCGACGTCCCGGACCTCCTGTTACACTTTATTTTTTCTTAGTAAAACTAGTCAACTTATTCTTGAAAACTACCTCGATTTTTCCTCTCTTTTAGCAAAATATTCACGGGAAAAAAAAACACATTGGATCTAGAGTCCAGACTCTTAAAAAAACATCAACAAGAAAAAGTACTCTTGATTCATTCAGAATCTAACTTAAATTAAAAACCAAGCCTCTTAATTTAAGCGGATTTCGTTTTGATTCAAGCAAAAATCCGATTGAATCAAGAGTATTTTTTCTTGTCAATGTTTTCAAGAGTCTGGACTCTAGATCCAGTGTGGTTTTTTTTCAGTGTTCTGTAAAGATATCAAGCCCAAACAGTCGACTTAATTTTCCTCGAAAAAATAAAATGGTAGCATAAATTTTACTGGAAATACGTGGTTTCACACTTAAGTCACCGATATTAAATGTAACCACACTTCTCTCGTAAAAAAAAGAAGAAAAGAAAAAAAACATTTTGTTGATGACATCAAGCGACTTACCGAATCAACGCTGAGGAATACACGTGAGCAAATTGACTTCCGAAACGATATCCTCAAATCAAATTTCACAGAAATATCACTGAAAAGACACTACCGAAAATTCGCACGATGACAACCGACACGAGTGACAAATACTACTTCCACTTATTGTAAAACACGGCAAACTATCGCACTGGACGGAAAAAGTAGAGGCTTGCAGACTAAAACTTTCGGCGGATAGAAAACTTGCGAAAAGTAAGGTTGTTCAACTATTCACTGCACCTTCTATATTCACGAAATAATTCACAGAGAAAAATTTTAATAATAAAGTACTGAACACGAAACTAAATTACCGAACACGAAACTATAGTACCGAACACGAAACTACACTGATGGTAATGCACTTAAATAACACGACTATCACACGCGGTCCCGAGATGAATATATTTCCGATAAAATATACTTCCGATTTGATTATCCTCTACGCTCAAGCTCAACCCCTACGGCTGCGCGACTTCGACTGACCAAAGTTCCAGAAGTTCCGAGCCCTCGAGGTCTCCAAAGTTTTCCTTGTTGTTCTCGAAAACAAAAGAGTGGCTTCGATTTCCAAAATATCCCTACTTTTCGGGTTTCCCAGGTGAAAGGTCAGTGCAAGCTCACAAAAGAAAATGTCTTCATTGAACTGAAAACTAATTGGATGTATTTCTATCAAACGGAACTATGTGCGTTAAGACATTAGCCCTTAGACCCATACGAATATGTCCATAACAGGGCTCACGTCATAATGCACGTAGTTCCGTTTGATAGAAATACGTCCAATTATTACAATAATTAATGAGGGTACCTGGATTTCCCGGATTAATTCATCTCTCACTTTTCACAACTTCCCTTTTTTTGTTGAAAAGTAGTGCGGGTTCGTCCATGAATTACAGAACCCATTTTTCCCGACCTTTGACCTCTCCTTCTCCCTTTGTCCTAGATGTCACTTACCTTCACACCCCCCCCCCCCCCGAAAATTTTTTTCATTACAAGCGTGCCTCCCTCTTTTGCGTAGGTGTGGGTCGTCACGAACCCTTGCCACGGGTGCATCACATATGAATTCAAGTGTTTAAATGACTCAAAAACAACATAAATCACATAGGAAAAATCTAGAATCCACTCCTCCTTCAAGGCATTTCTTGATTGTAATCGGCTCGGCTTGAATTCTGCCGTGCTAAGGAAGAACGCTGCACGAAAATTCGAGAGTTGCCAAGTTTCCCTTGATAAAGCATGTATTTTTTACGACATTTATGCATATTTTTCCTTTAAAATTTCAGATATTTACATTAAATTGCGTGCAAAATCGTCTGAAAATTTCGGGGGAAAATATTCACAATTTTCCCGGTAAATGGTTCAGTTGCGTTGGTCACAAAATCGTGGTTTTATGCTTGAATTCTTGTGGTCAGCTAAAAATAATAAGATCCGTCCAAACAGCAACTTTCTACGTTCAATATTAACAGAGATATCGCCCTTTGAAAAGACAGGTTTTTGATGTCATCCATCGCGGTGGTGACACCCTTGGTTTTTTCACCTTGCTTTCATCCAAGTATCACGCTGAGTAACCAGTGCATCACTGACTGATAAAAGCGAGGTGGAAGAAACCAAGGGTGTCACCACCGCGGTGGATGACGTCAAAATCCGGCTTTTTAAAAGGCGATATCTCGGCTAATATTGAACGTAGAGAGTTTGGATGGTATTATTTTTAGCTGATCTACAAGAATCAAGCATCGAAACACGATTCTGTGACCATCGCAACTCTGCCGTGCTTAGGAAGAACGCCGTATGAACATTCAGGCGTTGCCAAATTTCTTACGGCAAATCACCACTTTTCTGGAAAATTTGTAAAGATTTTCCTTCCGATTTTTCCGATAATTTTGTTCTCAACTCCATAAGTGTATGCGTATTACAGGGCTCACGGCATAAATTCAGGGTTCCCAGCGATCTGGAAAACCTGGAAAAGTTAGGGAAAAAAATGGCCTGGAAAACATGGAAAAGTCAGGGAATTTGCTCCAAAAGTCTGGAATTTTTTCAAGTACTGAGAACTAAAAATTTGATAAGTAAACAAATAAAAATAAAATAATTAAAATTGAAATTGCAATTCCTCCGTTGTATTTTGAATTTTCCGCCAACTCATCCTCTTTATCGGCATTCGTAACGAATCGGAACTACTCGGAAGTGTTCGGTGGCTCCCCCCGCAGGTCAGTCATAATGATGGGGGCATCTTGTGCGACCGGTTGCGTCTAATGAAAAAAGAGATCGCAGGAGCTAGCCACTCCTCTTCGACAGAGGCGTAGGAAGGGGGGGGCTGCCCCCCCCCCCCTAGAATTGGAAATAGTATCATCTGCCCCCCCCCCCCCAGAAATTTTGGATGTTGCAAAAAGACCTTCTTCAATGGTAAGTCTCTGTCGCCGTGGCCCGTGAGAGGATGCCTATAAATAGAAAAACCTGTTGAATGCAACAATTTCAAAGTATTTTAACCTTAGAATGTAAAAAACTGGGTGATTTTTAGGCTGAAATTGAAGGAAGATTAGCGCCACAAGTGCCTCGAGATCCGATTAAGTAGAGTTAAAATTTCAAAAATTTTCCTCGGTGGCTCCCCCGCAGGTCAGTCATAATGATGGGGGCATCTTGTGCGACCGGTTGCGTCTAATGAAAAAAGAGATCGCAGGAGCTAGCCACTCCTCTTCGACAGAGGCGTAGGAAGGGGGGGGCTGGCCCCCCCCCCCTAGAATTGGAAATAGTATCATCTGCCCCCCCCCCCCAGAAATTTTGGATGTTGCAAAAAGACCTTCTTCAATGGTAAGTCTCTGTCGCCGTGGCCCGTGAGAGGATGCCTATAAATAGAAAAACCTGTTGAATGCAACAATTTCAAAGTATTTTAACCTTAGAATGTAAAAAACTGGGTGATTTTTAGGCTGAAATTGAAGGAAGATTAGCGCCACAAGTGCCTCGAGATCCGATTAAGTAGAGTTAAAATTTCAAAAATTTTCCGGGGGAGGCCCCCCGAAGTCCCCCCTGAGCTGGGGGGTATTCCCTACCCCCCAGACCCCCCGGTGGTGGGAAGCCAGGCCCTCCCTAGCAAAATGACCTAGCTACGCCTATGCTCTTCGTTTGGGTAACTCTCAATCTTCAATGTAAAAGTTTCAAGTACACTCACTAGGATATCTTGCGCTTAGCTGAGAACTATGTATGCATGCTAAGGTAGAGGTTATTTTTTTTGTAACTCTGCCTTTTTTCCCTGGACAATACGCTCATTTAAAAAAATATATATGCATTTCTCAGTTTTTTTAAGAATAATTCTTAATAGTCTGCAGAACGAAGACTGCAGGTTGGATTATTTTTTAAAAGAATCTGTTCAGTGCTCTTTTCCTTAGCATAGCAGCAATACCATGATGGGATTTATTTTTCAAATCCAATACTACTATGAGTGAATGAAACAAATTGAAAAATCATTTGCTTTCACCAATGCATGTATCGTTTAAGAAGGCGTTTATATTTCGCCCATTTTTTTTTCCAACAGATTTTAAGTTTTTTTGTGATTTCATTCGTGTTTATCCTAGCCTGGTTCTTATAAAAAAAAAAGCTGAACCAGATCAAAAATTGATGAAAATAGAGGAGTTTTTACAAAAACCGAAAAATGCGCGCGCTGTCTCTTTTAGGGCAAATTATTTGAGTTTTTTCCACGGAAAAAGGCCTGGAGAAATTTTCATTTTGGCCTGGAAAACCTGGAAAAGTCAGGGATTTTTTTTCCAAAGTTGACTGGGAACCCTGGATATATCGATTAATCTTCCATTTAAACCTATGGAAAATGATCGATGAAAAGGAAAAGTGTATATAGAGGCATGCATTGCGAACACCAAAGTAATCGATTCTTTACCACAGCTTCAAATGGGGAAATATCAATAATCGATCATTCACGCCGCGCCACTGACTCCTACCCTCTTCAAAAAATTCTACCATGTTTGGACGTCCCATCTCCCATACCATGCTTTTCAATGCCTGAGAAGATGAGAAGATTGCATTCTGGGCCCAGTTCCAGCGGCAGACGGAACAACCTCTGTGCGTTTTTTTTGTTTCCCGCTTCAGAGCGTATATTATGGCAAAACACATAATTTGATACAGGCGCGTATCACCGCGGTTTCACAACTCCTGGCAAAAATTAAAAATAGCATTCATGTGACACAATTCCTCAGTAAAAACAACCAACAAAAGAACTTTCACTTAATAAACTGAAATTTAAAAGCAGGATCGAGGAGTTGTCGGATAAATGGCCGTTGTCGTGTTGTTTGTTTTGAGCTGAAATACTGCGACACACGACGACAACTATTTTCAGTCTCGTTTGGAGTTGAGAAACTAAGGTGACTGACTTACCTTTATCAAATTATGTCCTTGCCATAGTGTAACTCTTTGAAGCGGGAAACTGTAAAATGCGCCAATTTCGCACGCAGATGGCGAAATAAGGAGTTTATCTTGCTGACTTCTCCGTTGTATTCATTAAGATTTTTGAGCCTCTTTCTAAAAGAAGTAATATTTTGTTTTCTCCTTCAAAAGCTTGCCTCAGACCATTTGTCTAACGGATGAGATCCGTGCAAGTACAGTACACGTACGTACTCAGATGGTGCTTAGGAACGTGGGGTTTTTTCCAGCGATATCTTCGCTTAGCGATGCCACCGCTTTGGTGCGCCTTCAATTTTACGAGGTATGCAACCCGAGCTCCTACGAGTCGAAATAGTGGTATGACCCAACCGAACCTAAGCTGGTCATGAAACGACGGATTTGTGCAGCTCTTGCTAAAGGTAGCTCGTGAATTTTGTGCAAAATCAAGCACCGCTTTGGAGTTGGCGGGTGTACAATACTACTTATTAAGTGGTACTTACGTAGAAGGGCGGTGGATGATGATATCATTTTCTGAGCTCGGATCCCTTCAAGATTCCAGGGACGGTGAGCGTACCGGAAATAAAAAAGTAAAAACCAAGTAGAAGATTTATTTAAAGGTCAGGGAAAGCCAGGAAAAAGTTAGAGAATTGGAAAACGAAGAAAGTATGAAAGCCCTCGTATCATCAGTTTGACATTTTTGAAACGCGAAACGTTGTTCGGGCTTGATCTTGTCCAAAGCCAGTGAGCTACGAAATTACCTCCCCGAGGTTGTCCTCGCTTGAACGGGAGAGGGAATAATTCAAGCAATTCATCATTTTTTCTCTCTGTATTGTTTTATTTTTCCTTCTAATTATTTATTTTTATTTTATTTTTTTGTTTTCGATAGAATCAAGTTTCGACTGGCACCTGATCTCTGGTCCTTCGTCATCCTACTTGCATTCAACATTTCATGGTAAGAGTACTTTGCTAAGCTTCATGTAACCCCCCGTCCCGTCACTCATGGTCATAAATGGACTACATTTTGCAATTTGGACCTGTAGATTCTAGCCCGGTTTAAAAACAACGTATGTGTCATTAGTTTCCCTATGCACATAAGTGTTTTTCCAGGAGAGCCAGAATTTATAGTTCCAAATTGCAAAATGCAGTCAAAATGTAGTTCTATGCGGACTGCGGAGTTTCTAGCGATTTTTCTTACAATGTTTTCGTTTTCAGAGCGAATCTAAACAGCTCCTCTCCTGAGGAGAGGCGGGAGAGGCCGTACATGGTTTAAATTTTGATCCAAGGAGCTTCAAAATGATCTTAAAGATAACATGCATCATAGAAAGGACGACTTTTGCCACCCTCCAGAAAATTCAGCGATACAACTCTTCAAATGGAATACAATGATGAATTATATTTGGCGAGTTTTTTAAATTTCAAGGTAGTGGCACCTACCTTGAAGTTAATCAAATTTTCTCCTCCGTATCTTGTACTTTTTGCAGTGACAATGAAGCTTCGTAATCCCTTTCCAGCGAGCTGATTGTTGAAATTGGTAGACATAGCTGTAGCCATAGAAGACAACAGGGATATTCAAGGGATCCTATCCGTGCAAGCGAGTGGTTGCAATCGACAAATGAGCTCCTACCGTAAAGTTTATCAAAGTCATAGAATTTTCCCTTCCTTATCGTATACTTTTTGCAGGGACAAAGCGTTGTAATCTCTTTCTAGCCGGCTGATTGTTGAAATTGGTAGACAAAGCTACAGACAAAGAAGACAAAAGGGGTATGGAGGGATCCTATTAGTGGAAGCGGGTGGTTGCAATGGACAAAGGCAGTAGGTAATAGACTAACTAATAACCGACGGGAGACCCGATAGTTAGTCCATCATTGTCTCCCTTAGTCTGTAAGAACCACCCATTTCAACCAATATGATCGCTCCGTACTCCATATATCTTCTTTGTCTATAGCTTTGTTTACCAATTTCAACAATCAGCCCGCAAGACCTATTTCCAAGGTTATTCTGCCGAATTCTTCTCGAGGCTGGTAAAAATGGTCAAAAAGTAAAGTTAAGGCTTCCGTAAACCTCCCTTAATCACAATGTAACCAAAAGGGCCTGCTAAAGAACTAGGAGCTGCTTAGGAACAACCATGATCGCTTCATACTTCATATGTCATCTTTGTCTATCGGTTTGTCTCTCCATTTCAACAATCAGCCCGCAAGACCTATTTCCAAAGTTATTCTGCTGAATTCTTCTCGAGGCTGGCAAAAATGGGCAAAAAGTAAAGTAAAGTCAAGGCTTTGTTAAACCTCCCTTAATCACAATGTTAGCTAGAAGGGCCTCCTAAGGAGCTAGGAGCTGCTTAGGAACAACCACGAATACGACCCTTAAGTCTTATTGGACTTTACGTAGAGGATTTCAGTCAATATTAGAGGGTTTTCGGAGACATTGTAAAGTTTCGTCCTCCTCCAAGATTAAACGGAAACGAAGCCCCCACGAGTCGGCGTCGTTGCCGCGTCCTCGCTTCCGATCTTTTGTTCCCCCCGGAAACGTCGGAGGCTCCATTAGCGAGTATCCCTCGTTACGAGGACCAGCACCGTCGGGTGCTTTGCTGATATATCGATCCATCGGCCATTCTAACCTATGGAAAAGGATCGATTAACAGGGTGTTCGCAGCCAACACCTTCATAATCGATTCTTCACCACAGCTTCAAATGGGGAAATAACAATACTCGATTATGCAAGCCTCGTTACTGTCGTCAGTGGCGTGGCGTGCTTTGCGATATATCGATTGATCTGCCATTTAAACTTAGGGAAAAGGATCGATTAACAGGGTGTTCGCAGCGAACACCTTTATAATCGATTCCTAACCGTAGCTTTAAATGGCATAACAATCGATGTATCGCAATTCACGCCACGCCACTGACGACAGTGGCGAGGCGTGAATGATCGATTTTCGTTGTTTACCCATTTGAAGCTGTGGTGAAGAATCGATTATGAAGGTGTACGCTGCGAACACCCTGTTTATCGATCATTTTCCATAGGTTTAAATGGCAGATCAATCGATATATCGCAAAGCACGCCGCGCCACTGACTGACGAGGACCCGACGGCGAGCGGGCAACGGTGTACGCATTTGCAGCGGTTGGCCGGGGTAAATCTCGAGGGGGCGGCGACGGCGGCGGCCGAGGGGCGAGAGGGTGGAGAGGGGGACGAGCGTCTAGAGGTCTAGAGACGAGCACGAGATGAAAACAGAAAGGAATCAAAGTGCATAAGTAATGCACCTCTCGGCGGTCTGCGCGCTATGCTCGCGTCGGCGCGTGCGCGGCCTCCGGTCCGGACGCAACGCTGGGACAGGAGCAATCAATACGTACCCCCCCCCCCCCCCTTCGTCTCCCCCCTTGTGGTACCCCGTTCATAAAATATCCATCGACTTTTATGAATTGGTCGCGGCACGTCTTCATCATCACCTCTGTGCCGAGGAGAATTTTAAAGCGGATGCACCCGCGCGGGGGATTGCACCGGGCCGAAATGGGCCAGCGGAGGAGGATCCGGAACAATATTCGTGCGAATTCCGGATGCGGATCATGCGATAGCGAAATTCGTTGTTCCCCGGACGAAGGGACGCAACGCCGTTCCAAGGTTGCGAAGTCAGGATGTCCAGCGTTAGGATTTTCCCAATTCTACCAGGATTTGAAGAAAGATCGGTCGTAAAATCAGGATTTGAGCAGTGGCGTGGCGTGCATTGCGATGTATCGATTGTTCTGCCATTTAATCTATGTAAAGATCGATTATTAGGTGTCGTTGCGAACACCTGTTATCGATCCTTTCCATAGGTTTAAATGGTATAACAATCGATACATCGCAAAGCACGCCACGCCACTGGATTTGAGAAAAGTCGGCCGTCCGATCGGATTTTTAAACACTTTCGCATACGTTTACGTAGGAATTGTAATTTTTCATCGCAAAAAATCAGAGGATTTTGAAAAATTGTGAAATTAGGATTTAGCAGTCAAAAATCAGGGAAAATCAGGATTTTCCCAAAGGAAAGGATACTAGACACCCTGAAAGTTGACTCGAACAGTTCAATTTTGGACAAGGATGTGCCCGCGTAATTTTTGTTGAGAATTCGCTTGGTTTTTGCATGGGATCAGAGGAAGAATCAGTGAAATTTGCGATTCGAAATCCCCACGATCAGGGTTGCCACGGTCAAGGAATACTGGGAAATGTCAGGGAATTTTAAATAGTCAGTTACAACCTGGGAATGTCAGGGAATGTGACGAAAATGTCAGGGATATATTGTCAAGACACCTTTGTTTGCTTTTTATAATGGGTTTGATGTTTCGAATAACACATTTCGCCAGAGATTGATTTCTAATGTTGTCATTTTAACCATTTTGCGTACAGTCAACTGTCAAGGAATTGCGCCAAAGTAAAGCGGGGAAATGTCAGGGAATTTCATTCTCTAAATCCTGTGGCAACTCTGCAAAATTCTCCTGGTAAAAGTGCAATTTGCGTGGGGAAAAGCAGCATCGAAAAAGGGTTACGTTCGTTCTAGAGAGAAGCGACGACTTAAGTTCACTGTTACCGGCTAAACCGAATAATCCGGTAAATAACAATAACGGTTATATTCACCGTTGTTCCTTAAACAGTCACTTCCTTTAGATAGCCCCATTTGGTTTACAGTGTGATTAAGGGAGGTTTAAGAAAGCCCTCTTAATCCATGGGACTGCAAAATATGGAAGCTAATCATTTCCCAAAACGTTTTGAGACCACATGCACAAGAATTGATGACAAAATGAGCTCGTGACATCATACTTATTGTTAGTTATCAAATCCGCCCACCCTCCTGCCTATTCCCCGCAGATTCCCGTGTAATTTCTTCCAATCATTCATTTTGGAGGTTCACTGGAAAAAAACACTTTGAATCTAAAGTCCCGACTCTTGAAAACATTGACAAGTAAAAATACTCTTGATTCAATCGGATTTTTGCTTGAATCAAAACGAAATCCGCTTAAATTAAGAGGCTTGGTTCTTGATTTAAGCTTGATTCTGATCGAATCAAGAGTACTTTTTCTTGTCGATGTTTTTAAGAGTCTGGACTCTGTATCCAATGTGTTTTTTTTCCAGTGTTATGTTCGTTAGGTGTGGCTTATTTCGACTTTCGAGGTACTGAAACTCTATCGATATATGACGTCACACTAAATGCGTCCACATCGGGACACCCGGCGACACCGGCGTACTCTATTGTGGCGGAGAACTTTACCCATTGTCTCTCTTGAAAGAGGCCTGTCCGTCGGTTTACGACTCATAAAAGCGGCGCTCGGACCAGGGTTATTATCAAGAGGAGACCAGTCGAAATAATTATCAAACTTCAAAACGAAATTTTACGACACGCGCGCGCAGCCGAATCATTTAATTTCCGCGTAATACGCCTCGAGTCGTAATCGGTTAAGTGCATAATTAATAATTATCCCGGAGGACGAAACAGTAGCAGGAGCCCCCCGATGTTACGGGAGACAGTCGCGGCGGCCTCGCAGGTCGACTTGCGGAAGGCCGCCCCCCCCCCCCCTCCCCCCCGAATCGCAAGGGGTGGTAGCCCCTGTCGTGGGAGTGGGGGCCCAGCGTCGAGCCCAAGCAATAAATCTCGGTGCAGGAGAGGTCGCGAACTCACTGAATGTGCAATCCCCCCCCCCCGCTCCTCGCCCCCTCCGTTACATTTTTCCCCGACGGTTGACACCTGCTATTCGTTAATACCGCTGTCGCCGCGAAAGTACGCGTCGCTCTCATCTCCATTAGCGATACCCCCTCGATGCCCGCAGTGCAGCGGGCGCCGACGTCTGATACCGCCGTTTCGTTTCCTCGATGAAAGAACGTAACTGGGAACTTTTCAATCGCACATCAATGTATCCTCACATAAAGAGTGGCAGGCAACCGACAGGGTTGCCACAGTCAGGGAACACCGGGAAATGGCCGGGAATGGAGATGTTCCATGTGTGAGGAATTTGCGATTTGACTGTCGATTCTTATGTAAAAGTTCGCGAAAAACACGATGGTCTCACTGGTTTTCTCTGAAATCAACTCCCAAGCTCAAAAAAAGCTCTCAAGATGAGGCCAAATAGCAGGGTTGCCGTGTTTTCAGTTTTGGAGTCCCCAAATAAAGTAGCAGCCCTGTCAATGTATTTGCTCCCTATCTTTGCATGGAGAGTTTGTCTTGATGTAGAGGTGGGCTCTCAGGATAGCGTGGGATATCCCCTCCATTTTGGCCTCAACTTGAGAGCTTTTTTTGAGCTTGGGAGTTGATTTCAGAGAAAACCAGTGGCTCCATCGTGTTTCTCGCGAACTTTTACGTAAGAATTAACAGTCAAATCGCAAATTCCTCACACTGCAACATCTCCATTTTAAGAAGCGAAGGAAAATGACGAAAATTTCCGGGAAAAATTGTCAAGACACCTTTATTTACTTTCTAGAAGGGGTTTGACGTTTTGGGTGACTAATTTTGCCCAAAAACTTTTTCAAATCATGTCTTTTTAAGCATCTGGCGTATCCTCAATTGTGAGGCAATTTTACCAAGATGTGACGGAGAAATCAGGGAAATGTCCGGGAATTTCATTCTCTTAATTTTGTGGCAATCCTGAACCGATTCCGCTGAATATTTTTCTGATTTCACGCAAAAATCAGTGAAATGTTGCGTAGGAACTGCAGTTGTATACTTATGAAAATTTAAATTCGGTAAGTCAATTTTCAGCCTTGGAGGCCGTTCATAAAATACATACTACTCTGGATGGAGGGGGGGGGGGGGTCGAGTAGCGCTACGCCAATTTGTTTTTGCGTGTTCCAGGAAGGATAATTGGGGATCTACGTGCCCCAAGTGCTGCCAGCAACTGTAAATGCTCCGAAGCAGCTGAAATTGTCTGTTCTCATAATGAAAAGACAACTAATGAAAAAATTAGAAAAATTTTGGACAGTAATTTTACAGGTATATTCTTGAAAAAAAAAACTCGAATTTCCTGTAGTCAATTTTGCAACCTTGGAATGGAGTTACGTTCCTTCGTGCGGGAAAGTACGATTCGTCCGAAAAGTTGAATCACTCCGGAAGGAAACCCGAGAGAAACCCCTCCTGAAACATGTTCGAATTTAAATCCAAGCCGCTACACCGTGCGCCGCGGTTTCTGTTCAGGAGGTGGATGAAAGCCCCCCGCCCCCGATTAAGCGTCGATCTGACTTCGTCTAAGCGGAATCTCGACCTATCAAAACTGCGCTCTCTTCCGCTCAATCGTGGAGGGAAGAGAGGTGCGGAGGGAGGGATAGGTACAGAACGAGACGCGACGCGACGCTACTACCAGTCAGTAGCGAGGCGGGAAAAATCGACTATCGATATTCCCCCATTTGAAGCTATGGCAAAGAATCGATTATTAGGGTGTTCGTTGCAAACGCCCTGTTTATCGATCCTTTTCCATAGGTTTAAATGGCGGATGGGTCGATGTATCGCAAAGCACGCCAGGCCGCTGCTACCGGTACAGAAATGATACCAGAGGAGCTTTCGTGGAGATGCCGCTTAGCCGCTGCTCGCTAATCGTCTTTGCTAAATCTTGGCAATCCTCTCATACTCCTCGAATCAACTGGAGCTCCTGCCGGGGCTGGATTCAGCTGAAAGCAGCCAGATTGCTGAGGAAACAAAGGGGCTCCACGCTAGTTTGTTGATAGAATTCCCCACTCGCAGGAGTCTGTCAGTGGCGTGGCGTGCTTTGCGATATATCGATTGATACGCCATTCAAACGTATGAAAAAAGATCGATTATCAGGGTGTTCGCAGCGAACACCTTGGTAATCGATTCTTTACCATAGCTTCAAATGGCGAGATATCGATAATTGAATATTCACGCCACGCCACTGGAGTCTGTGTAAACCGAGTCAGACTTACAATTACCTAGTTCCGTTCCCCCGCATTAAGTAAAACGAGTAACGCAGCGAAACCAGCGCCGAACACTATGAATAGATTAATTAATGTGCTAATGCCGCTGAAATTGAATAAACACGAACGAACTACGGTCAGCAACTAACATTCCTCCCGATCGATCAAATTTCCTGTGCAAATTAATAAAGGCAGGCCCGGTGAAACGAACGCAAACGCCGCATGTAGAGAGACGTACGCGCGCTTCTGTAATTGGACCGCGCTAAGCAGAAAGGAACCAAGCAACATCAGCTAATTGCTAAATTCTACTGGGCAATTTAATATTTTACAAGAGACCGTTCGTGCGGATGTTTTGAACGTTTTCAGGAATTCCTTCGTTCTATGATAAAAAGTCATAATTCGCACACAAATTCGTACAACCGTTTTCATGTTTAAAACTACATTGCCCGAGGAAATATGGCAATAGCTGATGTGACTTGGTTTCTTTCTACTGAACGCAGTCTAATTATATATCAGTGACTTGCTAAAATGCTGTAAGCAACTATTCCACTCCTAAGCCGATCAGATTGCCTAATCGAGTTCTTGAAGGCGAACTGGTGTGAGTCCATGTCGCCGTTTTGCTTGCCAATTGTTTCCTGAGGACGAATGATCGGGAACGAGCACAAACTGCGTCTGGAATTGGAACCCTTAACAGGTGTACCAGCAGCAATAGCTGCTTAGAGTAGCTCAAATTTGTTCATTTAGTTTTATTTACATTACGGTATGAAGCGGCAAGCAGCGCTCCAATCAGTGCGCCTTCAAAAGCTCGTTCAGGCAATTTATTCGCATTGGGAGCAGCAATAGTTGCTTGTATGAAATTTCTCTCAGTTCTGTTCCATCTGTAGAGGCTCATAACGTTCTACTCATACTGTTTTCTGCGCTCATTTTGCACTGTAAATGAAAGCAATAAAGCTGCTCGCCCAGGGTGGCTAGACCGGGAAGACGGGAAAAGTCAGGGAATTTTTTGTGGAGCTGGGTCCACATGAAAATCGGGTTCGTGGCAGGCCAGGTGATCGCGCTTTTGTGCCAACGTTTTGACCACATAAATAAAGTGTCCTTACGTTATCGTAAAAAAGTCAGAGAATTTCATTAGAAGAAGTCATCAGGGAAAAGTTGTCAGGGAATAATAAATGAAATTTTGCCAGCCACCCTGTCGCTGTCGATCAGTTGCTCGAGGTCTCAAGTTCAGCTACTTGCTGATGAAGTATCTTAAAATTGAGAAATTATCAATCGATCAATCGACTATTGTATCTTCCTTTGAAGTGCTACAGATTCTTCTTAATGATTACCTTTGTTAAAAAGAAAATAAAACAGTATGAGTAGAAAACTTCAAACTATGACGGATCAAAAATTGACAGCCTTTGTAGTAAACGGGCCCGAAGAGGAGAAAAAGCGTCGAAGCTAGCGGACTGGCAATCAGTTTTATTATCAGCCCGCTTTTGCGCTTTCGCGTCTACGATGAAAGAGTATGAACTTTGATTTTGTCTCTCCGAATGATCAAAAGAGAAATTAAAAAATAATAGAATATGAAAAAGAAATAGAGAAATAAAGGAACGAACAGTTTCACTACAATAAGTTGGATAGCGCGCCGATATCGAGGTTTAAATTAGCTGAGGCTTCATCCATTTTGAAACTGAATTTTGTTCAGTTTCGCATGTTAGTTTCGCAATTTATTCTTTTGAAAAGATATCTCAATTGCATAGTTGGATAATTTCGAATAACAGCATCTTATCTTAAACCATCGGATTTGAAAATTTGAGTTACAATTCCAGTTTGCCGTCGAAAAATGCCACCTGGTATGAAGTTTCACAAAAAGCGATCAAACAAAAGCCGCATATCGTAAGACCAGTAGGACTCCGCGCAGTGGTGAACGATACCAGTCCATTCACAAACGGTAGTGCGCCTTCATTTTCGTCTGATACTGTGCAATACTTCCGAGGCGGAATAGTTGCTCAAAGCGCCTTGTACAGTGTCGCTTCCACTAGACGTTAGGAGATGAGGATTACCGCTAAGGTTGCGCCCTCTGGAGCGTGCGCAGTTACACATTACCTCATCACTGACGGTGAAGTTAAAAACATTCGTACATTCTCAATTTACGACGTTGCAAGTTTTTGGAACTTAACTTTTTTAAGTTTTTGAAGTTTTTTTTCGCAAGAAACGTTGTGTGAGTGCATACATTTTTTTCAGTGTACAGCTCCAAGAATCAAGAAATTTCTCCTCGCGTGGGGGGGGGGGGGGGGCTGCTGTGTTTTATTTTAAGGTTCACGTCATTCGAGTTCTTACAGCTTGATAGGAGTCCTTGAGCTTTTACGGAAGTTAAAGGAATTTTTGTTAAAATTGAAGAGTCATAGGTTCTAGCTATGACATTCTTCTTCCTTTTGGCACTTAAAAAGTTATGTAAAGTGATTTCTGAAACCCCCAGTAGCTCCCCTGGCCTCATCTGGCCTTAGTTCACTAAATACGTTTTCATTTTGAGGTCAGGGTTCTCAACTTGCGGTCGGCTATAAACCAACAAGATTTGGGCCCAGGGCCCGAAGCTTGTTGGCAGAGTTGCGGTCGGCTGCAAGCTGAGGCAAGGATGTTGACTTTGTTATCGGTCACTGATTAATAGTTCGCAACGCTGAGAAACTAAAGATGGCTCGACCCTGCTGTAAAAAAGCTCAACTTGCGTGCAGCTTGAGTTTAGAATATATAGTGTTATCGCGACTGGAAGTCGAATATAGAGGTTAGGTTTCTCAACTTGCGACCGACCGTAAACCAACAAAATTTGGGCCCAGAAGTCTGTCGCTATTTTGTTTGTTCATACTAGGCCAAACTAGGAGCGTAGGTCTTATCAGGGAAGCTTAGAACCCACCGATGGGCCGTCCAAGCAGGGAGCGGCACACTTCCCAGGTAGTAACTTAGGAAGTGTGCAGGTGCTCCCCCCACCCTCCGAATGATCGATTATTGATATATCCCCATTTAAAGCTACACCGGGAAAAAAAAAAAAAACACATTGGATCTAGAGTCCAGACTCTTAAAAACATCGACAAGAAAAAGTACTCTTGATTTCATCAGAATCTAGCTTAAATCAAGAACCAAGCCTCTTAATTTCAGCGGATTTCGTTTTGAGTCAAGCAAAAATCCGATTGAATCAAGAGTATTTTTTCTTGTCAATGTTTTTAAGAGTCTGGACTCTAGATCCAATGTGTGTTTTTTTCCAGTGTATGTTAAAGAATCGTTTACTAAGGTGTTCGTTGCGAATACCCTGTTCATCGATCCTTTTCCATGGGTTTAAGTGGCAGATCATTCGATATATCGCAAAGCCCGCCACACTACTTGGCCCTCCATCAAAATGCAGTTAAAACAACGTAGCCTGGTAACCTTATGGCACGCGTCATGGAAGTGAGAGTAGAGGTAGGTGCAGGTGATGGGCTCGGCGCGGCGGTGATCCCGCGGCCGGGGGCGTCGCGGCGCAGCCGAGCGGAGCGCGGCTCGGCGTAGGCCGACGCAGAAGAGGGTGAGGTAGGCTGGCGGTGGTGGTCGCAACGGCGGGGCGCCCGCGCGGGGGTGCAGCGGCCGCCGCGAGTCGCGAGTGCAAGTGCAGCAGTCGCGAACCTCCCCCGCCCCCGCCCGACGCGCGGATCCCCCTCCCCCGCTCGGATTCGCAACTCGGAGCGGGTGCTACTATCGCTCTTACTCGGATGCCGTCGTCATGGCGACCGGCAGCCAGGAGGAGGGATCAATGAAAACTAGAAGCGTCGCTGCCGGCTCGCGCCTCAGCCTCACCCGCCGTCCAGAATTCCAGACATGAAGACTCGTTCGGCGGGATTGCTCCCTCATCGCCCGGGCCAGGATAGGGAGAGGATGCGTCTGTTGCACTCGAGACGCACAGCCGTGTTGAGAGACGTCTGAGGGGTGATATGACACGAAAATTACGATGGTAACAGCCTCAGGTTAAAATCTACGCCTTAGGCTCATTTTGCGGAGTTTGCATCACGCTTTTTCAAATTTTCCGTGTTTGGGGGTAGGTCCAGTCCATGTATCTGGAATCAAGCAATGACAACTTTTAACACACCTGAAAATTTGAAAAGCCTGGAGCATGGATGCGCCTAAATCCTTCGATGTCCGCGGACAATGGACTTAGTCTAAAGTTGGCTGTGGGTGCTAGACACAAAACCATAAAACAGCAGAAAAAGAAAAAAAAATCTTGAAACGCTCGTAAAAAATACAGCCGTGTGAACTGACCTCAAAGTAGTGGTAAAGTAGCACGAAAATCATGATGGTGATATTGAAATAGTCTGTAATCTACTTATCAGTGCGCAATTCGCGTAGTTTGCAACTTGCTTTTTGAATTTCTCGCGTCTGGGGGCAGTTTTCAGTCACCGTATCTGAAAACAAGAAACGGCAACTTGCGGTTAACGAAATTTGACAATTCTAAGTATATTAATCAAAATAAGCTGCTGATCAATGAAACGGAGAGATAATATGCGAGGACATGGATCATTATCAAAAATCATGTTTTGTTTGTAAACAAAATAAGTGAACAAGAACGACCAATCTGCACCTGAACTGCAATCATCGAGACAGCCTGAAATTGCCGTTTGATCGTTTCTGGTCTCTGGAAAACTGCTCCCAGATGCTGTAAATTTGAAAAAGCCTGCTCCAAGCTAGGCTAATTGCGCACGAATTAAGGAGCGAATTTCTGACTTTTTTAGAGTGACCATCATGATTTTCAAGTCATTTTACCCGGTTTATGTATACTTACTTGGCTGCATTTCTTGATGGGGCTGACCCATTCTTTTTTTTAAACAACGAGACCACCATTATGGTATGATTGATGGATTGCCAGCCAATCAGTTGTGCCTAACGTGATGTGTGTGGCTTTGTACCTACATGATGGACTCTGTCACGTATCTGATTGTTATTGCATTGGACTCATAAATGATAACTTGCACAGCAGGAACTTGGGCACTCACGTTGAATCGTGCGTTCCTTGAAACCACTAATTAGGGAGGAAACCACAATGGGTGACAGTTCGTGGAAACCTGGAAAAGTCGGGGAACTATGAAGATACGTAAGTGAAAATTCAGTGGAAAGAACACCTTACTAAGCGTTTTACTGTTTCTGAGAAGTCGGGGTATTTTACACAAATTATCAGGGATTTTCTGTTGGGAAAGTTACTGAGTTGTGGTATTTTCAGTCGTCACCCGGTTGATAATGACATTCGTCAATGTAATAGAGAATTTGCAAGTGTCATAAATTTTGTGAATTTCATCTTTAAAATGATACTGCCAGGAAAACTGAGTACGAGGATATCCTTGGTTTCTAAATTGAACAATTATTGGAGAAAATATGACAAAATAACCTTGTCTGCTAAAATACATGTGTTTAAATGGGATCCTTGGTTTCTAAATTGGACAATTATTGGAGAAAATATGACAAAATAACCTTGTCTGCTAAAATACATGTGTTTAAATGGGAAATGCCGCCAGATGACGTCACAAGGCGGTGCATTTTCTCATTTTTATATTTATTTTTCTCCAATTTCCCATGTCAGAAAAAAATTCTGAAAAATACTGCGAACGCAGCTCATTAGGCACTCTCACATGCAGCAATAAAATGTTGTGCGGATTCTCCATTGTCGGAAGAGTGCTGGAAATGGCAAGGAAGTGATAGGGAAACTGCACTTTCTGGTGGCGAAACGGCACAGTCAAAGTATGGTGCGTTACGCATCACAAAATGGATTTGTAAAATGGTGCAACTCGCACATGAACCGACCTATCCTTAAAACTCAGAAGTCTTGTGTTTCCATTCCAGACGCTTGGTGTCCGACATACTCTAGGAGAGCGATTGTTACCCCAGGGGCTGAATTTCGTCGGTCCTCTCACCGCGTACTTAAATATACTTAAGACGAGTCGCGACCGCACTGAAGTCCGACATAGCGCTTCTGATTGGTCGGTGGTGCGGTTTGGACTCATCGTCGTCATCGAGTTTGTCTTCTTTTCGATTGCGATTTTCGCTCAAGACGTACTTACGGAGTTATTTCAAAATTTTTCGATGTCACATATTGTGTATAAATACCTTATGGACTTCTACGTAATGTACTTCTCGAAGAATTTAATGCGCTGGTTACACGCTCAAATTTCCATCAATTTCCGATCAAATGGTGACTGGTGCGCACCATCTACCATCAAATTTCTGTGGCCTGCAAAAATTTGATGGTAGATGATGGAGCTGTGGGGCTCATCCTTCATCTGATTTCCACACAACCGTGCTTATTTCGTGCTTATTTCAATCGACACGCTGTTTTAATTAATTTTACTCATCAATCTAGATAACTATCAATCGCCATCTTGGTCATCATTTTGATTGGAATTTGACGGGAATTTGATCGTGTAACCAGGCCATAAAGGAACGTCAAAAATCCAGAAACTTTCAACTGATCGATCGACTATCAAATCATTCTTCTAAGTGTTGAGGTTACACCTTAAGGAGGACCATTGACATTTTTGAGACAGAGATCTATTTGGTGATCGATTGTTAAGTTTCCGATTTTCAGATATTTCTAAGAATATGTACGTCGCATCACGTTGCCTTCCGTTAGGTATTTGTTCACAATATGTACCCGAAAAAGAGTTTGAAATTATTTTAAAACTACATCCCGGGTGAATACCGCAAATCCGAAAAAAAATAAATGAAAAAGACATTTATACTCGAAATTTATTCCCATAGCCGATACGTTACGTGCCCCAGCGTGATTTGACCTCCGGAGATTTTCCTATTTTAATGCTTTGAAATCATCAATGAATTGATCAACTGTAGAATATTCCTCCTAAATGCTACAGAAGTGCCTGTAAATGTTAATTGCCCTTAAGTCGCTCAAGCAGAACAATCTACACTGGCAAAAAACACATTGGATCTAGAGTCCAGACTCTTAAAAACATCGACAAGAAAAAGTACTCTTGATTCAATCAGAATCTAGCTTAAATCAAGAACCAAGCCTCTTAATTTAAGCGGATTTCGTTTTGATTCAAGCAAAAATCCGATTGAATCAAGAGTATTTTTTCTTGCTCAATGTTTTTAAGAGTCTGGACTCTGGATCCAATGTGTGTTTTTTCCAGTGTACAGCAAACAGATTTGCCGCTCTCATTTGGAGCATTTTGCCGTGGCGACTTCGTGGAGGCAAACTTGTTACACGTAGACCACTGTAAGGATGGAGTTTCAGAAATGAGCTTCCGCACTGCAGTCGGAATAACAGAGGAAACGTGCTCAAATCGCTGCAAGCAGCTATTGCTGCTCCCGAGCCGTTTAAATTGCCTGATCGAGTTTTTGAAGGCGAGCTGATTAGAGCGCTGCTCGCCGCTTCGTGGGAACTGAACCTCATATCCTAATGGTAATAAAACTAAACGAACGTGGTAGAACTTACTGCAAGCAGCTATTACTGCTGGTAAATCTATCGGGGGTTCCACTTTCTGCTGCGATTCGTGCTCTTTCCCGTTCATTCGTTCTCAGTGAACCATTGGCACGGACACAGACTGAGGCACTCGCGCCTTCAAGAACTCGATTAGGCAATGTGATCGACTTTGGACCAGTAATAATAGACTGATTTAGTGGCTGCGCGATAGTTCAAAGGTAAACAAATACATGACCTTTTCTCTGATTTGCCATTGCGCCATGGTGGTAAAATCGATGCGTCCAAGTGCTTCTTGCGATCGAAATCTCTAGTGTCTAATGAGTCCTTAATTAATTTATGATTTGCCGATGACTAAATAGTAATGAATTTATTCAGCCAACTCTCTCAGAATTTCTGCACGAGGTTATGATTTTTGTTTCGGTTTGAACCACTGAGTTTGATATTATATCGAATAACGAAGTCTCTAAATCAGTCTATCGTTTAAGGCGCTTTGGATACGTCACTCACAGGTAGCTTTGTTACTAGCGTAGGTTTACCTACGCTTACCTATGCTCGTAGCACGGCTACCTTAACCTAACCTTGGCGTGTAACTTTCCGGAGCAGGTCATCTGAATTTTGACAATCGCATCGGGAAGGGATGCAGAAAGTCCTTGACTTTCCCACTTTTCAAATTGGCCTTCCCGCTCTAAAAACCGCTTTTTCCTCAGATATTTCCATAATATGACCTTCTAATGATTCGGTACGTATTAAATGCTTCGATCTTTCAAAAAACGCGTGACTTCCACCGCGGTTTTGCGAATAACGACGACACATAGTCGACCTTCCCATTATTTAAAACCCATTTACTGGTAGAGTACCTGTATGGGGAGAGTACTGGCATATCGGTAATTTTCAGGGTTAGGTCCCGTAGCTCGTTGGACCCCAAAGGGCAGCCAATAAATAAACTCAAATTGTCCAGAATTTTTTTTTTTTTTTTTTTTTTTTTTTTTTTTTTTTTTACATCTATTTGAGGATTCTGCAACCTTGAATAAACATCAAGTTAGGGTATTACTACAACTGTTACGACTCGTTGTTCGTAAAGCTAACTTGGTTTTTGCACAAATTTTCTCATTTTTGCGGAAGGACGCTAACTTATGAACATCCTTGGCCATCTTGGTCTGATCAGAATATTGGCAATGACTTTTTTCGTGTGAGTAGGTTGGCTGCCCCTTTGGGCTCTAAGAGCTCCATATTTCGTCATGTCGTCCGCACTCTCTCCCTACACACGTACTCTATTTACAGGGCCACTTCATTTTATCTCGCGACCCGCCTGGTCTCGTGGTCAAGAAGTTTTTGAGCCTTTGGCATCGCGGGGGAGGCGCTTTTTTATGGGTGTATAAACGAAACGAAACGGGGTGTACTCCCCCCCCCCCCTCTTCTCAGAGCATCAGGTATTTTATGAACGGCCCCGAAGATGACGATTAGGAGCCCATGTTATCGTCCGGTTCCAGCCGCGACGTGATGACTATTAACGTCCTTTGAGGACTCGGGGGAGGCTAGCCGCTATTGGCGCGAATTGGCATCGCGGAGCTGGAAGCCTGGAAGGCGGAGGTTGGGGCGGGGCGGGGGGCGGCGGGGAGGGCGCTCGCGCGGGTTGGCGCCCGGAGCCCGCGCCGAGTACAACGAACGAGCGAGCGAACGAGCGGCCGGCACGCGGTGTAGGCAGGCGCAGAGACGACAGACGCGCAGCAGACTGCACGACGTCGACGACGACGGAGCTGCCCTCAGTCGCGTCCTCGCCCTCGTCCTCGCTGCGCCGCCGTCGCCCCGTTGCCCCGGTGTGACGTCACTTTCCTCCCTCGTACCGTACGCAACCCCCGCGCCCACCACCACCCCCCCCGCCCCGCCCCGGGCCCCCGTAGTAGTCGACACACGTGCTCTCGCTCCGCCGCCGCGCCGCTCTCCTACCTGTCCCGCCGCCGCGACGCGCCGCCCGATTTCCGTGTCGACCCCATCGACGTGATCTGTGCGCGGCTTATTGCCACTAATTGTGACCCCCCGTCCCCCCGTCGGCCCCCCCGTCCGTGAACCCGGGAGTTCGGATTTTTCGCCGTCGCCGCCGCCGCCGCGTGTGTAGTGGTTCCCGGATCGGAGCTCCCCCGCCGTACCCCAGGAAGCCCCGTCAGGTTTGTCTGCATTTCGTCCCTTCAATATCCCATGATCGCCGCCCGAGTGTTTTTACTGATCTTTTATTGAGGTTCTCTACGTCGTTCGAAATTTCCGTGTTTATGCTTAGTGTTCCATCCAGACTACTCGGGATTCGTTAAATACTCGACATTTGGCAAGGAAAACTCGCCGAGTGCCGTGCACTGGAGAAAAAACACACTGGATCTAGAATCCTGACTCTGAAAAACATCGACAAGAAAAGATACTCTTGATTCAATCGGATTTTTGCTTGAATCAAGAACCAAGCCTCTTAATTTGAGCGGATTTCCTTTTGATCCAAGCAAAAATCTGATTGAATCAAGAGTATTTTTTCTTGTCGATGTTTTCAAGAGTCTGAACTCTAGATCCAATGTGTTTTTTTTTTCCAGTGCATAGTATAGAGCCAGCTTAATACTCTGAGACTGTTAGTGTATTTTCTTCCGAAAATACTGCACTCGCTAAAAATAATATTGCATCCTCTCGTGGTGTCAGTTGTCGGTCGATTCAACAGAAGGACTTGGTTAATAGACTTAATTTTTAGTTGATCTGGGGATGAAGGAAGCGTCCTGCTGAACCAATTTCTCTTTTCTCTCCATGCGATACAAAGGTTGCGCCTCGCGAGTGGCTAGCGCTCAGGACTATCATTAATACGATCCTGGTTTTATCCTGGCGGTTTGCGCCTTCTTTTGAACGATGTTGCAAATTTTCAATTCAAAGATTTAGTCAATGCAACCCGAAGAAAAACAGACCCAAAATTAACAGCGCACGTTTACTTCTTGGTTTTGGTTGCATTTGAATTATCGCTCCCCAGTCAGACTGGAATCATAACAGAAAGTGTCGTAGAAGCTTTAAAGTAAGGCATGGGAAAACCGAAAAGCGTCAAGGATTACCTGAAAGGTTGGAAAATTTGGAAAGGAAAACTCTTGAACAATAACTTAAAGCGCTCTAGGCTTTTTGTCGCGATGAATTTTATCTAAATTAGTAATTTTCCGAGTGGCATCGACTAGGAACAGTAACCTAATTTTTTTAGAGGGCTGTTCACTGATTTTTTAGATATCTTTTGAGGGACTTTCAGGGAGACTTCTCTTTTAATGAGACTTATTTTTCAAATGTGTACGCAAATCTTTTACGTAACCGATTTCAGTATTTCACCGACCTAATAGCGACTTACAGCATGATTCCGGACTAAACAGAAACCAAAATCGAGTGCAGTCATCGTTGTCTAAGTGTGACGTCGTCTTTGCCACCATAAAGGTTGAGTGAACCCGATCTTAACTGTAAAATAGGATATTTCTAGCAGAAGTTTAAGCAAAAATTCTAACATACCTGCCAGACTTAAATGTTGCTAGGACACCTCTCTAAAGCTAATTATTTTCATAACCCTCTTGTTTAAATCGCATCTAAACACATGCACTCAACACCTTTTATTTGCAACACCTGTACTTGTGACTTTATTCATAAGACTCTCAATCACAATGCCAAGAACTTACAGCTTTTTAAACTATTACTGAAGAGAAAACATTTTAAATGAATATTTTGATAATCATGTATGTTGTGACAGAGGTTGAGATGACACTTTCAATCTGTGACAGTGACAGTTCTTATCATCGGGTGTTAACTGGCCTGACTGCAGATGACGGGTTGTTAGTGTCACGCATGGTGTTCGTTCTTTGCGAAGAATTGCAGACTTTAGAAAAATAATCTTCTAAACCATTGAGTATGAGAGGTTTAGGGTGATCATATAAAAACTCGGAAAATTTTTAAAATCCAAAAGAAGTGAAATAATATTTTAATTTTTTTCAAACCTCATCCTATGTCCAGATTCACTATCAGATGAAAAGTTCAGAAAATGTTATAAGTTCGCAATTCTAAAATAATCTTAGAATCCCTGTAAAATATTCTTTCATCGGGATTTTCGGAAACGGGAAAATGCTTGACATCCTCCAGACACTTTTTTTCGGTGCAATAATTTGAGAAAAGCGCTCGTAAAAGAGTTTAAAGTCTCCTCTTGGCACGGATTATCAAAGCATGCAAATAAAATCAATCAATCAATCAATCTATTATGGAAGTGAATCATTTCCTAGAAACAAATATTAGTGAACTCATCCCATTTGAATCCAGTCGTAACGACATTATTTTTGCTTCTCCTCTGACGTAATAAAACTGAATTTTTCCTCCAAGCAGCTCATTTGTTAGTTGTTTTAGGAATGCTTTCGTAGATAAACGAGGCTTCTATACTAATCGTGAATAAAACAATCTGAAAAAATACACACAGGCATTGATATCAATAAGCACAGAATATTGAGCAATAAATTAGATATTGGCTTCGGTCAGTAAAATTCTCAAAAATAAAACGAGCCCTTTTTTTTTATACACGTGCAATTGGTTAACTACATAACGTTTCCCTGACTTTTAAAAAGTCTGGGAAATTTCGGTAAAGTCACTGTTTATATCTCAACCATGAAAGAGCCCTGCACAAGTGCACAAAGAGGGCCGCAAGTAGCCGAACATGTTTCAATCAATGCCTTCAGAAATGAGTGAAAATCGGGGACTCCCCCCCCCTCCCCCCCCCCCCCCCTCCAATATCCCGAAAACGGTTCTCATACTCATTTTAAATTTTTAGTATGTGTGAATGATTCTAAGGATGAAAAAAAAACCTCATACCGACCCCAATCCCGAGGGCCGAAGCTTTGCAAGTCCACCTTGAATTTCCCCGTCCCGTCGAATATTCTTATAAGTGGCGCCAAGCACACCCGTTACGCTCTATTGGCAAAGCTCAAAATTCTCGCGAAATGTGCCCCGTGAAAATTATCTTCATTCCACTACATTCCGAAAAAGTCCGAAAATTCTTGGCTCAAAAACCTTAAACCCCGGGGCAATTTTAGAATTCAAGGGAGCTTGTCACCCGGCTAAGAATTTATGGCTTCGGGGAGGCTGAATTGTGAAAGGCGGAGTGATTTTGATTTTCTCGCTGCTCCCCTCCACCAGTTCTCTTTGCTCTTTGATTTATCATCACTTGTTGGACAGCTTTTATCCGCGAAAGCTCGCGTATTTCGCGGAGCAGTGGTTTTGGGCAAAGCCCTCCATTCTCTCGAGTGCATGCACGATTGCACGCACACGCAGCGTGGCTGCATCTTTAATATAGACCGCGGGAGCGACACAACCATATATCAAGCGTTCGAGACAGCATTCTTGTCTCCGCAATTGTCTTGTCTAAGTGCTGCCGCGTTTAACAATCAAATTACCCAAAATCGCTCACTTACTGATAATGCTCGAATTGAGCTCGTTCTCTCTATGTAACAGCTGACGTTTTTCTCTCTTTCTTGTTTTCCTTTCCATTTTTACACTACTGCAGCATTTTTCCTGTGTCTTAGGCTCTTCCCGGGTTGTTGGCGGTCTGGAAACCCGGGAAAATCAGGGAAAGTCGGGAAATTCGCAATGATCGGGAAAAGTCAGGGAGTTTCGGACACATCTACCGATCATAGTGTAACAATAATCGGCGAATTTTTTTAAAGAATCAAAAAAGGAAGAAATTTTTTTTTTAATAAAATGTAAATTTGGTTCTAAGGTTAGGGAAAGTCAAGGAAAAGCAAAAAGAGTCAGGGAATTTGAACGTGAAGAAATTATGGCAACCCTGCTCCCTATTCTTACTTTCACACTTTTTCTTGCAAACTTAATTTATTTATGTAAAATGCCTATTTTGTAATAAAACCTATGACCTAATTGCAGATAGGAAGAGCATAGTTACAAATACCCATAAAAAGTTACACAAATACTATACTACCACTACTTTCTTACTTTGTCTTTACATACGGCCCCCAAATGCACCGATGTGTAAATAACGCGTGTTTTTAGCGCATTTTTTGAAAATAAGTGTGGTATGCTATTTCCTCTATGCCTTCTCAAATTTTTCAATTTCATGCGCTGCATTAATTTCTGCCCTGCATTTTCTTTCGGTTTCCTTTTCTTTTTTTGGTGGTTCTGTGTTTTTCTTGGCTCAAGACTTACTTACCTCTCTTACATCTCAAATATTCACTATGAATTCCACCTCCTTTTCCATAGTTATATGGGAGTGTGATGGTGCGTCGTTTCTGAATCTTCTATCAGGAAGTATCTCTCCTAGGTGAAACTCTTATAGATGAGTGTCAAAATGCCAATGGAATCAAATCCACTAATCGCAAATGACATCATAACTGTTCAACTGGCGTTTCGATATCGTTTGGTATGTCATTTTTATGAAGACTGTACTGCCACGTTAAGATAGAACGCCGTATGAACATTCGAGGGTTGCCAAAATTCCCTCGATGAATTATTTAGCTGAGAGAATTTGCGTATATTTTCACTATGAGTATTTTTGAGGAAACTCATACATTTTTCTCCTTGAAATTTTCAGATATTTTAGATTAAATTGCGCAAAAAAATGCCCGAAAACCCCCAAGTAAAATATTCTCAATTTTCCCGTGAATTCGTATTTTATCGAAGGAAACATTGCAACTTTTGAAAGCTCATACGGCGTTTTTTCTTAGCACGGCGGTGCAACCTCCTGCCCCCCCCCCTTCCTTCCCAATTTTCCTAGTTCTGCTCATAACCGAAGTTCTAAAGCGATCTGCTCGCGTGCAAAATGACTGGAAACTTATGAAGTGAGGTTTATGAGGTCTGAAAATTACCCCTTCGGTCACGGGGAAGTCGATTTCTTTTTCGGCGGGCGTAACAGCTGGAGCCTCGGGTTCTGCCCCGAAAGTTGAAGCGAAAGTTGTAAATCGCCCGGCCGTTTGCCCCTCTCGAAGGAGCCGAGACGCTCGCCTTAATTACTCAGCCAATAAATCCCGATAAGCAGAGCAGACCCATGGCCGCAGGGGCTCGGCCAGGGGGGATGGGGGGGGGGGGTCGTCTGCTGAATTGCATTATTTTCGTCAGCGGCCGATAAATTAAGCGTGGCTCTCGCGGGGCGCGCGGAGAGGGGGGTCGCGAGGGCTTATTCGTCGCCTTTTGTTGTCGCCTCGCAAAGGTGCGAGTAATTAATCCGCCAACTTGAGCATATTTTCGTTCGCTGCCACCGTCCCGCGACATTCGTCTCCGGACGCCCCCCCCCCCCCCGCTCCAAACCCCCCTCGCGTCCCCCCTAATTGGTATCCGCACCGGGGATCGAACGAGTTCATAACTCAGCCTCCGATTTACCGCCTCGCTGAACCACTGATACCGCGCTGCTTACGCGTGCGTTTCCTTCCCTGGTTTGACAGCTTTCAGTTGAAAAGTTCGCAGCTCGGAAGCTGAAGACGTCGTTGTAATTTTGATCAAATTTCATCAAATTTTTATATAGTTTATAACCGAAATTTTGTCTGATTTCGTCGTTTCCCCCATGCACGAAAGAAAGTACCTGCATTTCAAAGATTCCGAATTTCCCTTGTAAGTTGCACTTCTTTACCTGGAGAATCTGTGGACATCTCTAACCGAACATTTCACTGATTTTTCATCTGATCTCATGAAAGACTCATGAATTGAATTTCATCAAAGTTTTCTACAGTTTAACCGAAATTTTGTCTATTTTCGACGTTTCCCCCACGAAAGAACGTATTTGCTTTTCATTGTTTCCGAATCATCCCTTGTAAATTGCATCTGTACCAGGAGAATCTTGGACTGTTCTAACCGAAAACACTGATTTTTCATCTAATCTCATGAAAGAATCAGGAAAATTGTGAACGCAAATTGCATTTGTATATTCTTGTAGAAAATCGAATTGTTTGAGTAAATTTTGCATCCCCGGAGTGGAGTTATGTTCCTTCGTCCAAGAAACGACTACTTTTCAATCTTTAGAATTTAAATAGATCTGCTTAAGTTTTCATTTCTAGATTTTCAACTGTGCAACAGTGTAGATGTAAACCAGGGTGTTATATCTGTTGGGGGGGGGGGGGGGGGGATCTCACGCAGACCCAATCATTTCTCTATGATCCTTATTTTGGAACCAGTAGACAAATCATGCCATGAGAAATCGTGGAATGCATAAATCAAGTTTTACGCGGAGAATTTCATGTTCTTGATCAGTAGTAATTGAATGGAATTGTATAAAATCTCGTATGTTTTTTGAGTATTTCAACGGGTCATAATTAATCCTAAACATAACGTATTTGAAATGTGATACCTTATTAGACGAGTGATTTTAGCCATTAATGAATATCCTTCTTGTAGTAGGTTTCAGCCTCAGCTTTATGTTAATTTGTAGCGTGACGTCATTATAAAGGTTATTCAAAATATTATATTGAAGATACATAGCATAAGATAGAAAACAATAAATAACTATGTCGACGTACTACCCGCCTCTGCCGGTGGTTCTCTCTCCAAAGCATGTTTTAAATCATACATTTCTACGCGTGCAACTATTTCAACTCCTGAGTAGGTTTTCTTGCATAGCTGATCAATTGAAGGCGCATGACATGCAGCGAGCGATTTCATGCTTCCTCCTGTCTGCTTTTCAACCCGGCGCGCGCGGCGAGGTGCTGCAAGCCGTCTGACAGCATCAGCAAAGATTTTAATCTCTTCAATTCATACTTTTATATTTCACCTCAAATGTATCCTTCCCTCAGAGCGTGCATTAAAATGTTCAGATATGAAGCGCCATCCCTAAAGGAGCTTTCACCCGAAGGAATCCCATGAATTTCTCACTGAATTGGAAAAGTTTATGTTTGAACTGAGGTCTTATTGCTCAGACCATACCTCATTTTGTCGTTCTCAGACGAAAGGACGTAGCCCTTTTTGTGATCGAAAAACTGACTTAACTCAAACTATTCAATTTCTTACGGGAATAGGACCGTACAGCCAAAATTTTTCTCATTTTCTAGTCTAGTCGAGAAGGAAATTGATTAAATTTTTGACTTGAAACCCTCGACAGTCTCTCACAGTATGACAAGTTCTTGAAAAGTTCGAAAATTTTGGAATCCAAGAAAAAATGAGTTTATCCAGTCCTAGCTAAAGAGGAATTTGCGCTTGGAAATCGAGTAATGTTGGGATGTAATTTGCACCCTAAATTCCCTTAACTCTCCATTTTTTTGCTCGTTGAAGGTTTATTTTGACGGAATTCGCCATGATTTTATCTTTTTCAGTCTCTCTTCTGGTTTAAAACTGGCCTAATCGTGGTTCTGAGGGCTGATTTTGCGGGTTTGTGGTTGAATGCCGAAAAATCTGCATCTTTCGCCGAGATCGATTCTCAGACTCATATTTAGGCTTGTATTTGACTCGAATCGAGATAAAAAATGACCAAATCATGGTGCATTCCGTTAAATATATGACTTCAAAGTGCCAAAAATCGTGGAGTTGAGGAAATTCAGGGTGGGCCCAAAAACTTCCCACTCAATATTCCTCCGTCCATTTAAAATATTGGGAAAAAGTCGGGAAAATCTAACATGAATTTTCAGTAGATACACTGGAAAATAAACTCTGGCCGTGGAATCCGTACTTACGGTATATACGTATAGACATACACAGGGAAAAAACCACATTGGATCCAGAGTCCCCACTCTTGAAAACATTGACAAGAAAAAGGACTCTAGATTCAATCAGATTTAAGCTTAAATCAAAAGAAAATCCCCTCAAATTAAGAGGCTTCGTTATTGATTTAAGCTTAAATCTGATTGAATCAAGAGTGTTTTTTCTTGTCGATGTTTTTAGGAGTCTGGACTCTAGATCCAATGTGTTTTTTTTTCCAGTGTGGAGGTTATGTTCGTCCAGTGTGCCGTCCACGTTCCGAGCTCAGAGACTGAAAGTTCCAGGTGTAGCAGTCGAAGCTACAGCTCCAGCACCAGGATACTTACGGTCTCTGAGCCCGGAACGGACGGTATGTCTATTTAGCCCGTAATGTTTTTTTCAGCGCACCATGTGATGCCCGAAAGTTAGTTTGCCGGGTTTGAGCGGTCATTAGAGTGGCAGTTGCCGAAGGTATTCGGTCTCTCGCCGCATGGCTTGGAGCAAATCGGGCTCGGAGTCCTTTGAGCTGTCGCGGCGCGGAGCTCAACATGCACAATTGCACAATCGAGCATTTAAAGTGCTCGTGTCCGTCCGCGCATTTGATGTGTGTTCTTTTCGATTCGTGGCAATCCGCCTCTCGACAGTGCATCATGCAAATGGCAGATTTATGCTCGATCCGTTTCACCTGGTTATAAATAAAAGCGACTAAATTTAAACCTGAATCGGCGGCTTTGTTACCGCCGCGCGGGACCGGGGTGGCGGCTCATGTAGGCTCTGCAATTGAGCCCCGCTCCAGAAGTCGGCTTCGAGGCTCCCGGCTATCGAGTCCTGCATCCCTCCTTTCGCCTCTTCCGCCTCCTTCCTTCGCCTCTTCCACCTCCTCGATTCTCCTCTTTCGCCTCCTCGATTCTCCCCTTTCGCCTCCTCCGTTCGCCTCTTCCGCCTCTACGTCTTGGGTCCTTCCTTCCTCTCCTCCGTGACCTCCAACGCAAAGTTACGTTTTACGTTACCAGAAGTCTTGAGCCTCTCTCCTATACGCAGATTCGACCTCCTCCTGCGAGAGAGGCAATGGATCAGTGGGCCAGTCATGCGTATCGCAACACTGCGTTTTCATAGTTAAATCTTGAGAGGCACAGGAACAAATTGACTGCATTTTGCAATTCTTTCCTCTCCTCCGCGACCTCCAAAGTTACGTTTTACGTAACCAGAAGTCTTGAGCCTCTCTCCTAACGCAAGTGTTCCGACCCATTTGATCTCCTCCTGCAAGAGAGGCAAGAGATCAGTGGACCTGTCATGCGTATCGCAACATCGCGTTTTCGTAGTTGATTCTTGAGAGGCACGAGAACAATAAATTGAACTACACTGACAAAAAGTTACGGGCTATATAGACTTACCATCTGTTCCGGGCTCAGAGGCCGAAACTTCCGGATGCTGGGGCCGTAGCTTCGATTGATCCGGGTGCTACCCCCGGAACCCACGGCCTCTTGGCCCGGAACGCGGACAGTATTTGTAATTAGCCCGTGAGTACGGCTCCCACGGCCGGAGTTTTTTTTTTCAGTGTACATTTTGCAATTAGGAATTACACTTTCTGGCTGCTTAGTTTAAAAACAACGAACGTATACTATTAGTCTCCCTCAGCATGTTAGTATTCTTATAGACGGGCCAGAAATTGGAGTTCCTAATTGCAAAATGTAGTCCAATTCGTCTATTTCCGGGCTATGGAACGTAACTGCATTCCAAGTTGCAAAATTGCCATTGCCTCAAACAATTAACTTTCTACAAGAGTGCACCTGCGTGATTTTTGTGCAACAATGTCTGATTTTTGCATGAGAATAGAGGAAGAATCAGTGATATTTTCAGCTAGAAAGACCAAGATTCTCCCGGCAAAAATGCAGTTCTTGAGGACAAATTCGGCAACATTGAAATGTAGTTGCATTTATAATGTCGGAAACGACGAATTGGATCATTGAGCAAACCAGTCATTGTCATATCTGCATTGAGGGTTTTGAAAAAGAGCCTTGTTGCGCGCGGGCTGTTTATTAAAATTGATAGACAAAGAGAGGTAAGAGAAAATGCCGGAGCGATCCTTCTGGTGGAAGCGGGTGGTGGTTGCATAATTGATAAAGGATATAATTAACGGATTAACACAAGGCAACCCACGAGAGACCGTACATTTAGTCCATTATTTTTCCTTTCTCTCATGTCTATAGCTTTCTCTATCGATGCCAATAATCAGCCCGCTTGGTGCGGCTTCTTTTTTTATACCCACTGACTCACGATAATGAAAATTTGACCAAAGTTAGAACGTGTATCCAAAGCAAACAAGTTTCATTTTAATTTGAGTTGTGTCGAGCAGGAACGGCGCTCATACATTTTTTAACGATCAGTTTTAGCTCTAGTTGCAAGCAAACAGTCTACATGACGTCAACCAAGTTCAGCGGAAGGGAAAATGATAGAAGTTCAGGACATGGAGAAAGCTAGATAATAGGAAAGCATGGGGAAAAGGTCGGAAAAATTGAACTAGAAATTCAGAAAAGTTCGCAATGAGGGTTTCATGAATGGGTGATTTCAGATTTAATAATTTGTTTCCTGCAGAGAACTATGCAAGGGAGGAACGAAAAGTCGAGCTTTATATTCGACTGTTTTTCTCGTCTCTGAACCCTCGAACGCCCCTCCCCCGCGCTATTGAAGAACAAAGGAGAGAGAATAAAAGAATTCGAAAATGAATGAAAACGCGAGGTATAAACTCGACTTTGTCCGGCCTCGGATGAGTTTCCAAGCCTCATCTCTTCAAAGATGGCTCTACTGAAAGTTGCCGCGACGTTGCCGCGTAGAAGCGGGAAAGTCGGAAAATTGGACCGCATTTCGTAATGAGGAACTATACACTTGTTAGTTCCGGTCAAGAACACCGTATGCACCGTCAGTTTCCTTATGCAAGTTTTTTACGGAAGAGCCAGAAATTGTATTTCCTAATCGCAAAATAACCGAAAGTAGAACTGATTTTTTTAGGCGGTTCGTAAGTACTGAGAAAGTGCGGAAATTCCGCAAGGAGGTACGCAATTATTACCTTCATATACCTCGCGTATTTTTTAATGAAACCTGAAAAGTATCCAATCCCCTGTGCGTTGATTTTTAGATTATTGTTTGCCTGCAAGATCGCGAAGCTAATCTTTAAGCCACTGATTAAATTTGGTGTCAACGTCATTTTTTCGTGATTTGATCGAGAATTTCAAGCTTTCACCATTTTTTTTTAATTTCGTCGGTACTGAAAAAGTACTGAATTTTTCTGTTGCGGAGGTACTGAATTTCTTGGGAAAGTACTGAAAAAACACTGTGAAAGTACTGATTTTCGGTCAGTCTATTTTGGTAGACTTTCCAGCTTTGTCTTCCGGTTCACTGTCCCGCCCGAGTTGGCAACAGCGTAGAGCACGTAGACCTCTAGGGATTCGTCCTATCCGTCCGTATGCGGGGACCATCAAAGAAGCGACTTTTTCAGAGTTTTTCCGAGCGGTGTGTCGCGAAAGTCGGTGCAGCGTTGCTGAATCTCGTGCCAAAATCCATCTATTTCTCATTGGTTCCCTGGGAAAAGCGGCAAGCCTGAATGGGAGGTGTCGAGAGAGAATAAATGGGCAGGAACGGGCGGGAACACCCTTGCCGCGCGACAGCTCAATCCGTTTTACCATGGCGTTTTGACGGGATGATTTCGAGTAAATCTGGCAACGTGGGGAGGGACCGGGGTCCGCGAGCGGGGACAACGTACCATCCATTTCCTGCCTCGTGAAAAATGGCCACGGGCGTCGATATCGCTCCCCGCTCGCCGCGCAAATTCCGTCGCTTTTCGCAATAGATTTCTGTTAGTCGAGCTTTGAAAGCTTTGAAATATGGGGGAAACCTCAGTTTTTCATGTGTTTATTTTTCCCCATGTTAAGATTACGCCTGACCCTTTTCGGCTCTGGGTCAGTTCGTCGGAGATTACAGTTCGGTGCGAAGGCGGTATCGAGGGATTTTCCTCCTCAACAGACCGATTAATAAAAATTTTAGGGCAAAGCTTTACACAGAAAAGACGAAGGGACAATGGAGCAATCCTATTGGTCGAAACGGGCAACTGTAAAAATAATGGACTAACTAAAGGGCCTCTCGCGTCGCGGGTTTCCATCAGTTAGTCTATTGTTTACCTCCTCTGTCCATTCCAAACACCCGGTTTCACTAATAGGATCGTTCCATTCTCCTTTTGTCCTCTTTGTCCATCCCTTTATCCATTTTCAATAATCATCCCGCTGGTCTGGAAGATTCAGAATTAGTACTATTTTTTGGGGGGGGGGGGAAGGGGGGGGAAGCACTGAATAACAATACCTCAACATGGCTCTCTCCTCTCCTCCAGATGTCTCAGAGTAGCCTTTGGTTTCGGTCGATTTAACCAAAAATTTGGTCGATCGACCAAGTCCTATCCATTTGGTTGATCTGACGGTAACTAATTAACTTAGAGTGAGCCAAAGTAATAAAAATGGACACGGAAATTTTGAACTGTGCCGTGGCAACTTTCGAGAAGACCGTGAATACTCAAAAATTTGACCCTCGCCCCAAAAACCAGCCTCGCTTTTGTTTATTTATGCGTATTTTATTTATTTTATTTCTTTAAATTTTTATCGGTACTTAAACTGCCCTTTTTCGCGCAAAAACGGCACGAAAATTACGTGGCTTATCTAGTCATAATTGACGGGATTTTAAGGTACCCTGGGTCCTTTTACAGGAACGCCTTTAAGGATACAATTATACATACGCCACGGATGTCCGTGTTGCATGCACAAGAAATTGCAGGCACCTGGACTTGTAAAAAGTTTACTTATTGTTAGTTGGCTGTATCTCTTTGGGTCCTTTTACAGGAACGCCTTCAAGGATACAATTATACATACGCCGCGGATGTCCGTGTTGCACGCACAAGAAATTGCAGGCACCTGTACCTGTAAAAAGTTTACTTAGTTGGCTGTATCTCTTGTAAGCAACACAGCCATTCGTCTTCCTTTTTTCGAAAGGAGCTGCCGGGAACTTGTCGAGCGGGTACATTTACGCATAATACACCTGCTCGGGCCACTTGTTTGCGACGAAGGTAAATGATGGTCCAAGCCTCGACCCGAGGATGATCTGTCGAACGAGTGGCCACTTTTTCTCCTCTGGATGCGGGGAGACCGAGAGGGCAAGGGTGATTGACTTTTGACACACTCCCCGTCTCGTCTCGGCGCGTCGCTTTATCTGCTCGCGTCCAGTCGCGCGCTCCTTCCCCGCAAAACCCGCAGCTTGGGCTCCGTCGGGGGTGAAAAACGAAAAAATATACTCGCCCTCTATAATTTACGCTAGGGTTCGGTGGGAAAGCGAGCTCGGGGTCGTATTGTTGTTAATCTTCGTCCCCGCGGGTTCTCACCCTCTATTCCACCGAATTTTTCCACGTTTCCTCTTCGTAATCGGTGGCGTTTTACACTGATATAAATCGAGGAGTGAAATTCGGTGTACGCAGAGCTGCCACGGTCAGGAAATTTTTAAAAGTCAGGGAAAATGCACTGGAAAAAAAAAACATTGGATCTTGAGTCCAGACTCTTGAAAACATTGATAAGAAAAAATACTCTTGATTCAATCGGATTTTTGCTTGAATCAAAACGAAATCCGCTTAAATTAAGAGGCTTCGTCCTTGATTTAAGCTAGATTCCGATTGAATTAAGAGAACTTTTTCTTGTCGATGTTTTTAAGAGTCTGGACTCTAGATCCAATGTGTTTTTTTTTTCCAGTATGACGAAAATGTCAGGGGAAAATCCTGAAGTTACCTTTATTTGCTTTCTAGAAAAGGTTTGACGTTTCGAACAACAAAGCCTGGAAAATAATTATTTCTTTTTCACCATCTGGCATATTTTCAATTGTCAGGGGATTCCACCTAAATTTTTCAGGGAAATGTCAAAGAATTTCATCCTCTAAATTCTGTGGCAGCCCCGCAACTTATTCAGGAGTCCACCTAGTGCCCTGAGGACCCGACCGATATGAATGTAAATCGTTTGCTCCGTATAGCGTACGAAAATTCCTATCAAGGGTAGATTTCGGTCCGTATAAAAAGTCATTCCGTAAAAAGAGTCCTACCCCGCATTCATAATATCACGCGAGTTCTTCGGGCGCTGTATAGACCCTGGCACCGAATTTCCTTCCAAAATTTTTAACAGTGTAAGATAATTCGGAGAATTTCTAATTGTAGCTGCACGGAACTTTACCATTGACGTGTCTGTGTGTGAAAAGGAATTACGGACACATGTTTTCAATCAAAAAGAACTTTTCGTGCGGCAGAATGTACATATTTGTAGGAACACTATGTCTAATCCTTGAGCTGAAAAATAAATTAAGGTGTTCAGTAAGTGGTTTAAATGAAGGGTTTAAATTAAATTGACGCTTATGATTTGCCTTTTATGGTAATCTACAGTTGGACGATTCATCGAAGAAAATCTGATCAAGATACACGGTAAAATAAACCAGATTTCTTGTAGTTCTACTTAACCCAATGCTCAAATTACGGAGATAATTCAGGCATTCAGGCGGGAATATATACGCAGTCAAGTCAGTTCCATGTTCAAAGATCGTAATAACTTGAAGCCATTTAGCCCTCTACTGGCCATTCTCGGTAACAAAGTCGGAGGACCCACCATATAAGAAAAAAAACTATATTTTCTCGCACTCCAAGCCAATTTTAGTCCCATCAAGAAACATTGTAAAATGAAACAGGTTGGTATTTCTACACTCTAACACAACGCTCAAATTGAGAAAAAAATTCAGGCAGGAATACATGTGCAGGTTTGTTCCGTGTTGGAAGATCCTGCCAACTCCAAGCCATTTTGAACTTTTGAGGTTAGAAACGTCTAATATCGTGCATTCCGGATGACAGGACACCCTAATGCAACTGCGCGTCGGTCGAAACTTGAGGTGTTAGTATTGAGCCTCCGACTTGTGACAAGGTATTTTTTTCAGGGAAACCCTACGGCTCCAACTCCTCACGTTTCACTCGTTTCCAAATCGCGTCGCGCATAATTTGCGATTTCACCTCGTTTCCCTGTCAGTTCCCAATCGCTTCGCACGTGCATATTCAAGCATATTTGGACGCCAAAATCGAACATTAATTTTGCTCGAATCATCATCGTCATCACGAGACTCCTCTAACACTGTACTTCCTAGGATGTATCCCTTGGGTAACTGTTTTTGTCCCACGGAATCGAGACGAATCTAGCGCTCAAACTCGCACGAGTGAGTGTTGGAGCAAAGTTCGCCTGCATTTAAGCGAATAGGCAGTAAAAATCCTTCACGTCGAAATAGTGGTATCCGGTGTGATTGACCGGCGCGGCGTCCTGTATGTTCGTGCCTAAACTTGTATCCAGCAATACACGGAAAAAAGTTGAAGGGGTTTTCCCCTAAAATTGTGCTACTACCCAAAGATTGATGATATGGACATTTCCAATTAATTGTAGTAGTACCGCAATTCAAGTTGAGGTTGTACCGCAACATTTGGATTCGTAACCTAATTTATTGGGGTACTACCACAATCAGTTGGGGCACTACCGCAAGTAATAGGGGTTCTACCACAATCAATTGGAAATGTCCATATCCTCCAACAACCTCGTGCTTTTTTTTATCCGTGTACCAATACAATTATTATTAAATGGGATTTCCCCTTTCTCCAGTGGCTTAACTAGGAATTCTTGGGGGGGGGGGGGGGGGGTCACTCACCGGGGGTTCTGGGGGATTCTTCCAAAAGGTAAAAGTTGTGGCCGAAACAGCAACTCAATCCTGCATTATTCAAAAACGTGACGGTGCATTTTACATTGTTTTGTGCACGTCCCAGATAATATTTTATGTCTGCCCCCCAAAATTAAAAAAGAGGCACAATTAGAGAGGCTAAGGGGGGGGGGGGTCCAGACCCCCTGGCCTTCCTCATCATTTTTGAAGTATGTAGTACACTGGAAAAAAAAAAAACACATTGGATCTAGAGTCCAGACTCTTAAAAACATCGACAAGAAAAAATACTCTTGATTGAATCAGATTTCAGCTTATATCAAGAACCAAGCCTCTTAATTTGAACGGATTTCCTTTTGATTTAAGCTTAAATCTGCTTGAATCAATTTAAGAGTCCTTTTTCTTGTCAATGTTTTCAAGAGTCTGGACTCTAGATACAATGTGTTTTTTTTTTTTTTCTTCTTTTTTTTTCCTTTTTTTTCCAGTGTCCCTACAGATGACTATAGATTCCTAACTTACTTTATAATAAAAGAATAGTAGCCAAATTAATTTCCCCAATAAAAGAAGAAAAGAATCCACCAGCCTGATTTTTCCTTACTCTCAATTCGCAACTGAAGACCTCTGATCTGCCATCGTACTCACAACGCGCGTAGACCTATTCGGCTTGGACTCTCGGAGTTGTACACGGAGAAAATCAAGCTTTGGTTGAAACGAATCTTAATCTCAAATTCTAAGTAGTGAAATCTTTATCCGGCTTAAAACTGATTTTCCGCGTGAAATTTTAGTATCTTTCAATTCGCGTTCGTCCACTGCCCTATTTTTCTCGATCCCTCACACAGACACAGGTTTCCTCATCGAGAAGGCGCTTCGTAAGGAGGCCAACCGGTTTTGCCGAGAGCCGCTCGGGAGTCCGGGGGCTCTCACGGAATGATCCGGATCATAGGAGCCTTTATCCGCGGGATTAGGACAGCTCCCGGTCGTAAGACAACAAGACGCCGAGGGATCAACCCTTCCAATTTAGCGCACCTTTTGTTATTCTCCCTCGCAACCTTTTTTCACGGCTTTATTCCGCGGGATATCTCGGATCCTGGACTCGGAGCCGTTGTGCTTAAGAATTATTCAGTTGTGCTTTTGTCGCGGTGGAGAAGTCCCCTCCCCCACGTAAAAAACACTGCCTGCTCATACAGAAAGCCCAAATACAGTGAGAGCTCTGGCGTCGGAGTCGCTGCAGACCTGGGAAATCTGGAAAATGCGAGGAGCTAAATGGACTACATTTTGCAATAAGAAAATATAAATGTCTTCAACAATCAGCCCGTTGGCAACTTACGATGGCCTCATGCAGCTTGATGAAACACAGTTTAAAATCGGATTTTACATTTTGCAATCAGGAACAACGATTTCTGGCTCATACTTAAAAAACACCTATCTACATTGGGATATTGATGGTACATGAAGCTTTATCTGTGATTAGCTGGAAATTGTAGTTTTTGAAAAATGCAAAATGCAGTTGCAGTTGCAAAATGTGGTCCAGTTAGGCGAATTGGTCCATGCTTTCGGTAAAAACGCGCATTGGTTAGGTGAGAATCATAATTCGAACCGTGTGTTTTAGACTTTTCTAAAATTTGAAAACTTCCTTAAAAATGCCTTACTTCCTCAATCTTGAAGTTATTTTAGAATTAATTTCAAGGCGTTCCCCAGCCTACAGATTTGATTTTTTGTACTGGCTCAATTTTTCCATAAAGACCGATAATTCAAATCTTCTCTTTGTTTTAAATTATCCATTCCTTTGGTTGTCTCAACATTGCTCCGATCCTCGCACTCCTCTCCCCAACTTCCGCCAGTTCCAATGAAAAATTATATCTATGCTTAATTTTATCCATCCGATTTCGTCTCTGCTATTATTAATTCATGTTTTTTTTCTCGTTTGCTTGCAGGTCACCTTGTGAAATTGTATCTCTCACCTACCCTTCCCTCCGTCCTTCGGTTGTCTGTTCAGCCTCCCCTCTTCTGCATTCCTTGTTCAACAGCCCCTGTGCCCAATGGATAACATGAACTCGTCTGAACCCAGTTTAGACAAAATCAACTTGGACAAAATCAACAATGACCCGGGCATCACGCTCACAATTAGGCTCATCATGCAATCTAAGGTGAGTCTTCCGCTCGAATATCAGCTTGAACCATATTTGAATCAGTGAGTTCGAAAACACACCAACTCGGGTTTTTTTCGATTTTCACTTTTTTACGGTTTAGTAACACTTATGGATAGAAGCATCTGCACGCGAAAGGAAATTTTGAAATTGCAAACGGAAGTGCTCGAAACAGCGACGGGAAAAGGGAAGAATCGAAGTGTTTCATTGGAAATACCAATTTTTGGCCATTTCAAGGGAAACGGGTGACCATCCGATTGTGCGATTTTCTCTTTTCGGTTCAGTGTACCTTGTACCAACAAGTTATGTAAATATTCAAGCGTTATTCAGGTCGAAAAATATAAATTTTTCTGGGCAAACTATGAAAAATCAGCATCTGAAAGTCGGTGAGAACGAAAACACACCAACTTGGAAATTTTTAAACGCTTAATTCTCCGTCATCAAACATGGTGTATCGATTTCAACTTGGTGCTTTACAAAGTCTTTAAGTAATTGTCCTTTAGCACCAAAAAGGTTTTTCTTAAACTAACTTCTTCGCCCGCTGCGCAGTTGTAGGTGTTTGCGGAACAATTTTTTTTTCCGAGTTGGTGTGTGTTTTCGAACTCACTGATTCATTTACGTTTGGATCTTAAGTGACTACTGTCGAGCCAGCGTCACACGAGTATCCCAATGACGTTTTTAGTTGCCGACGTATACACAACAGAAATATTAAGGCTCCGAAATTACTCTTTCCTTTTTTTGGCTTCCAAATGGAGGCCCAATAGATCCGATGACCAAAATTCACGAAAATTCGTGGTTTTTCCCCCAATGTTTCCTTATCGGATTTTATGCTGGGCCCAAAGGTGACAATTGACCATCTTTACATATCGACGGTGACACAGCCAGACCACTTATGGACCGCGTTAAGTAGAAAGGAACCAAGCCACATCAGCTATTGCCAAATTTAACTGGGCAATTTACTTTATTATGAGAGAACGTTTCTGCGGATTCCTTTGGAAATTTTAAAGAATTTGCTTTATACTATGGAGAAAATTCACTGAAATTTGCACGAACATCCGCACAACCGTCTTCATGTAAAAAATTGATTTGTGCGATTAAAGAGGCACGTGCAAAACGGGCCATTTGGGGCTTGGGACGGATACCTTTGAGACTTTCCCTATTCATTCACCAAACCATGCCCTATCTTTTCCCAAAGTTTCAAGCTCCCCAAAATTTTTGGGGAGCTTGAAACTTTGGGAAAAGATACGGGGGGTCAAAGTTAAAAACCGGCAAAATTTTCGAGAATATATTACTCGGAAACCAAGAAGTTTTGTTAAACGATTCTTGTCTTCGAACCCAATTTTGGAAATCCATTTCGAAGCGTAAAAGTGTGAGTATCTCCGAAACACAAATGCCAAAGTAAAATATACGTCATCAACTGGAAAATATCGAAAATTTCCGGAATCTCGGGAGTAGGCGAATTTTGGCCCTTAGCGCCGCCCCTCCTTTTTGTTCAGCTCCGTGCGCATTTTTCGTTTTACGGGAGAAGTAGGTATATTGAATTTGAGAGTGCATCAAAAACCAATAACCTTTACTTTATTGTCTTATCCTCAACGAAGGTACCTCCGGAATATTCTATCCTTCCGCTTTCGACGCCGCGCCGGTAAAAGTTCATCAATCAATATGGATAGCTTGTTGCGTTGAAGACGTTGCTCAAACTTAGAATACTGGAGCCAGTCGTTGGAAATGTCTACAGGGAGCCTTTTGTTATCGCCTTTCCTCATCTTTTCAGTTACTTGCATATTCCTTACCCGCGCGCCTTCAGGGTTACTTTCATAATTTTCTGCTCGAGCATGTTGTGTCAGAAACAGGGGAAAGAAGTAATACCCATCGGCGGCGCGCCCCCTGAGGAGTCAGATCGCGCTTCCCTCTTCTTTGACGAAGGAAAGGCAAAAATTGAACAGGCAAATAAAGGCATTTATAGGTTGTTGATTTTACTATCTCATTATGAAAATCCTATGTAAAAATCTGGGACATTCATATTCAGCGCGGAAGGAAGTACCGAGGTTGTTTTTCTTGGCTGCTCTACCACGCATTTTCATCGATGAGACCTTTGCGGGAGAAATCATGATTTGCTTCAAGGCAGAAAATGCATCTCTCATATCGTGTTCTCCTGAACTTAACTCCATTTCGAGGTTGAAAAATTGACTCAAACAAATCAATATTTTCATAAAGGAACCTACGCAATCTTTGAACAAAATTTTTCTTATACTTGCATGAGAGGAAAAATCACGAGAATTTTCAGGTACAAACGCCAATGATTCTGAGTATCCCTAGAATTGCACTTCTAGTACCTTCAATCTTGAAAATTTTCCGGGGAAAGCCCCCCCGAACTCCCCTTTCTCCAGCTGGGGGTTTGTCTCGCCCCCCCCCCCCCAGGTGTCCGTTACTTTAATTTCTCCCCGGGCTCATATCGTCACCTTCCAGTTCCAGGCAAAGTATCACAAGCGCCATGCAACTTTTAAACATTTCCGCCGCCATTTTATTTCTTTACTGAGAAATTGTTGGTTGAATCTGTTTGGAAATTTCATTGAATTTTATCGGCAATACAAAGAAAATTTAGTGAAATTTTCGGACAGCTTCGTTGAACAATTTCTCTGTAAAAAAATAAAATGGCGGCGGAAATTTTTAAACGTCGCATGGCGCTTGTGATACTTTGCCTGGAAGGTGACGATATAGTGTTGAAGTGGCCCAGGTGCAGGATCCTAGTAATAAATCGTCTCTCGTCGTGAAGAAGAAAGCGTAAAAGTTGAAACAAAATACTTGCATTTGGTTCCTTCTAATAAACGATTCTGAGACTCGACGAACTACAACTGACGAGGGTACTGTTAGCATCTAGCGCTTCTATTTCCTCGCCCTTTTGGCGCGCTCCGCTGCGCTGGAGAGTCCGAGACTCGCGACGAGTGAAAAATAAGTTGTGTATAGGTGCTGAGGGTCCGATCCGTGCGAAAACAGGAAGCTCTTTTCCTTAATAATTGAATGAATTTTCAAGTAGTCTTCATCCCTCCGAGCACCCAAATCGACGGTAATCTCTCTTCCGTGTCAACTGTGGAGCCTTCCTTTTTTTCGCGCCATTTCTCTTTTTCTCATCCGCGGACAACTGATATTGCTCACGCGGTACCTTTTCAATTCAGCGGGTCGATCGTTGTAGTTGATTCACAAAGTCATAGACAAAGAAGACAAAAGAGTTATGGAGGGATCCTACTGGTGGAAGTGGGTGGTTGCAATGGACATAGTAGGTAGGTAATAGACTAACTAACGGCGACCCATGAGAGACCCTACAGTTAATCCATCATTTACCCTCTTAGTCTCGAGGTTTATATCGACTCCAGCACCGAATTTCACTCCTCGATTTTTAACAGTGTTGTTTTGTCACACAGGGGAGACTGCGTCACCTTCTGGCGAAAGTATCATAAGCGCCATGCGACGTTTAAAAATTTCCGCCGCCGTATTATTTTTTTACAGAAACATTTTTCAACGAAGCTGTTGGAAAATTTCACTGGATTTTCTTTGTTTTGCCGATAAAATTCAGTGAAATTTTCAAACATATTCAACTAACAATAGAGGCACTGGATGCGAAGAGGGCACTTCTCGGTTGCAGTGCATCAGAGTCTCCTCTAATATTTCATTCATAGTAAGGAAAGTGAATGCATCCATTTCACTAAAAATTTCACTGAATATTCCTTATAATTCTACAATTTTCTATGGGAAGAATCCTGGCAAAATCATCCAGTAAATTATTCTTCAATGGATTAATTAGCAACAGAGATTCTGAAACAGTGCAATCGAGAAGTGCCCTTTTCGCATCCAGTGCCTCAATTTCTTTGTAAAAAATCAAACGGCGGCAGATCTTTGCGAACGTCGCATGGCGCTTGTGATACTTGGGTCGGAAGGTGAAGACTGATGGACGAAACTATGGCATAGCGTAAGCATGCAGCGCAACGCGGACATTAAAAGTTGGCGGAGACCGGGGTCTGCCGCCGCGCAGTCCGCGATGAAAGCGATGACAAATTCAATCCGATCTCATCCCGGAGCGCCGAACGCCCGACGGGACGCACCGGGAAGAATCCCTTTGATTTAATGTCCCCCAATCCCCCCACCCCCCTCACCCCGACAACCCAACAGGTCCCTGTCCCCGGTTCGGGTCCCCTTGATGGACCCCAACGAGGCTCCGCACAGTGGATCGAGTCAATCAATGAGTTCGGACACAAACATGTTGGCTAAAACTGCAAATTTTGATATTTATTTCGTCACATTTTAAATTTTAAGGGGGACTTCTAGGAGATAATTTCACGAGAGAAGCAATGGAACCACGTATAGAACCTCAAAATTGTGTATAACTGGGTTGCCGCAGTCAGGGAATGCCAGGAAATGTCAGGGAATTTTAAAAAGTCAGGGAAACTGACTTTTGTCAACTTTATTTGCTCTCTAGACTAGGTTTGACGTTTCAAACAATAGGTTTTGCTTTTTGAAATTATGTATTTTTAACCATCTGGCTTATCCTCAGTAGCTGTCAGAGAATTTTACCAACATGTGTTAGGGAAATCGGAGAAATGTCAGGGAACACTGGAAAAAAAGTCGCTTGGATCTAGAATCCAGACTCCTAAAAACATTGACAAGAAAAAATACTCTTGATTCAATCGGACTTTCTGCTTGAATCAAAAGGAAATCGCCTAGATCACGAGACTCGGCTCCTCGATTTAAGAAAAAATCGTATTGAATCAAGAATATTTTTTCTTGTCGATGTTATCGAGAGTTTGGACTCTAGATCCAAGCGACTTTTTTTTCCAGTGAATTTCATTTTCTAAATTTTGTGGCAACCCGGTATAAACGGAGTTAGAAGCTTTTGAAGTTTCCAAATTTTGTCCGAGCTCTCCTATCGACTCGATCCACTGTGCTCAGTTTTAAATCGACCCGAACGTGGCTTCGATGTTTCAGAGACTGGGTGCGCGGTCCGCCGACTAAATTGAACCCACGCCGAGGACAAAGGCTCAAAATTAAACCCTCTCGATCCGTCTTTCGAATCTCCCGGGTGGCAATTTAGAATTATGGAGTTTCTTTGATTCAACTGCAATGGGTCAGTTGCGCCTGCCGCAGAATCGTGTTTTAATGGTTTCAGATCATTGATAAGCAAAACATATCGAGGGCTGTCCAAACAACTCGTTTTCACGTCGAATTTTAACCATACATGATTGCCATTGTCAAGGAACACCGGGAAATCTCAGGGAATTTTGAACATTCAGGGAAAACAGTAATGTTAGGGGAAATGACGAAAATATTAAGGAAAATGTGTTAAATCACCTTTATTTGCTCTCTATAATGGGTTTGAGGTTTCGAACAACAAATTTTGCCTGAAAACTATTTTCAATTTTGTCTTCTTAACCACCTGTTACATCTCCAATTGTCAGGGAATTTCACAAAATTATGCCAGGGAATTCAGGGATATGTCAGGGAATTTAATTTTCTAAATTCTGTGGCAACCCTGCTGTCAAGGGTCTAGGATCACCGGGGAAAATCGCGGAATCTGTCTCAGAAACCGGGAATCTTTCCTTCTACCGCTTGGGGCCGTTTCGTTTTCGAATTTCGCGGAAATTTTAAAGTACCTACTGTGTTTGCAAGTTAGCCGGCATTATTGACCTCCTAAATGACTTAAAGAATTTTCAAATCGTCTTATTAATAAAGAAGCTTTCATCGACCAGACAATATTATAAACGTTAGGAACGCTTTTGGAATTAAAAATTCGAATGTGCGCTAAACAATCGGCTTAAGGATGAAAACATTTCGATATTGTGCTCATTCGAACAGGGCGTTTTAATTTTGCAGGAAAAATGCGCTTTTTAAACTGCGTACTTATCGGTTTCCGAGTTGCTTTTTTGCGCATATTCAATGTGCGCATCGTGTTTTACGCGTCATTTACCTTTGGATTAATTCAATGGCGTGGCGTGCTTTGCGATATATCGATTGATCTGCCATTTAAACCTATGAAATAGGATCGATAGATTTGGTGTTCGCAGCGAACACCTTAATACTCGATTCTATACCATAGCTTCTTACCGGGAAATATCGATAATCGATAATCGATCATTCACGCCTCGCCACTGGATAAATTTATTCGCAAGTCAAAATTCGTTCATGGTTTAATGACCTGGCGGTTCAAGAGGAAGCGCATTGAACTTAACTTTCAGAATTTTAAAAATTGCCGCTGACTAAATTTTCTTTTTGCTTCTTTTCTTTTCTCTTTTATTCTTTTCGCTTTTTCTCTCTTGCTTTGCCACATTAACGCCTGAATGTTGATGAAACAGTGCGAATTACAGTCTCTAGTCCGGCGCTTAGTTCTGGCCCTGCATTGTCCATCCTCCGTTGAATTTAGTGCAAAAGCGGTTTCAATCGGGCTCCAGATAAACCGACCGCGTTTAAAGAGAGAGAGGAAAAAAAAACTGTTTTCTCTCTGATGGGCTGATCCTATTCGGGTGAGCGATGCATGAAGCCGTTTATCGAGGGTTCTCGGCTTCAGCTTTATCAAAATGGTTGAAACAGTGCTGACGAATGGAGGGGGGGGGGGGGGCAAATGAGGATTAGAGATCCTCGTTTTCCCGCATTTTATCCAGAGTGCAGAAAAGGTCCTCCTCTCATCAGTTGGGTTTCATTCGGGCTTTTATCAGCGCCTGCCAAGTTCTTAGGCACTTCGGGTTCGTTAACCAGAGACTGCCGGCTGATTATTATTGAAATTGCTCGACAAAGCGATAGACAAAGAGGATGAAGGGAAGTGGAGCGAAGTAATAGACTAACTAACGGCTCGAAACCCTAGCCCATCATTTTCCCCCTTTGTACATAATCGCCATCCGTTTGAACCGATACATTTGCTTTATTTTCCATTTAACTTATTTGTCTATCACTTCGTCTAGGAATCCCAATAATCAGTCCGCTGTCCCAATCAAACGTGAAATAGATGTGTAGATTCTTCATGTAGGGGCCGTCCCTGAATTAAGTAACCCTCCTGGGGGGGGGGGGGGGGGGTTGTCGAGGAGAGCGTTACGCCATATTGTTTTTACGTGTTTAAGGATAGGGACCTATGTCACAAAAGCGTCACAAAGGGAGGGGGGTGTTAAAAATGCCGAAACAGTGCATTGAGTAATTTAGGGACGGTCCCTGAAGGTCATTCGTATTCATTTCTGGCTGCGGTCGAGCTAGCGCGGGATGCATCTCATCAATACTGCCGTGCTAAGGGAGAACGCCGTATGAGCCTTCAACGTTGCCATATTTTCTACAATAAAAACCTAATTTACTAGGAAAATTTAGGACTTATCCCGGGCTAAGTTAAATCCACCACGCTTCAGCACAGTAAAGGCAAAAAACATAAAAGAATAAATTTGATTGCTTTGAAAATCATTAAATTTGACACGGAACCACTATTATATCTACAAAAAACACATTATATTTTCCAGTAGTACATATTTCTTTTTCATCAGTTTAAAAGGGAATAATCAATGCAGAGAGTGCAAAATCATGAGTTGAAAAACGCTGACTCCGCGAGTTTAAATATTAGAGCCTAACACAGAGCGGAGCGGCGTGTTCGCAGCGCAGAACGCGCACTGGTGCCTACAAACCTAACGGGATACTTCACGCATTGCGCAACGCGTGAAGTATCCCGTTAGGTTTGTAGGCGCCAATGCGCGTGTCACGCTGGTCGCCTGCCGCGCCGCGACGCTTTAAGCAACTATTTCGCGTCAGAGGCGTTGCACAGTATCCTACAAGATTAAAGGCGCACGAAGTAACTAGTTAAAGAGGACTTTCAATTTTGACTGCATCTGTTACTGAAAAATGTTTAATTTGGCGTTGGAGCGTTTCCTAGGCTCCCGCTTTGGTTTTCATTTTATCATATCCGTACACTCTACACATGAACATATGTTTTTATCTGCTCGTAGAGTCTGTTCTCTTTCATGACTTGATTCATGAATGAAATGTTTTTAAGAATGAAGGTAGTAGTAGTATGCATTTTTGAAGTGGTTCCTGTCATTTAAATGAGAAGAAAAAAATGTGGACATAACATGTCCACAATTTGGACAATTTTGGACATATTCATGGTTGGACATTAAATCATGTGGACTTAATAAAGACTGGACTAACGTTTGGTGGACATAAATAGCGGTGGACATTTATTTAATGGACGAAAGGTAGGTGGACATAAAGTCCTGGAAGCTTTTCCACATGTGTATGCTTAAAAAATTTCAGCTCGATTAATTCAACTTAATTTACGCTGCCCTTTATGGTATTTTGTTCACATATTTTGATCATATTTTGGTGTGAGTGAAGACAGTAGTGACATGGTCCTACCGTCCACTTTTAATATTGAAGAAATCAGCGCAAAAAGCCAGTTGGAATCAAAACAATCTTAAAGTTATTTCGAGTTCCTTAATCGGAAGACAAATATTTTTCTCAGTGCGCAAGGAGCAAACAGTTCGCTCTCGAGGACCGAATTTTCGGTAAATATATGACGCTTCTTGGCTCTCTTTTGCTCAATGTAGTCGAAAAACTTTCCAGTTGTTTTCGAACAGAACATGTTTGCACCCTGAAGTTTTAACTGACGCAAGACGAGCCAGTGTCGTTGCGCGCACTTCGTCGGAACTTTAGTTTCTATGTGATGATTTTTCGAACAATCCTCGCTCATCTTAACGACAATATTCTCGTGAATTCATACACTATACCCAATTCCCTTTTAAGCCGCGATCCGATTTTTCCAAGCAGTAAAGTCATTTTCTCTTTTTATCAATCGAAGTATTTCAACCAGACATAATCCTCCGAGGTTGGTTTTGTCTTTTTACTTGTTTCTAATAGAGGTCAGTTGGTCGTGGCTTATTTCTCTTCTCTGTTTTTGTTGAGTGATCACTGATCATTCGCCAGCATCCACCATCATGCGCTATCGTAACAAGGCACACATTTTTCACGGAAGTTGAAACTCCCCAAAAAACGGTGAACTTGAGTAAAATTTGAAAGTTCGTCTATTGCCGCACAAAAAGAGCAAAATATCGGATTCATCACTTATTGCTCTATTTGTAGTACAATAATCGCTGATAATTTTCAAGTGGATCACTCGTTGCCTCGGCAAATCGCAACAATTGGCATCAGCGTGGTCAAGGTTATTACAGTGTCAATCGAGACTCTGAGTGCCTTCATTTCCTCTTGATACTTCAAGCTTTGCCACGCAGTTACTTTAGTTGCCCATTCTATCCAAACCTAACAAAGGACACCGATTTCACCACAAGCACACGCAAATGCACCAATCCACTAGTTGCATTTTCAGAACCAAGAACGCCTATTTTAATTTAGTGCAAAATAATTAATACTTTCTTTGCTTCTAAATCTCCAGATTTAATGTCTTTCTTTTTATTCATCTCAAGCGGCCTGCCAATAGATAGAAATTGCGTCAAAAACAAGGAGAATATAATGAATAATTTTAGTCAGTTGATTGTCAAATCTAGTCCTTTAGGTATTTTAGAGCATATCGACGGTGAAACTACCAGACCACGTATCTCGTTTGCGGTGTTTAAAAATCTCCACTCACATTTTATTTTTTTGATGGAGATCAAATCAATGTCATTCCTTACAATTTTCACAGATTTTTCTCCGCACAAAGAGGAAAAATCACAGAAGTTTTCACGAATTGACGTTGAGTAGTTTTCTATTTAAAAGATAAAGTATGACAGGAAGTCTGCGACGCCGCAAACCGAGATACGTGGTTTTGTAGTTTCACCGTCGATATTGATTACGTAACTCATCGAATTGTGATGTAGACAATAGTGGATGGGATTAATCCCTTGAGTTAACGCATTTTTCCAGTCATTCCCCGCACGCATCTACAAACTGACCTTATCATTCAAACTTTTTTTTCAAATCTCATGGAAATTTTATTTCCACATCGGTCAAGTACAGTAATCGAGCAACCCGATTCATTCTGATTATATTTCAGGTGTCCACGCGATAGAGACGGAAACGGAAGGAGGCTCGAATCTTTCTTCTAAACTTAGTCCGGTGCTTTCGCGGAGCTTCTTTTAAATTATTCAGTGTTAGGAAATCAAAGCCGTTGAACTCGGCGGAAATTCGAATGTTGGGCTTGCTTTTCCTCGCTGGTATCGATCTATTCTTTAAAGCCTGACGTGGAGAGAACTTGAACTGAAACAAGGGCCTCAAAGCAAGGTATCGAGCTTTTAGAATAAATCACGCAGAAGGAAGTGATATAAATTGGACTGCATTTTGCAATTTGAAACTATAAATTCTAGCCCGGTTTAAAAACAACGTATGTGCCATTAGTTTCTCCATGCACATAAGTGTTATTCCAGAAGAGCCAGAATTTATAGTTCCAAATTGCAAAATGCAGTCCAATTGTTCCCTTTCAGTGCGCTTTGCGGATTGAGCGTGGTCTGCTGAGGACAGATCTTACGCAGGCGTTCTAATGTCTGAAACGAGCATTGCGTCGCATCAGAGCAGCATAAAGCACTGATTTATTAAGTCCCGTTGATCATAAGGCGGAGTATTATTGATTTTCCATGGTTTTGTTTAGGCCATGGTAAGATACGCACTAAAAAGTCCTCACGCGTCTTTTTATTTATTTTTTTTTTTTGATCACTTTGTCATCTCCGCACGAAGAAACGTAACTCCATTCCAAGGTTGCCAAATTGACTCAAACTATTCATATATTTTTAATTTTACATAGTTGTACCCGAGCAATTTTTATCAAAAGTGTTTCTGATTTGTGCATGGAATCTGAGGGAAAATCCGTGAGATTAGAGTTGAGTTGTTCCTCCTCGAAAAAATAAATCAGGTGCATACATTTCGAAACACCGCAAATGAGATACGTGGTTTTTGGCCATCGACATGTGTCCCGGAAAATTCGGCAGTGTCCGAAGGCTCTTACGGCGTTCTTGCCTCAAGACGGTAGAGTAGTGAGCGCGTCCTTCTTGTCGTGACAACCATCGGAAGGAAGTGATCACTCGACAACCGCTCCAGCGCCGAGACGTGACCATCGACCATCGATATGCCTCCATTTGAAGCTATCGTAAAGAATCGAGTATTGAGTCACACAATGATGATCGATCCTTTACCATAGGTTCAAATGGATTCATCGATTCATCGCAAAGCACAGTTCGGCTCGGGCCGGAGCTTGTACTGCTTCTCGGTCCCCGTCCCCCCCCCCCCGGCCCTTCGGGGTGTCCGAGCTTGTCTGTGCAGTTCCTCCTCCTCCCCCCCCCCCCCCCCGATGGCGATGCGCCACGTAGCGATGATGTCCTGCAGGATTAACTTACCTATTACACCAATCGGAGGCTAAACTTGGTCTTGTATGGCTTTGCTTCCGACCCTCCTCCCTCCTCCCTCACCCCTCGCCCCTTCCCGCCCTCTCGCTTACCGGTTACCTCGTCTTCTCCTTGTCAAAGGAACTTCTCCGTGTTGCCGAATTCTGTCGACTTCAATGTCGGATGGAAAATGTTTTTCAAATCCATGCGGGGGCATGATATCATTCGCAGAGGTGCAAAAACTTCTCTTCGGGTCGCGATCGGTCGCGTGTGGAAATGAGAAGGCCCCGTAAACGGTGATTCCAGGGTTGCACACTCAGAGAATACCGGGAAATGTCAGGGAATTGTAAATAGTTAGGAAAAGCCGGGAAATGCCAGGGAAAATGACGAAGATATCAAGAAAAATTGTTTAAATCGTATACTTGCTTTTTAGAATGGGTTTATGGTTTCAAACAACAAACTATGCCTGAAAACTATTTTCAATTATGTCCTCTTAACCACCTGTCATATCTTTAATTGTTAGGGATTTCACCGAAATGTGTCAGGGAAACGTCAGGGAATATCAATTTCCATATTCCGCGGCAACCCTGTGTCTCTAAATGTGGACGCTGGCAAAATCGCGTTTTTCTTGTAGATCAGCGGTAAAAATCACGTGTTTTCCGTAAAATCACGGTATGGATCACACGTTTTCCGCGGCATCGCAGCAATTTATGCGGACACAGTCATAAAAAGATCATATTTTTGAAATTCCTAAAGTAGAGGGAGTTTTTAAAATGGGGAGGGCAATTTTTAAAATGGGAAGGCTAAGAAGTTCAGCATTTGTGGTCGTTCGGGAAGGGCAGAGGCTTCTTTCGGGAAGGTTAGGGGCGTTATTTGAGATGATTGTAGGGGGCATGAGAGGCGATGGCTTTTATCCCCTTAGATGTTGCAACTGATTTTTGTTTTGGGGCAAGAGTCCATTTTGTCATTTCTTTAACGCAGGAATGTAACACTTCATCGATTCATCTTCCGATTCCACGCAAAAAGCAGACAAATATTGCCTACAATTTTTGGTGCACGCAGTACGGATACACCCCGTAGTTGAATAGTGGCATCGCTGTAATTGTCACGCTTATTTAGAATCTACGAAAAATATCCATTTACAGATTGTAGAGAGGTGATTCTCTAACGCGATGGTGATAGTGGTACAGATACTTCCATTTGGACCGCGCTCGGCAGAAAAGAACTAAGCCACATTTGGGCAATTTTTTTGGAACTGGGCAATCTTTTTTCTGTAAGAGAGCGTTTGTCCTTCGAAAATTAAAGGAAATTGCTTCGCACTATGCAGAAAATTACTGAAAGTACAAAAATCCGCATAACCGATTCCATGTAAAAAATGTAACCGCCCGATTTTTGGCAATAGCTGTAGCTTGGTTCCTTCCTGCTTAAAGCGGTCTATTTGTCAACGCCAGACTTGATGTTTTACCTTCTCACTCAACGGAAAATAAGTTGCAGTGTTCCTATCACAACATTTCAGGTCGGCCGAGCATTATGTTCCCGAATGATGGATTCGAAAGCCGATTTAAATGTACAAGGAACCAACCGCGGTCGCGGCTCGCCTCGTCGTTAGTTAATTCGTCGCCCGTCCGACAAAAGAGCGTAACTAGACACTGAGATGAGCCAGGAAAAGTATTGAATTCTATGGACGACAGGGCTCGTCGCGGAATGCAGTTAAGCCTTTTTGTCATGAAGGCGACGAATTCCGACGTTTGTTCGTACGGAAGCTCTAGCCGTACGAACAATCGTTGCGTCGAAGCCCTTGACGTTTACTCGGTTCTAGAACATGTCCGGTCACCGAACCTGCTGTAGTCGCTTTTTCCTCCAGTGGAATTTAAGGGCTTACGATCGATTATCGATGTTACCCCATTTGAAGCTGTGGTAAAGAATCGATTATTAAGGTGATCGTTTTGAACACCTTGTTTGTCGATCCTTTTCCCGCCTTAATGGCGGATCAATCGATTTATCGCAAAGCACGCAAACGTAATGTCCGAGAAACGCGGGTGTTTTTTCTCCCCCCGTGTAGAAGATGCTTATCTAAAATCCCTCGCGCATCAAGGGAAAAGAAAGGATCGGGCGAGTGAATTGAACGGTCGGTGTTCTGTATCAGTGGCGTGGCGTGCTTTGCGATGTATCGATTGATCTGCCTTTTAAACATATGGAAAAGTATCGATAACCAGGGTGTTCGCAGCGAACACCTTAATAATCGATTCTTTACCACAGCTTCTAATGGGGAAATATATCCGCACACTCTGTCGGGAATTTACTGTAACACTTATCTCGATTGCGGTGTTTGAAAATTTCCGCTCAGATATTCTCTCCGAACACGGAAAAAGAGGGAGGGGTTGTTGGATCATACGGGCATTTCCAATTAATTGTGGTAGAACCCCAATAAAACAGGTTACTAACCCGAATGTTGCGGTGTTACCCCAACTTGAGTTGCGGCTTACCAATATTAATTGGAAATGTTCATATCATCCAATAAATAAGGGTAGTACCACAATTGAAGGGGATCACCCCCAATATTTTTTTTCACGTGTTAAAACACAACGGGCCGATTCTGTGAAGAGCCTGTGACTGCGTGAAACGGTCCGCCTTGTTAGTTTTTTTGTTAATAATTGAAGGAATTTTTGGTGGAAGGGCGTATGAGACTTCCAATGTTGCCAAGATAGTGCAACGTAAGTTCTCTGTTTGTAAGTTACGTATCCCACAGTTCTGCTAAGAATTTTTCCCTGAATTTGCCCTGAGTTGTCCCTCACTATCGAAAGGAAGTAAGTCGACTGTGAATGAATTTCATCTGCTGCTAATGCTATGAAAAATCGCACCATCCTAGGATCATTGCTGGCTTCATACTCCCTTTTACCGTAAAATATCTCAATTTACCCCTTTTTATTCGTTTTTATATTCTGCCGTGCTCTATTACAAATACATGGTCATATCACGTAGGCTCAGAGGACTGGAGACTACCCTTCACTGTGAGTCAGGAGCAAAGCGCTTATTAATTTTCCTCGCGCGTGACTCACTCTGCCACCCGAAGGAAAAACGCCTTATGAGCCATCAGGCGTTGTCAAATTTCCTTCGACGGATCACGAATTTTTAGTAAAATTTGACAATACTTCTCTGAATTTTGCAGAGGATTCTGCTCTTAATCTGATCTGAAGTCTTTAAATCATGGTGTCTAGTTTTTTAAAAACCGGGATTCATCAGGGAGTGAAATATTACCGGGAAAATCGGGGAATCTGTTCCAGGAACCGGGAATCTCTCTCATTGACCAGATAATATCAACATTAGGAACATTTTTTCAATTAAAATTTGGAATGTGCGCCAAAGAAATAGCCGTAAGATGAATTAAAATCAATATTCATATCTGAAAGTCTGGAAAAGTATGTTCTTTTCCCCCAGAAAATTCCGGGAAAGTAGGAGAAAATTTCGGTTTCTTATCAGGGAATGAGCTCCTGATAATCAGGGAAAATCAGGAAAAAATCAGGGAACGAGCTTCGCCATGAAAACTAGACACCATGCTTTAAATTTCAAGGGAAAATATTCACGCCTCTCTTCGGAAGCCAACATTTTTTGAGAGAAAATTTGGCAACATTCGAATGCTCATGCGACGTTTTGACTCAGCACGGGAGCACTGTGAGGCGAGTCATCCCGTCGCGTCGGAGAGGAGGCAAATTTGCGAAAAACGGCGAGCAGCATACTTTCATGGCATGGATCGGTGCACTCAGGAATGACGTCAACTAAAATTCGCCCGCCGCTCAAAGGAAGCGAAACACTTTAATTTATTTCCTAATTAAATTATCAACCGCCGCCGCGCCACGGCCCCGGGCAGGACGGGTCCATGGATGCTGAGTTTTCGCCTTCAATTTGCCAGGACGCAACCGGGTATCACGCTCCGCTGCCTCGGCTGCATCCGCGACGCCGCGTCGTCAGACAATGGCAATTATCATCGCGGATCGAGAGGGCGTGTATTTATGCACCCGCTCCGGCAACCCTGCCGTGCAGTTTGCACTAAAATGAAACGTTTTTCGCTGACGGCGCACCGAGGCGAGGGCCGCCAAGGCGGAGTTGTCATAACACGACGAAATAATTGTTTCCGAATGCGACGCTCTCGGGTCTCGCGTCCTGTTGGAATAGGTCGTATCATTTCGTCGCTCCTCTGGCGTTTTGGCGCATCTCGTTTGCCGCGTGAGCCCCAGAAAGCACGAAAGAACGTAAAGTTACGTTCTTTCGTGCTTTCTGTATGTCTGTATTGTAATGTAGTTCTACATTACTGTTGCCAATGTTCCCCTTGCACATTGCAATTTCAACAGGAGAACCCTGAGCATTTTTAACTTATAATCACGCTTATTTTTCTCCTGATCTCATGCCAAAATCAGCAGGGTGTCTAGCATCAGGACTTTCCCGATTCTATCAGGATTCGAGGTCAATCAGGATTTAATCCCGATTTCATCAGGGTTTAAGGAAAAATTGCTCGTAAAATCAGGATTCGAGAAAATTCGGCTGTCCGATCGGATTTTTTATCGAGATATTTCCGTGAAGTTTCATTCGCCTCGCGTGAAGTGAATTGAAATTCTAATTCTTCTCCGCCAATAATCAGGATTTGGAAAAATCATGAAATCAGGATGTACTTAGCAGTGAAAAATCAGGATTTCTCAAAATGAAAAAAAAACTAGACGCCCTGACTAAGACAATTCAAATACTACATTTTTGGCGTCTTCCGTAGAAAAGCACCGCCACGACATTTTAGCCGAGCAACTTTCGAGACATCGTGGGTGCTCTGATTTTTGGTCACTTTCGTTTTTTACATGTTTTTTGGCTGGGTTACGTTGCTTTGATTTGGTTTGAATTACCCCCCCCCCCCCCCTTCGGGTAAAGGGAAGAGTTTGATTGGAGCTTTGACCGGATGTCTCGAAAGTTGCGCGACTAAAATGGCGTGGTGGGGCTCTGCTGCAGAAGCGGCGTCTAAAAGCGTTTTCTTGTTAAAAATTGAATTGTTTAAGTCAATTTTGCAACCTTGGAATCGAGTTACGTTCCTTCGTGCGGGACACGACGTTATTTGGACGTATTTCTATCAAACGGAACTATGTGCATTATGACGTGAGCCCTGTATGCGTATATTACATGCGTCTACAGGGCTCACGTCATGAATGCACATAGTTCCGTTTGGCAGAAATACGTCCATTTTAGAAACTCGGAAATTGAGTAATGCTTTCACATCAGGGAACGGCGGTGTATCCGACCGGGTAGGCAGGGTGACAAGCTCTTATGAAGCCACCATAAACCTGGAAAAGCCAGGGAATCGCGCTGCGGAACCTTGGGATCCTTTCTATCTAATCCTTTTGTGCCGGTATGATTTACTATTTACAATTTCAAGATTCAAGCCAAGTAAAATGTTTTTATGAATAGCATTTTCCTTCGTAACGATACCGAAGTATAATTGAAAAGTCATAAAAAAAAAAATCAGGGAATTTTAAGTTCCAAACCATGAATCGTCATTGAAATTTTGAAAGTCATAGAGATTTTCGTCACCCTGGAGAACTAATGCACTTGCAATCATATCTCTTTGAAACAAGTTCACGCAGTAAGGCAATAGCGGCGAAAATTGAAAGTCTAAAATTCACTTTTAGTTTCCGTCAGTGAATAATGTCGTAATCAAAATCGGCAGAATTTCCTTTCCTCGGGATGAGGTTTCATTTTTTCTATTGTCCCACCGTAATGGACCACTAGACAAGGTACGAATTTCAGCATTCTGATACATGATTCGTAACTAAAATTTCACGTAGAATACGACGCGCACAATGAAAATTACCGAATTCAACTCCTTCCAAAGATATTTAACGATTCTTGATACGTGAATTCAAACCACCCGCTCATGAAAACTCAATTCTCTACGTGATTCACATCGCGCGCTGAATGTTATTATGAGAGTCTCTGCTATATAAAAATCTGGCAACCTCAATCTTGACGCTTTGACTCAGCTATAGCAAATTGCTTACCAATAGTTTGAACAACAAATGGTGGGAAATGAACATTGCTCGATTGAGAAGCTTTCTGAAACCGTTGTAGTGAGCGATTTGACTCACGTAGAGCTTTGAGTTTCTTGGCAGCGGGCAGTTCAAATTCCTCGTAACCAATATGAAATAAAAACGATAATATCTTCGTCAGGAATTAGTTTCAGTAATTTTCGTTGCGCGAATTGTGTTTTACGTGAAATTCTGGTTAAGAAACAAGTATCAGATTGCTAAAATTCGTATCTTGTCTAGTGGTCCATTATTACCTCTTTTTTGGAATTCTGAAAACCTCAAAAAAATTTTTTCTATTTGTATCATCGACCCGGCAGCGTAGCCAGCATCAAAAGGTTTAATACCCCACATCTTTCCAAGGGAAAATCATTTTGAAATGCGATTAGTGCTCACCTTTTTTCTCTGTAGATCGCAGGAGGATGTCTTAAGTTTTCTTCTCATTTTTGGCACTGTACTACCAGTGACGTGGCGTGCTTTGCGGTATATCGATTGATTTTCCATATAAACCTGTAGAAAGGGATCTATAAACAGGATGTTGGCAACGAATACCATAATACTCGATTCTTTACCACGGCTTCAAAAAGGGAAATATCGATAATTGCTCATCAATCAATTATTGGCTCCCCTGGTAAAAATTGACAGTAGAATGTGTGTTCCCAAATACTTTTGACCTAAAGCCGGCTGTAAGATTTCCTATAGCTTCTGTAGCCGGCTGTACAATTTCTTATGCCTTTTATAGCCGATGGCGATTAAGCAACAGCCAGACGATAAAGTTTATGCTAAACGTTACTAAATACGGATACTAGGACTTAGTTAGTTTTTGGACTACCGCTCTCTTTTTGTGCCGTAGTATCTTGATTTATTTTGCGAGGAAAGCTCCGTACTTTTGAAGGATGCCTGTCATTCGTAATATGTTGGAGCGCCTTCAATTTCTTATGATACTGTGCAATACCTCTGGTGTGAAATAGTTGCTTCAGACGCCGTGGCACGCTGCGGCGCGGAGGGCGGGCAGAGAACGCGAAACGCGCATTGGCGCCTACAAACCTAACAGGGATACTTCACGCATTGCGCAATGCGTGAAGTATCCCTGTTAGGTTTGTAGGCGCCAGTGCGTCGCCGCTCCGCTTTGTGTTAGGCTCTAATATTTAAATCTCGCGGAGTCAGCGTTTTTCAACTCATGATTTTGAAGTGTTTGCACACTCTGTATGGATTATTCTCATTTTAATTGATGAATAAAAATATGTTTTTAAGGAAAATATAATGTGTGTTTTGTAAATATTAAGGTAGTTCCGTATCAAACTTAATGATTTCCAAAGCACACGAATTTCTACACAATTTCTTATAGCCTTTTATAGCCAATGGCGATAAAGTGTAAAGCCCGGCGATAGGAACTATAGCCCGACTGTATACTTTTTTATAGCTTCGTATAGCCCGGCTGTATGATTTGCTCCGCTTTCTACAGCCAGCTATATGATTTTCAATAGCCTTCTTTAGTCGGCTTTAAGAACTCCTATGGTATTTTGAAACGCAGCTCCTATCGCCAATTTTTACCAGGGTCACGAACAGCACCAAACCTCTCTTTCTTTTCAGGTTAGAAATCGGCAGGAAAGGAAGGCATTTTACTCGAAAGCTCTGTTTTCCTTGCGTCTCTGGAGGATTATGGTAGCTACGGCTGTCTTGTCTGAAACTACGTCTTTTTTTGCGCACTTACGGCTTTCTCATATTCTAGTTTTCATATAAATAAAACGAATTTTGCTGTATTAAGTATTTCAGTGATTTCATTTAAAAGAGATTAGACGAATTTTGAAGGGAACTCGATTTCGAAAATTTATTAGTCCTCAGTTTAACAGCGGCTCCTCTCGCTATCACGGCAGACCAGCACCTTTCCCCCAAAAACGGATATTTCACCGCAGGAAAGAGCCGGGAGTTTTTCGCCAGGCAAATTCCTGGAGACTCGGAGCCAAAGAGTTGTAAACAACCCCTAAGCGAGGGGAGGCCATGAAAGGGGTCTACGAGGGGGCCCCGAGTGGATTGTTGGATCCGAGGGGAGCGGAGAGGGGGTTTTACTCCGCTTTATTCGCGGTTCAGCGAGTTTGATCACGCCTTGTTGACGCTCTCGTCAGCACCCCCCGCCCCCACCCTCAACCACCCCCACCATCCGCCTTGGACGTCTTCGTCTCCTTCTCTCTGAAAACACTCCTTCCCGTCTCGAAACGCCTTTGATTTCGCCTCGATTTTAATTAATCACCTAAATCCCTGTTTCCAACACTTTTTCCGCGGCTGCGGCTGCGTTTGAATTCCCGCAACGCGCCCGTCGAGCGGTAACAAGCAGATTTCGTCGCTCCCCTGACAAAAGAGAGTAACTGCTTTTCGAGCTGAGCTCCATGGTCCGTGTACAGAGTGTCTACTGCACGGAAAAAGTACGGATTTCGGCGGGTCGGTACGGAAGCACGGAAAATGCACGGATTTGCAAAGACATGCAAGGTACGGAAATTCGAGGGGGGTATGCGATGTCCATTTGTTGAATTCCCGATGCGACTACTCCTGTTTTTTGGTTTATTCCCTCGTCATTCCGTCATTCCGTTTTCCTAATCCGAATACAGTTAAAAATGCGTGTGAGGTGGAAAAAAAAGTAAGGAAAAAGCAAGGATTTTTAAGAATTGCCAAAATATGAATTTTCGGGAAAGTAAGGAAAAAGCAAGGAAAAGATACTGCATAAGTAAAGAATTTGAATGATAGAGTACCCCGGTACCAATAGACACCCTGATATGACTCCATGATTTTCAGGGCTTGCGTGGAGATGGAGGGATACGCCCCTATGTCAAAGATACGACGATTCCTATCACGACTTATTGGCGTGACATATTTCACTATCCTGGACGGGATGAATCGAAGACACGTTGGGTAAATTAAAGGCAACGCCTGGATACAACTATACATGCTCCACGGATGCCCGTGTTGCGTGCACGAGGAATTGCAGGCGCCCTAAGTGTCTTAATCACAGCGCCTGCTTTTCGAAATCTGCTCGTGAGCAATCGTGCTGATCGCAAAGAACCTCGGGATTTGAGTGAGCCACATGGAATGGAATCGCCGGGGAAATTGTTACAATTTCAGGGTTCCCGGCGCACAGTGGATCGAGTCAATTAGAGAGGTCGGGCATAAAATTTGAAACTTAAACTGCAAATTTTAATGTTTATTTCCTCACATTTTAAATCTCAAGGGGTGCTTTTAGCAGGAAACTTCACGAGGAAACCCATGGTACCACTTTCAAAACCCAAAAATGTCGTATAAACGGAGTTATGAGCTTCTAAAGTTTCCAAATTTTGTTCGACTTCTCATCAACCCGATCCACCGTGCGGCGGCTAAATCCGACGGGAAAATCAAGGAACCCGCGGCGACTTGGAAACGACAGGGAAAGCCAGGGAATTCATATGAAAATTTGTGGAATGCCGCGAGTTGCGTATCGGCTCAGCAACTTCGGCCGTTCATATTCTATGAAGAACGCGAACAACCTCCTTGTGCCTTTTTCCGTGAGCTGAGTCTCAAGAAGTCGAAACCTTGTTAAACGGTGAGAGCAAATCGACGTAATCTAAAAGGAATACGAAGTTTTTTTCAAACGTCAGAGAACGTAAGAAAATTCGGAAATTTTCGAGTCAGGAAAGTGCCAGGGTCTGAAAAAACGAAGAAATTATGGAAACCCTGATCATTTCAATTGTTTTTTAGGGGTTTCCTTCGAAGGGAATGCACTAAGTAACATTTCGTGCAGCCTCTCAAAGTGTAATTAGAAGTTAAGGTCAAAACTAATGTCTTTATATCTCGAGGGAAGGTATCTTAAAGGTGGCTGCACTCTGCACTCTATTTCTCGTACTTGTACTAGCAATTTGTATTGTTCTAATTCCTCTTTTTGTTTGTGTGTGCTCACAGGAAGTTGGCAGTATTATTGGAAAAGGAGGAGAAATAGTCAAAAGGTTTCGAGAAGAGGTAAGACAATTAGTTTTAATCACTCTTGTTACCAGTTCTTCAGTTTCAGAGCAATTATTTCCTCACCATTTTTCTTTGCCATTTTTCTATCAATTAGGGGCCGTCCGTAGATTACGTAACGCGTTGGGGTGGAGGAGGGGGTCTTTGCCAGCGTTAACGCGGCGTTACAGGAGGTGGAGGGAGTATAGAGCGAAGCGTTACTTGACAAGTTTAAGTTATTTGATCTAAAGTTCAAGGAAAACAATTAGAACATGAAATTATCTGGTGAATCGTATGTTTCTTAAAAATGATTGTTTTATTGTATCAATTTTTTTTTTTTTTTTTTTTTTTTTTTTTTTTTTTTTTTTTTTTTTAAGTTTTTGTTGAACCTCTCGTCGGTCGTCTTGAGAAGTTTTAAAGAATCTCGAAAATTTTCTCTGCAATACTTTCCCTTTTCCTCACGAAAGAGGAACGCGTTTGATCATTCGCCGTTCCGTAAATCTGAGGTGATATTTAGATTATGTTTATCCAAATTAGGGGGAGGGGGGGATTCCTGGCAAGCGTTACGTAATTTTTTTTTCTGGGAGGGGGGGGGGTCTAGCACAGCGTTACAGAATATTACGGGGGGCGGGGGTGTCAATAAACCGCGAATTAAGCGTTGTGTAAGTTATGGACGGCCTCTTGATTGGCTCCTCCCCAAAATTGAACCATGAGGAATTCCGGCATAAAAGATTCAATGGACCACTAGACAAGGTACGAATTTCAGCATTCTGATACATGTTTCTTATTTAAACTTTCACGCAGAATACGACGCGCACAACGGAAATTACCGAAATCAACTCCTTCCAAAGATATATAATGATTATTGAAGCGTGAATTCAAACCACCCGCTCATGAAAACTCAATGCTCTACGTGATTCACATCGTGCGCTGAACGTTATCATGACAGTCTCTGCGACATAAAAATCGGGAAACCTCAATCTTGACGCTTTGGCTCAGCTGTAGCCAATTGCTTATAGTTTGAACAACACATGGTGAGAAATGAACATTACTCGATTTAGAAGCTTGTTGAAACCGTTGCAGTGCGCGATTTGACTCACGTAGAGCTTTGAGTTTCTTGTCAGCGAGCAGTTCAAATTCCTCGCAACCAATGTGAAATACAAACGTCAATATCTTCGTTTGGAGTTTGTTTCATTAGTTTTCGTTGCGCGAATCGTGCTTTACGTGAAATTCTGGTTAAGAAACAAGTATCAGAATGCTTAAATTCGTACCTTGTCTAGTGGTCCATTGTTAGGTGACTCTTGAAGTTGAATCAGCAGTCAACACAGAAAGTCTATCCTCTTCGGTCCCTTTTACAATTTGCAAAGTAGACAGAGTTGTACCGATAGTCATCTTGAAGCTTTTCAAGAAAAATAATTCTTGTACTAAGAGATATTTTCAATCATAAGAATTTCAGTCAAAAAATGAATCCAGTGCGTTCTCTTGGCGCACTTTGATTTAATGTTTTTGAACTTCGCATTTGTACAATAACTGATTTCTTTTCTCTTTTCAGTCTGGAGCAAAAATAAACATATCAGATGGCTCTTGTTCTGAGCGGATTGTCACAGTATCTGGCACTACTTCAGCTATCTATAAAGCATTCCTTCTAATTTGCAAGAAATTTGAAGATGTGAGTAGGCTTTTTCCTCCAATCATCATTGAGCTCTAAACTGAAATCTTATTAATTATTTTTACTAGCTCTCAGTTCAATGAAAACAATAAGAACATGAAATTATCTGGTGAATCATATGTTTCTAAAAAATGATTGTTTTATTTTATTAATTTTTTGTATTCTTATAAGAATATTTTCTAACAAGTTCATTCACCACATGATTATATTAATCCAAGCACAGAAGTACTGGTTTCGTTTGCATATTGGGCAGTAAGTAGAAGAAATTCTCTTCTGGAGAAGTTTATTCAATCATTGCTCTAGAACTCGCCCTCCTTTTATAATGGAAGTATCTGCAAATTTCCTGAATCATTGTTTCTTTATTGTGAGTCGCTACCCTTTAAGCTCTGTAGTAAAGCTACCATACAAATTTCCTAAAAATCGTTAATAGTAGATAGGTATATAATTGTACTTTTTAAGTATTCATTTACTCTTTTACTCTCCAATGAAAGGATTACCATAAGCTCATAAACTATATTATGAAACTAAATAATATTGACTATTTTGGCTTTATTTCAAATGTCTCACTGTCTTTTTCTTGCAGATTGCGTCATATTTATTGTAGGAAAGCTATTATATGGGGATTACTTTTTGCATTTTTAGCATTGGCTCATAATACTGTGACACTTCTGTCTTTCTGAAGTGATAAATAAACATGCAGTCATTTTCTTGAATGAAAATATTGTATTTAGGAGGGAAAAAAACAAAAATACTGCAAAATCTGGAATGGAAGTCAGAACTCCTTCAATGGAAAACACGCTTCAACCTGTTTTTGGAGAATAATTTTTGCTCTTGATCAAAATTTCCCTTGCTGATTGGATGAAAATAAATTTCTGGCACTCTTACCGGAATACCTCAGCTGTAATTGATGATCTTACCTTTTTTTTAGTGTCTCAAGCATTTGAGCCAATATTGAAACTGTCAAGAAATCATATAATGATTTGAGATTTTTTTTTTTAATTTTTTCAGTACTGCTATCAATTCCAAGAAAATGGGAGTGGAGGTTCGAGGCCTCCAATTACGCTTAGGCTAATTGTACCTGCATCGCAATGCGGCTCACTCATTGGTCGGGGAGGTTGTAAAATCAAAGAAATTCGAGAGGAATGCCGAGCATCGATCCAAGTTGCGTCAGACATGTTGCCTAATTCGACGGAAAGAGCTGTCACTGTGACTGGAACAGGAGAGGCCATAACACAATGCATTTATCACATTTGCGTTGTCATGCTTGAGGTTAGTTTTTTTCTGTACCATGGCCAAAGTGCGAAACCATGTATCTCCGTGGCAGTGTTTCAAAATTTCCACTCCTATTCTTTTTTTGCAGAGAAGCAAGCCAACTTTATGGCTTCAAATTCACTCAATATATTCTGCTATTAGAGAAAAAAATCAAGACAGTTTTCAAGAAATTATGTTGGCTAGTTTTCCAAAGAAAATTAAAGTATGACAGGAAATCAGTCACGTTGTAAACAAAGTTTTGTGGTTTTGCATCTCAGCCATCCATATTTTACAAAAATTGAAAATGTATGTGAATTTTTTTGTAATTTCTGAACTGATTAACTTTTATCACTAGACACTAAGCATAGGTAGAAAATATGCAATTCTATCAGTAACAATGTTCCAGAGTAAAAACTGGACGCAGATTTTAATGTTAAGCAGGATGGGTCTAGAAGCAAACTAATGATCATTGTTTTCAAATTTCCAAAATGGCAGCCATCTTTATTCCTCATGTAAATGTAAATTTAAAATAAATGTGACAACGTTTGCGTCATGATTTCAATCAAATGATTGATCATTGCTCCCAAAAGCCCTACCTTTAAGAACTTGCTTTCCTACCTTACGAGCACTGAAAAGCAACAGTCATTGCAACATTTTGTGAATTATTAGGATAGAGTTAGGTAGAATGTGCCTGAACGTTAAAATTCTCCTTTTTTTTCTTTTTTTTTTTTTTTTCTTAACTGTGCCTATGAACCGAATTCATGCCAAAAATATTGATTGCCAGTTTTAAGTTCTGAACTAACACTTTCAAAATTTGCATCATAAGTAATGTTATCAGCTTTTGAATTGAATCGGTTCTAAAGTTGGCATAGTGCAAGTAGACCTTAACTACATATTTTAACTCAAGATTCAGTATCCTCAAGATTTTTGGAATTTTGCGTTTTCCTTGTGCCACATGATGCAAAATTAACTCATCTAAGCACAGCAGAGTATGTTCATCTTGTTTCTCTGCTCCTTTGAGTCAATTTTTTCTGACTCTTTCCAACAATGATCTGGAAAGTATTATTATGCTCTGTTCCCAGAATTAATCGAAGCATTTAATACTTTTTTTTTTTGTAAAAATCAACTCTTGGTGAATTTTACTTGATTAGATTTTAAGTCCAATGCACTTTTAATTTCCAAAACAGTTCGTTAGAAATCTGTCTAAAAATTGTTTCAACACCTTTAAATTTATTTTTTAGTGTCCACCAAAAGGAGTGACGATTCCATACAGGCCGAAACCTCAAGTATCTGGACCAGTGATTTTAGCCGGGGGACAAGCATACACTATCCAAGGAAACTATGCAGTACCTGCTCACGGGGGTGATGTAAGTAGTGCTCCCCCAGCTTTAACAGGTCTTCTTGGTCCTCCTGGACCCCCAATCCTCGCCAACGCTCTTATGGACCCGCTCACTAAGAATGCTCATTTACAGGCCGCATTACCACCAACCAATATACTACCCCCCACGGCAGCCTACGAAGTAAGTCGTGCGTAATAACACCCCCTCCGTCCACCCCCTCATCTCATTGCTCAGCCATCCGTACAAACAGAAGTCTGATCTGCCCATAAAATTCTCCTTGATATGCATTCTTGTTTCCAACTTGTTTTTATGCTTGCCTCCTCCTATATTTACTCCTCGATCTTTGCTCCTTTTTTTTCTCTCTCTCTTTTTACCTTTTATCTTTAATTGCCTGTCTGTTGTTTCCTTATTTTAAAATTCTGATTTACTGAGCAATTTCTTCTTAATTTTTGCTCTTGTCTTGTGTTTCTCCTAACATTTTGCTTTTTAAACATTTGTTTCTTTGAATTTTTCTTGTATTAGCCTTTACTCAGCCACACGAGGCCTTCGGTTTTTAAAGTTGTGAAAGGCCCAAATACGCCTGCCAGTGTTTAGAAAAGAGATTTTGTCCCATTTGAAAAAGTCTTTTTGATTACATCTACCTGAAACTTGCACTCGGCATTTTTGAAATTGATAATTTTTATTCTCATTATCATTTTGAACACAATTTTTCATGTAGGATAACTTGCAAGTATGAAGACCCTGCATATTATGCTACTTTGCTCCTGTAACCTCATTTTATTTATATACATTTATATTAAAAAAAAAAAAAAAAAAAAAAAAAAAAAAAAAAAAACGGTTCCTCTGAACCAGATTGCGCCAAGCTCAAGTCCAGGCGAAGGTGGCCCAATTTTAATGCTCTGAGACAGTGATCACCCTTTGGCATGCTTCAGAAAATTTAAATCGCATGGATTGGCCTCTACAATTCAAGAAATCTACAGTTACCTATGAGAAAACTTCATTAATGTATTCGCCCTTGGACTTGTAAGTAAAGTTTTGCCGAGCATTTTCAGCTTTCTCTAGGATCCAAGATCATAAATTGTCGTCTGAATCATAATTTTCCTCATTGCTTGGGACCCCACCTAGAGCAGTGCTCTGATCAAACTGAAACTGTGAATTTAATTTGTGAAAAGAATTTCTCGGAGAAAGTTATTCAAGTGATACATATGTCCGTTTTGTATTTCATTAACCTAAAAAAAAAACGGAGGAAGAAAAAGAGATACCAGGAATTGTCTTTTTTTAGTTAATTAAAGAATTTTGAATGGAAAATAATCGTTGAAAATTTAATATGCGATATAAATCATTTTAAATAATTTTACTCGTTTAGCTTCCTATTGCTTTTGTATTTTTAAGTGCTGTTTGTTTGTGTCTGTCTTCTTCCAAAATTTTACTTTGTATTTGATTTCAAAATAAGTGAAGGAAATGAAGATTTGAGCACTAAACATGACTGATACAGTTTAAATACTGTTTTGAAGGCTGCACCAAATTTCTTCTACTTTTTTATTTTATTTCACTTAGGTATCACTTTTTTTGTGCATGGCTGTCTTCTTTAGCTAAAAATTTATTCACATCACTGCTTCTCCTTGCAATTAGGTGTTTTTTAGCGGTTTGGCTGCAAACCACTGTTCTTTTTCCTCTTTTTTTGACTTTATTAAGAGTCTGGTTTTGATTTTACTGTTCTTCTCGAAATGTTACGTGATATGCATTGTATGCACAACAGTCAAAGACATTGAGTATTTAGATGAGAGGAGATCCACTGCAAATGAGGATTTGATGTAAGGGTTGAAACAGAATGCAGTCGTTTCCTCCCTTAAAGGCTCTAGATCCTAGTGCATTTTCGATGATTCCACCAGTGTACATCCTTTTCAGTGCATCTCAGAAGTAGGTGCGGATGCTAGCTCAGTAATTTATAGATTGAGTTTGCTCAGTAAAAAATTATGAGATTCATTGTATAAATTTCGTTTGTGTGATCTTTCAATTAATCATTCCTTTATAGTGATTTTTTGCTGCCCCCCTCCCCTCAAAAAAAAAGAAAAAAATCGCGAACAACCAAGTTTTTCTAAATTTTTTCATATTCCAACTTTTCTTACCAAAACAGTAACAAGAAGTTTGACTTCTTCTCTCAGAGTAGAGTCAGTGGTCGGTGCCCTAAACTCAATCCAAGAATTTTAGACATTTTTTTTACGCTTCTCTAAAAAAAAAAATTTCCAAGAAAGAACTCAAAGAAAGCCTGTTGGTAGGGCATTAATTGTCAGCTAATTTCAAAGGGCCCTTAAGATGCTTCTTATTATTTTAACAGCTCATTAACTGTGTGTCAGTCTTGAACTTCTTGTAAACTGTATTTCAATAGTTTTTTTCAAGGCTCTTCATTTCTTTGGTACAGTTTCCATAGTTTTTAATGTTTCATGCAGTCCATAGGATTTTTTAATTCATTTATTTTTAGTGATTACATATTTTACTATTTTTCATGCTACGATTTAGTATTGATCTCTTGTCTAAGTTTTGGGTAGGGTCTCTTAAAACCTCTTTTTTCTTTGTTGAAAATTAGAAAAAATCAAAATCATTCAACGATGATTATCTGCAAATTCTATACTTTTCTAATTCCTGATATTATACTCAAAGGCATTTGCTTTGGGCGTGCCCCAGTGAATGTTTACTCTTCTTCTTTCAGTTTAAACGCATGGTTTAGTGCAACGCTTCTTCTTTGTTTCGTAGATATTCGTTGATGGAAGATATCTGCCATTGTTTACGTGACGCTTTACTAATTGTTATGAATACTTGATGTTCTATTAGCTACTTCCTCTCTCCATTACATTTCTTTTAAATCCGAGGAAATCCCTGGCTTCCTGTTTCTAATGTTATCGTTGAGCGTGTAATTCTCTTCTCTGGTATTGGGTGCGCTTGAAATCCCTGCCTTTGATTTATCATTTATACTTATTTTTTGAACTTCTCTCATCACCCTGGAGGGGGTGTTTTCTCGCCGATTTACTGTGTCCTTTTTTTTTCCTCTTTTTTTCATCTTTTTGTTCCACAATCTGCAGGAAAACTATATTAAGTTTTTTTTTTTTGTTTTTTTTTTATTATTGAAGGATCATTTAAAAAAGGTCTTTGGGGAAAAAAGTTTTTTTTTTTTTTTTTTCATGATCTTGCTTTTCATGTGTTATTTTGAGACTAGCGTTTAATTTTTTAACTGAAAAGATTATATGAGAATATATCAGGTAATCGTCGGTTTTTTTTAATGAGATTTTACTTTTATCAATCTAATGATTAAAATTGTCCGACATTACACTTTAGTCTTTCGAGCAATTTTGTCTAAGCCTTACAGACCGCTCCGACAAAAATCTAAAACACTCCCAAATATCTGCAGCCAATTTGGTTTTTTTACCCTTTCAAAATCAATTCAAGATAGAAACAGTTTTATTGACCTTCTTTTTTCAGTACATGAGTAGTCAGCAATTCTTACAATAAGTTATGAATAGGCTCTCCTTTTCGTGACCCTAATGAACCAAAAGACGCAAATTGAACCAAAACATCTTTGCCATGTCTTCTCAAAATTTCATGCAAATAATCTACATGAATGCAATAGAAAGATTATAAATAAATCTTTACCTAAGCCTGATATTTTAGCATATTTTTACAAATTACACAGACTTAACATAAAGTATAAAAAAAGTGTATGATAGCATCTGTGTTTTTTCCTTCGGAGGTATGTTTTTATTTCATTGGGAAATGGGTAGCTCAAGAATTGATCTTGGCTTTCTCTATTTTCTTTATCATTTTCAAGCTCAATTATGATTAGTCCCTCAGCTTCCTTGAATACTTGGCTATATTTGTTTGCATAGGTCTCTGACATGTGAGTTTTTATAACTTTATAAGTTGATGTTGGTTGCAATAAAGTAATTGCAGCCTGTAATGAGCAAACTAGGAGCAGCTGTCGGATAAGAGTATTGAAGATGTCGTTATCACATTTATCTAAAGATATTTTTCAGAGTTTTGCAAGTCACCACCGTCGCCAGTAGATCTTCTCAATATACAAACTGCAAATTTCTCAACTAATCTCAGAAGTAACATTAATCCTTTTCTACGAGCACTAAGGCTGTGTAAATAAACATGAAACCTACATAATTTGACTTTGAATAACTGGAATTCCATTTGATAATCAAACCTCAAGTTAGAATACTCTTACTAAGGTTCCACTGTGTGACTTTGTCCGGAGGTGGCTACCGCCACCCATGATTTGAAATAGCAAAGACATGAATATTCGCACAATTTCAAATTTTTTCCTCAAAAATGAAAAAATTCTAACCATTCAACCATGATTTCATTTGCACTTAAAACTTTCAAATTCACTATTTGCACAGCCCTAGTATCAATATAAATAGTTGGGAAAACAATTTTATTATATGAGACGGAAGTAAAATCTGCTGTTGACTGCGCAACATTTTCAGATTTGGCAAATATTTTTCAATATGGCTCAAAGAGAGCTGTACAAGCATTGACGTAACCACCCTTAAAATTTACGCAAAATTAGTTGGTTGACGTTCAGAATGAAATGTAAGTTAAAATGGAGATCAATGCTGTATGTTATCTGTGGTTTCCAAAGATCATATGTAAGAATGATACAAATGTAAAAAACCCATCTCTGATTTTTTATTTTCATAGATGAACTTTAATTTACCGAGAGAACAGAGAACATTCATGTTGATTTGTATTTTCCAATTATTTTACATATCAAGTGGCGTATCCAAAATTTTAAATGACTGTCATATTCTTCCTGTGTTTTTTTGGAACTTCAGTCCTATCTCCAAAAATGGAATGGATGCCAGTTCATGCTTGAAATGGAAAGCCTTGTTATCAGAACATTGCATGATTCTCTTGAGGGGGAATAATGTGTCCAGTTTAATGTTCTTCTTCATTTTTTCTGGGTTTTTTTTTTCCAGAAGAATTTTCAACATTTTGTATGTTTTTTGTCATTTTTGCTTCGTCTCAATTTTCAATTAATTGAACTAAGACACAAGTATCTAGGTGTTGCCTCAGTTCAATACCAACTTTTGGTAGCTGTATCTCATAGAGCTGCGAACTAATTTTTCTGTCAAAGAGTTTTATAAGTGAGCGAATTCCTAGTAAAGAAGCTCAAATAACTTTACAACACCTAAAATCAAGAAGAGCAAAAATTACTCGATCAAATGTATTCAGTGTCAACAGTGTTATGGTTCTCTTAGGCTGGATTGAATGAAGTCTGTAAAATTTTCTCGTATTGAGCCGATTTGACAATTCTATGGTGCTAATTGCTGTTGTTGAATGTGGGAGTCAAGGTGATGGAAGTTATCTTTCATCTAACAAGACAGGTCAGGTCTATCGTTGGATAGCTCATCTCGTCTTTTTTTATTTGCAACATGGGCAGTCAGCTTGACTGTTCTGTCGTGGCAAGAAAGAACGTTGTATGAACCGTTAGCTGTTGCCTAATTTCCTTTGACAAAATTCGACTGGGTCTGTTGCAAGCAAGAGACACAGTCAACTGAATACACTTTCTAAGTGTAAATTTGTTAGGTAATACAGTTAGGCACATCAAAAAAGTCTGAAATCCACTCCTCAGTGCTGGTAACACGCTTTTTCAAATTTACAGCAAATACGGGTAGTTTTCTTGATGACTGGCAGTAAAGTTTGCCAGAAGAGAGACCTAACCTAAATGAACGAGCCATCTTCAGAACTGTTGTACTCTCCTTGCATGAGATTTTAATTGATACAAAGAATTTGTTTTTGCAAAATGAGAAAGAAAAAGGAAACAAACGTTGGAAAACAAATGACAACATACAATAGTAAAAGTTTGTTAATTGTTTGCTTACTTTGGGTAGTTCTTTCTTACTCCTCTGCTTGTGCAAACCTAGTTGGTGGTGACTGAGAAAACCTACCCGCAAACGTGAGAAACTTGAAAAAGCATTTCATGAACTTAGTAGGTTGCGCGTTAAGGAGTGGATTTCAGACTTTTTTGATGTGCTCAACGTCATTTTCGAGAAAATCTCTGCTTTTAAAGTGTTTTCAGTCAGCTGTGTCTCTTGCATGCAACAGACCCAATTTCTATGAAACTTGCGAATATTGTATTCCAGTTTTCAGACAATTTTGTTTGTTGTTTTATCCAAAATAGGTACCTACTTGAAAATTTCAAGGGAAAATGTTTGTAACTTTCCTCTAAAATGAACTTTTCATGGAGGCAATTTTCTAATTTTCACACAGCGTTCTCCTTTATCATGGCAGTATGTGTCTCCATTTCTGTTCTGAGCATGCTCTTTCACATTGGCTACCTGTTGGAAAACTACTGGGTCTGAAGTGAGTGTCTACTAAGGTCGGGTTTCTACCTTAAGCTGATTCTGTTAATTTTAACCGAAATTGCATCATAAACTGTAAGCCTGATTTTTTTTTTTTTTTTTGAGTCTGAAAGTTTTATGTGCTGAATTTTATGATTGTAATAGAATTTTTGACTTTTTTCAATATCCGTCAAAATAGAAGGGAACTTGCGATTTTTTTGTTGCAGATTGGTAAGCTTGGTGGTGGACCCTTGGCCGGTCTAGCTGCCCTTGGATTGGGAGGTTTAGGTGCACCTACTAATGCCACAGGAATCAATCCAGCAGGTAACTCTTTTAATTTGAAGGTTAAAAAACATTCCTACAGTTCAAAAGCATATTTTACATTATATAAGTGTGTCTGTAGACCAGCAAGAATACAAATTATATATTTTTAACTAAGATCACATGGGCTACCAGAATTCTAACTGTTGGCAAAAATTTTATCCATGATGTGACCAATGCAACATGTTTAACCCATTGACTTATGATTTAATTTGACTCTGCCGGGCCAGGAATTACGATTTAATTTGGCGAAAATCAGTAACTTTGAACACTTCAAAATAATCCAGAAATTCTTTCTCTGAGGGTGAAAATTGACACAATAAGCATTCACAATACAACGTTTGAGGAAAATGGTGAAAACTTTGAACATAATGATTTCTCTACTGTGGTTTATAGCTGTCAAAGTCGCAAAAATCGCAAAATCAGCGAAAACCAGAAAATTTTGAGATTATTTCATGTGCAAACACACAGTAATATGAAAATACCGTAACAAAACAGGAAATTACCATACACAATGAGTCATTGGGTTGCCACACTACTCATATAAACATTGATGAGAACGCAATCTACTGGAGAATCGCCGAAATAACGCAAACAATCGACGGACGGCTCTGAGCCGTCTCTTCAGATCTGGCCCAGCGCAGCGCGGACGGCTGGGAGCTGTCGGTTTAAGTCAATGGGTTAAAAATTATGAATATGTCATGCAGTGTTTGATGTAAATCTTCAAACTGATGGACTATCATACATTTCTTGAGTAGCACTAATTTATGTGTGAGGCTTAATGTCCCCCGGATTTTTCGCAGAAATTGAGGTTTTTCTATAAAAAATCAAGAATTTCCAAATTTTCTGTGACAATCAAGATGCCCCCAACACAATGGGTTTTCCAAGGAAAATTAACTCATTCGAAAAATTGATACACGATAGAGAAAAACCAGTCTGATATATCGATTGCTGGTTCTACCCCCAATAGTTACCTCTGATATTTTTAATTCACTGCAATCTGAAGGAAAACTGGAACTTTTGAGGTCAATTTTATAATCAGGGGTAGGAACCCAGAACAGTTCCTTTTTCTATAATATGCCGGTAGATTATTGAGTACCAAATGCAGAAAATTCTCATTGTAGTGGTTGGGGAAAATGTAAATGACAAAATTTTGTTTCATAAAGTTTGAAAACGACTGTTTGAATCACTAGCCAAATGCATCATGCCATTTTTCAACAAATTTCAGAAATCTTTACCTCTCAGTGTTTTTCTCTTTCCATTGGGCCCAAAAACTCATGAACGATCATTCTTTTAACTTGGATTAATTTAATTAATAAACCCTTGGAACTTAATCCTGTTTTTTGTTGTTTGCTCTAGCGGCACTGGCTGCCATCGCAGGAAGTCAATTGAGAAATGCTGCCAACCCACCTGCTAACAATCGTATTACGCAACAGAATCAAAATAGTCATCAAACTCATGAACTTACTGTTCCAAATGATCTGATTGGCTGTATTATCGGCAAAGGAGGCTCCAAAATAGCAGAAATCAGGTAATATTTGCTTCTTGTAAATTTGCTAACTAGCCCTCAATTCCCTCTCCATCAGCAGCAGTCAACCTTCAGTGAGAGTGCACTGTAAGAGGCTTTGAAGCATTCAAAAGTTTGAAGCGTCGATGAATCCTCATTCTTGGTTTTCACCATTACAGTAAAACCTCAGTGTAACAACTTTTTTGATGTAACGATGATTTTCATTCATATCAGCCAAGCGACACTATGTAATTTGATAGTCTCAAGCAACAGTTGGCTGGGGTTGTTGATTAAGGACTGAGAGGGGATGGGGCTTCAACCTCAAGTGTAGGATCATCCCTTTGGGGGCACTCGAAGTCATCAAAATGAAAGAAAAATAATCATGTCGAGGCTATCAATATTTGAATATTTCAAGTAGCATTATTGATATGAAAAAAAAAAATAAAAAAAATAAAAAAAAAAAAAAAAATAATAATACTGATGGGAAGGAAAGAAAAACTATCAAGTGCACCTTTTATACTCCTAATTTGATGTAACCTGATGATGACAACAAATTTTCCCTCTCTAGTGAAATAATATTTTTGGCTTTGAGAATTAAGTTATTTATGTGTAGGTTGCCGCTGAAGAAATTTCAAAGATTAAACGGTATGGAATTCCTTCCAAATTATTTGGAACTGGTTCATGATGTTAGTAATGGGTGTCTCATCAGTTATAGGGCTGTTCTATTGGTTGTCGGTAAGCTACCAAAACAGCTCTGTTAAGAAAAAATTACGATAAGAGCGCTCTTGCTGATAGCAATCAGAGTTTTCGGAGCTGACAAAAATAAGCTGTTGCCATTTGTACATCTATTTCACGCGCCGCCGCACCAGGCAATCTGATAAACCGACGCACGGGGCAACAATGCATTGAGTGCGAGCTCTCAAAAATCCGATAAGGCCGGCTGTTAACGATATCATCGCCACTGTCGGTACTGCCGCCAGTTTCAATAAGAGACGATATCGATAGTGTTCCGGCAAGAATTTGTTTGAACACCCCTAATCAGTTATCAATTGTAAAATCTAGATTTAAGCCCTCCAGATTTTTTACTATATTGCTTTATTTATTCCAGGTTTCAAATCCTCCTAAAAAAATATAACCTCATGAACTGCCCTTATCAAATTCATTTTTCAATAACATTCTTCGTTTTCTATTCTTAGACAAATCAGTGGTGCCATGATAAGAATTTCAAATTGTGAAGAAAGAGAAGGTGGCTCAACAGACAGGACTATCTCTATTAGCGGGAATCCCGACGCTGTTGCATTAGCGCAATATCTCATCAACATGAGGTGAGTTTTTATTTTCAATTTTCATTACCCTTAATTCTCCAAGATTGAAGGTTTGTATTTTATAAGAATTATCGTCACATCTCGCTTTATCATTGTTTAAAGCTTAATGTTTGCCAACTGTTGTTTTTGGTTTATTTTTTGTTTTGAAGTCTCTCAAACCTGACACTAAGACTTAATTTCTCTGATCAAATCATCCTTTATTTCTCCCATTTCCTCTCTCATTTTGTCCCCCCCCCCCTCCCCCCAATTTACACTCAACTGCTACTTTAATGAAATGATCATCAAAAAAATTTCACGAGATAAAAAATTTGACCCCAGTGAGGTTCTAGGACCTATAATTTCTTGGCCATCATGGCAAGATGGAATCATTCATCGGCAGAGAGGTAGGATAACTCATTCAAATTGTTCGATTAAGACTGCGGTTAAAGGACTGCTTCCAGGAAATTTAAGAGAAAACTCAGCACAACAAGGTACAGCTTTATTCAAGGCTATTCAGTTTCTTCACTTCTCAAATCAAACCAGAGTTCCCAATGTAGAAAGGAAACTGTAGATAAAGCCAATAAATACTGAGAGTAGTTACTGAGGAAAAATGAAGAGAATAGCTATTAGATAGGAACAATTTATTTTCTTTCGGGTGTGTAAATCTGACTGATGAGATTCTTCAATTCCAATTTTCTGATAAAATACAGCTCCTCTCCAGCCACTCAGATTTTGTTAAAGTGACATTGTAGCTTGATGTCCTCAGAATTTCTAATGAGCCATTTGTGGGGTTGTCTGAATGAACGTATCAAAAAAAGAACCTGACCGACTGACAGCCCCAGCAGATATTTCAGAATAGCCTCAAGTAGCAGGCAGCATGCGACCTCATCCAAATTGTATTCCCAATTTAGTGGCACCCATCAGTGTATAAAAGTTCCCCTATAATGCACAGGCAAGTACTTGCCAAAATCTGTAAGCTAATTTTAGTTCGAAAAATTCGCTTTTAAACTCTGATAACTTGCAGCTCGACGATCATGCGAGTGCTGGTCCAAAAGCACATTTTGACGAATCGCCATTGCAACCCAACGCGGCAGACACCTTCGATAAGATTTTTCTTTTCGAAACCTTCTTCCCCCTTCAAAACTGCAAAATATCAAACAGCGCGTACACCTCTGATAAGTTTTTTCTTTGGAAAATGTTCCGGTTGATAATGTAGGTTTAATGGTCTTTTTCTATTTCAAGGTAATTAATGTAAAAAAATCCACAGGATTAATTTCAAACACTTGGAAGGTCTGTAGTACACTTGACTTTGCACCTGTCACAAGCTGCACATTTATAGCTTAAAGGCCATGTTGATAATGAAACTCTTAACCAAGAATCTTGGTTCGCGATGTTGCAGACTTCCTGTCATATTTTCTTTTTTAAATGGACAACTACTCAATATCAGTTCTGAAAAGCTCCTGTGATTTTTCTTCTCTGTACAAAGCAAATTCTGAGAAAACTTTAAGGAATGATGTTGATTTGTTCCACTTTAGAAAATTAAATCAGGGTGGAAATTTTTGAACTATGCAAATGAGACATATCGACAGTGTAAGTCGGCAATCACACAACTCGGTTTGCTACGTCGCAGACTTCCTATTATACTTTATTTTTTAAATGGAAAACTACTCAACAGCAATTCTTTAAAACTGTCATGAATTTTCTTCTCAATGCGAAGAAAATTCTGCAAAAACTTCAAGAAATAATGTCCATTTGTTCTCCTTTAGAAAAATGACGTAGAGGCGGAGATTTTCAGACACCGCAAACGAGTTATGTGATCGCCGACTTACACTGTCGATATGGTTTTGGGAGTTTCTTTATTGATGTGTCAGGTGACGTCTGACGAAATTGAAAATCTACAACTTTGTATGGTTACACCTGGTGCAGCCTCAAGGGGAGCCGTCTTGATCAATCCTACAAACCTGTTTGAAGGTCAATTTGCTAAATACATTCTACTGGATGTTTCTTTATTGACTTAATTCTTGAGTAACAAAGATTCATACAAATCCTAAGACCAACCTCTGCCCTAAATTACCCAGCTTTCTGAGAACACTGAATTTAAAATGGATACTAGTCACTGCTTTTTTGTATATTTTTGTTTTTCAATGCTTTCTTTTTATTCTCAATTTCATTTAACCACTTCAGAAACATTTTAAACTTCCTTTCAGCTGACTGGCCTAATCTTCAAGTATCTATGTATAAACTCCTCTTGCCAGGAATCTAGGTCCATCCCAAGTTTCAATCCCCTATCAATCATTGATTCTAACTACTAATCGATTCTTGTCTAACAAGAGTGGAGCCACTGAAGTTTTTAGTGAAATATGTACAAAGGTCATCTATTAAATTAATGCGTTCACTCTCATTCAAAATCTATGACAGATATAAAAGATTCAGTTACTTTTACGGATCGGGTATACTCTCAGCTTTACCTGAAGCTTTTCGGAATATGGCAAGGAGCATCATATCAAATTATGCGAAAATTTAGCTGGTGCCAATTTTCGCGGTATTCTTTACATAGTCCTCGAGACGTGTCGTCTAGACCTTGCCTGCACTAAATTATGACCATTTCAAATTGTTGTAATTTTTAATGGTTGTAAGCTGTTTGCTACAAAAATACAAGTATTCATTGTGTCAAGTAAAAGGTGAGGGTATTGTCAACTTTTTCTGAAGAGCATCTTTTGGTAGAATTTCAAGTGGACCCGAAGACTCGAAGTTTGCAGAACTTCGAGCGAACTTGTTCCCCGATCTTATGATAACTATAACTTACCTCGCGAAACCCCAGTTCATTGAACTTATTCGCCGAAAGTTCTGCAAACTGCACTGGTGTGGACAAGGCTTTAGATTCCTTCAAAAGTCGTTCCTCTCAAGAAGTTGGCTGTATTCTTTCTGAAGAAGTAGGAAAAATGTCCTTTTCCATCTCCTTATTTCAAAGTTTTGTCTCTCTTAGCTTACTCCTTTATTAATAGTCTTACCCAGGGTGTCTAGCAATTGGAAAATCTTAAACCAAAATGCAAGGCATGAAGTTTCACTCATGGTAATTGGGAGCAGTCACATTGTCTTAATCATGAGCTGAAAGCCATTTTTTCTAATAAGTTGGAAGTGCCCGTATCAAGTGTCTTATTCAGTGCTCTCTATTAAAAATTAATTTAACGAACAATTACTGTTGACTGCCAAGAAATCGTTAAATTTCCAACTGATCTTAGTTTTTTCTTAACTCTACTGGTAAATGCATGGATTCTTTAAATTGCTGAACCGTTTCTAAAAAATAGTCGTGAATAATGTTTGCAATTTTCTGAAATCCCATTGTTTGGAAGTGAAAAAAAAAATCTGAGGAGACAAAGAATTAAAAGCATTAAAAAAATTTAATTAACTTTTTAAAGTCAACGAGCTGATTTGTAACTCACTTTTTATCATATTTGTCGTAACTACTTACTCAGGTCCATGCCACTTGAGTAATAATCAGCAACAACCCTCTCAAATGAGAGAATCTGTTAGACACCTTGTCCATCTTTTGCCCTAACTGATGCAGTTAAATTTTATCTTTAACTCGCCCTCTCCCCGGTGAAGTGACGAGTCCGATTATATGAGAGACTGCCTCATGAAATTAGCAATCCATGGAGTTCCCTCTAAATTGTCAAGTATAGCCCCACAGCTTCTGCATTAGCACCTTTTGTAAGAAAAACTTGCAGACATGCCGTTGTCAATTTTCTGCTCGTAGCTTTAAACAGTTTTTTTTGGAAGAGTTTGAATGATAGGATCTTTAAAGTAAAACTCGCTGAATTCTCTCAAGGCAGTCGTCAACTTTTCTGCCTACACTCAACTCCAAAAGCTCTAAGAAAGCCTGTGTTGGCGCTGCTTATAGTTTTGAACCAATAAAATGGCCCTACTTGTCCCATATGCACATTTTTCCGGTGGATAGTGTCTTCTTTTTAGTGCAAAAAAGGGACCTTATGCAAAATTGGGTCGTTTTCAACTGCAATCTAATTTTTTAAATATTTCTAGGTTGATAGAGAATCACATCCTGAGTTTAAAATACCAAAAATTCTTGAAATTACATAGATGGAATGGTTGAGGGCTCCAAGTTAAAAATTAATTGCAGTATATTTATTCAATATTGTAATTTATTGTCATCTTCCTCTTCTTCCTTCGACTAAAACTCAGTCACAAGCCCTATTTGTCCAAACCATTACCGTACCAGGCACGTTTGAAAAGAGCAAAATTGATACTATTTTTCTGCGGGTGTTAACCATCTAGGATTCAGATCTAGAGATTTTGAAGTTTCAAAGTAACTCATGATGCAGCTCTGAATATAATCTGACTTCCCACTTCGGTCCTGTTTTAATTTATTTTTCTTTCTGTCTCTCTTACCTTGTTGTTTTCATTTTTTTTTTTTCTGTTTCTTTTTCATATCTTCTAAAAATATAACATAATTACTCATTCCACTTGAATCCTGCCACAAACATCCTGATCCCATCAGTGTGGAGCTCCAGAAACAGAACCTTGAAGCCCAAAATCCTTCAAACCCAGGTGGAGGTTCCATCTCATCAAGCTCATCCGCTACTCCTGCTTCTACCACTCCCTCCCCTTTAGCCGGCGCCATTCCGCTGGCCCAGTTACTGACTAAACCAGGAGCGTTGAATGCACTCTCATCGTTGTCAGCTCTGGGCGGTCTCACTGACCTTATTGGAGAACTGACGAACCACAGTCCTGGCAACGGACCACCGATCCAAATTACTGGTGTGCATCAAAGCAAGAGGAATTACTCATCGCGCTCGCGAAGCCCTAATCAGGATGGTGGGAAAATGAGAAATGATAGAAATGAACGCAGCAAGTTTGCGCCCTACTAGGACAGTCCTTGATCACCTCTTTTTATGAATCACTGTTTTTCTATTTTTATCAAAGTTAAGGAGACTCAATCAATCATTTAGGTTTATAAAATTGATTTTTTTAAGGGTCTTATCTTTTAATTTCTCCCCAATCACTTTATTTTTATTTATTTTTTATCATTTTTATTTTTTTATAGTTTTTACTTTTATTTGGCTTAAGTGTATTAGTATAGGTCTGACTTTTAAGAAAGATAGCTCTTCATTAATATATAAGGAAAAATTGTTTGACAAGAAAAATAGAAATAGAAAGTGGCCTCACAGATAAAATGATGCAACAGTCAGCAGAGTGTAGACTAGTTTTAAGAGTTGCTTATGCAGAATTTTATTTCACTTTCTTTTCTCTTTTATTTTTTATTTTATTGGTTGAATCATTGAACCCCAGGCAGGATTTTTTTTTATTTTACTTTAATTATTGAAAGGAGTCAAAAGGAGTATTATATTTTTATAACGAATTTCCTTGTTCATAATATAAAATCAAGATTATTAAAAGTATCTGTTCACTATCACAAAGTTTCTAGAACAGAGGAAAGTATATTGCAAAAAGGAGATTCCACGTTACTTTCTGTTTGTTTTTCTACCGTGTTTTTTTAATCACATTATTTTCTTAACTTTTTAATAAAATGTAGTAGCCCAAATAGAAGAAACTATATAAAAAATCATTCCAGTACCTTAATGGTAGAATTTTATTCAGAGTTAAAGTGTGTTGGTGACTCCTTAATAAAGGTAGCATGCTAATGAAACAATTTAAAAACGATACTCCAAAAAAATTGTCAAAATTTGATTGCTGAAAAGTTGATTTTAATACAAGTGCGGTTTTTGTACATTAATTTAAGTTATAATCGAAGTAAAACTTTAAGTTTTTCTGCTGGATGATGTGCTGTGAAGGAATTGTGAAATAATGTTGGAAAGAACTAAGCTTGCCTCCAAGCTATTTTAATCTTTGATCCATTAAACTAATCGTAGCGTCAAAGAACAAGAATTTTGTTTTTCATTATCTATTTTTTCCTACTTTTGTACCTCCCTAGATATCTCCTTTAATTTCAATATTTTGAACTTCCATAACTTGATTTGTGAAGAAAGTTAAATGTTTTTCTCCCTGAATAGGAATCTTATTTTAATTTTCTAATGAAAAGGATTTTTTTTTTCTTTGGATTTGTTCTTCATCCTGTTCAATCTCCAAAACCTCTCGCTTTATTTTATGTCGTTTTAGCAAGTTAATATCTGATCCCTCCAGCTCCCTCCCGGACATTTTTTTTCCATTCTAAATCTCATTAAACATAATCCTCTGAAGCTCCTGAGACCTCCATCGTTACTGTTGTCTACAGATCCTGAGTTTTTCTGTGTCTGTCTCAGAACACCCCCAAATCGTATTTTATAGAAGGATTGTACTAGTCAACGTTGTATGAAAATTTGAAAGAAATTGAAATGGAGAAAAATCATTTGCCAATATCACTAGTTTCCTTTACTCTCGCTTGTCAACTATCCAAGTTTTATCCATTCACCCATTTATCTACTTTAAGATGAGTTTCAGTTATTCTCCATCAAGGCAGACGGATCAGACAATTATTAATTATTAACAGGAATAGTAGTAAAGGAAATTTAAAAGAACCATTTTTCTAATGAAGTTTCAATCATCATTTTGAGGAAAAATTAAACATGAAAGCATAAAAAATTAGATAATAGTAACTGATTTCCTCTCAAATCAAGCAAATAAAATCTCATCACTAAAAATCAGACTCAACTTGGATTTACTGTAATAGGACAATGCGCGCTATTGTCATAGTGCTTGACTATAGCAGATGATAACCGAGTCCCTCTCCCCTCTAGTCTAAATGTTAGGAAAGTAGACGAGAGTGTCCCATTTATGTTTCAATGCCTAGATGAGAATGAGCCAGGTTCCGAACGGCAAAGATGGACACAGCTACTGTCTGTCATCTTACACTGTCTTCACAGTATTCCAAACGTGCAGCTTCAGTATGTGTTATTCTTCTTAAGCTTCAGGGACATAATGTAGATGTTTTGTCAGTGAGACTAGTAGAAATCTTTGTATCTCTGTTGTGATGTTTCAGACTTTTTTCTCTACAAAAATAAACCAAAATTGCTTGAAATTTTTGCAAAATGTTCCTCGCCCAGAAGTATATCATGACAATAAGTTTGTAACATCTATAAGCACGACCTAGGGTCTCTCTATTTTCAGCATCATTTTTTCTTCAGAACTATTAATCTCTGCTGAAAAATTCATTTCTTAAAAGAAAGTCTCTTGACAACATGATTAAACCCTGCAATGCCTGCAGGCTTAGAGGTTTGTGCTTAAAGTTTTGAAATGAATAGCTCTGCTGAAATTGTATCGTCAGGAATTTTTAGAAAATTAATCTTACTATTACTCTTACCTTTACAAGTGGCTAATAGTTTTCAATTTCTCCATGAAACATTTAAAAACTTTGTTCAACCAGTATTTTGAAACTGTCAAAGCCCTCTTTAAATTAATAATTAGTTCAGAGTTGCAACATTTTAATTTAGACTCATTACTGGTAGTAAAAATCATATTAATTTTTAAGTGACTTCTTCTCTCATCTCATGGTTTAAAACAACTTTATCCACTAATTTTTTCCCACCATATTACCTGTAATAAGAAATAAAAAAATAAAAGTCTTACCACTTCTTTTCCTCGTTTGTCTTCCTGAAATTCTTTGAAATACCATCCTTCCTCAAGTTGTTCATTACTACCAGCAAATTACTCATTTTTTTAAACATTTTTTTTAGTTTTTAATAGCTAAGAAAATTTTTCTAAGTGAAATATTCGCAGAAATCTATTAACTTATATGCAATTTGAAGAATGATTGTATGAGCTTCTATTCTGCAAAATTTTAAAAAGGAAGTATCCTAATGTGGAGAAAATGAAAGTAATTACAAGAATTTAGTGTGTCATTGTAGTATGCATTGATCTAAGTCAATCCTAAATTTTGATTTCAAGTATCAGAGAAGCTAAGCAACTGCTCTAAGTTCGATCCTTTTACTTGCTCTACCTTAGATACATAATTAAATATCAAATTTGCACCACAATTTCTGCTCCCACTTTTGAGTCGTAACTCTCCACAGACCATTACTGGTTTTTTTATCTGCGATTTTGGATGGACAGCAATGGTATAATTCTGATCAAAACGTATCATTTCGTCGCAATGACTGGGAAAATAGCTCTATCACGGTGTATGAAGACATCATGACCTAAACTTGCCAAGACTCAAAATATTAATGATCTCATCCTGTCACAACCCTTACTTGCAGGTGAATTCATGGCCAGTGTAAATAATATTGACATATCTGCAGTGTTCCCCTCGAATTCTTCCTCCACCCTTCTTTTCAAGCTGAGGTTGGATTGGACAAGTTTGTTAGTATCACATAAAGTCTCATTACTTTGTAAATGCCTACACCCACATTAGTGTAAATCACAGTCGTAATTAGTTGTTTCCTCTCTGAAAGAATGTAACTATTTTTCAATGTTGCCAAATGTCTCCTCGCAAATTGCATACTCACCAGGAGAATCTTGGTTGTTTCCAAATGAAAATCTTGTCAAAACCTAGGCATAGTTGAGAATGTAGACAAGTCAAATTATTGTCTGAGAAGGAAGCTGAACTTAGAATTCTAGTCGGAGGGGCTCAATAGTCTTAAAGACTCAACTTAGCCATGCATTCACCTTCATCTTGATATCCTCAAATTTGCTTTTGAACTATGAAGAACCTGCTAGAGCAAAAACCATTCAAAGACTCCTATGAAAACCAACTTCTCCTGACGTTTCCTGATGGCCTCTTTTGGTTTTCCCGTTTTTCCATTTGGACCATCCCACGAGAAATTCCATATCAAAATCCATCATCTCTCCGGTAAGACTCAATTCTCTCTCCTTTTTTCCATTCTTACACACGTTTCACCGGTCGAGATAGATCTTCACCAATGAGCAAAGACTTCAATCATGATTTTGCTCATTTTGATCCTCGTAAATCCTCAATAGGAGACGGAACCACTCTGAGCCTCAGTTAAAATCTGTAATGGTTCAACCCATGATCAGAATACTTTTGAGTAGAACCAGATGGAAAGGAGAGAAAAGTATTTGGTGATGGTGAGGATTAATTTTCTATGCTTTGAAACTGTTGACATCTAAGTATCTTAATCTTCAGAGTGAGTGCAGATCCTTATGAGCTTTGAATATCTGACTGTTAAGGTATATCCAACTTAACGTTAACGTTTACTGCCGCGCAGCTCTGCAGTTAACAGCACCTGATTGCTTTGCAGGTAACGACCGTCAACTGCCCCAAAATGCCTTGCCACTAAGCCATACTTTAATGCAGGAAGTTAACTCAGTTTCTTTAAATAATTGTTAAAACCATTAAGTGGTGGCTCCACTATTGAGCCTTACCATGTGTTTCTGTTCATACATGCTGTCTCTAACCTTACCCAACTTTTAACTGATCCAGCACTTTTCCCCTTCCTCATTTCAAATGTTCTGCGGTACCCGCAAGTAAGTGGATACCTCAACGGAAATTATTACAAAACAAGCATACCCTCTCAAACAACTTATTATTTTTTTCCCCAATTTTTTTTGTTCAATTATTCTTTCATTTTATTTGTATTGCTGACGTAAGTGTATTGACACTTGTTGTCCTTCCATGTATGATTTTAGAAATGATTTAGTTTTTAACTAACATAATTAACAAGGAAAGTATGAAAAGCACCGGGGACACTTAAATCATAAAATATCAAACTGGTTTCTTTTAAAATCTTCATTCGTCTTTTTCAAATGCAATGAAAATTCCAAGAATACATTTTAGCGCTGATTGTGTGTACACAGTGCCAAAATGTGTTGACTGTTGTGGCACTCTCTTTTGCCGAACTTTAGAAGAAGAATTACTCATGATAGGTATAAAGCCCAAGAAGAATGAGAGAGAGAGCAAAAGGTCACTGTCACTTGTTGCACTCCCTTTTTTCTCGGCTGTAATTCTTATAATCCATGTTGGTGCCTACTTAGAAATAAATGACTGTATAGAAATCATGACTATGTAGAAATTTGATTGCGAGTCAAAATTGTCATTGCAACTTCGATAAGTTGCAGTTATCAAAAAGATAATCCCTCCCCTTCCCCAAAAGTATAGTATGTCATTGGAAACAGAATGAAGAAACTCAAGTCAAAATCTTAATCAACATCAACACAATGAGGAAAAAAATTCAAATCTAAAATCCTCCTCCCCCTTCACCATATTGGTCGGTATCGAATCGATTCATGAGGAAAGGGCAGAAGTCTAAAAACTTATGAATCCTGCCAAGAAAGTCAGGGCTTGTAAGTTCGTGGACTGCCGCCTTTTTTGCATAAGTCGACTCAATCTTATACACCAATGTTCTGTGATCTTCAGAACACTTTTTCTTTGTTCTATAGAGAAAAAGGTAGATGAAGTGAGTTCTAGAATTTAACTTTCATACTCTTCGTTGTTTTTTTCGACGAATCTTAAAGAAAAACAAGCCAACTATGAGTTACCCATACCATCAATCCCCAAGAAAATGATGAGTCATGACAGGTAGACATTTTTCTTGGGAAATGAGGGTCCAGCATTCTTTCTTTCTTCCTCTTTCCTTTTCTTTCCAGTTTTGCAACCAATCAATTTTGTTTGAATAAATCCAAATGTCACTTCTCATCTAACAGATTTTTAATATCTCTTCACCTCCCAATTCTTAAATTCCTCTGTCTAATTTGATTCTTTTTCACTATTTCAGGATATCAATGGAGACGGCAGGAATGCCCATTCCAGCCTACCATTACATCACACCCAATCACATTGTGAAGACCCCGATTCATTAATATTTGCTTCTCTTTGGTTTGTTGTCCAGCAAACCCTGTAGCAGATTTGTTTCACAATCTCAAAAATGTTCTGCAACTAGTCAGTGCGATGCGCGCCTCTTTTCCTCTGTTGAGGTAAACTCAGACTGGCACTAAATATCAGGAAGAGCTCACATTCGTCTGTGTGCTTGTTTGATTACACATCATGTTTTGTTTTGTACATGGTTTGTATTTACTTAATGAGAATGCAATATCTTGTAATTAGCTTAATTCTGTGATAAAACTTGTGTTCGTTCATGCTTCGGATACTAGTTGAAAATGTTACTTTTTTTAAAGTATTGCTTATTTCTTAAATGAGTCATACTTTGCGAGCGTTTTAATTAGCATCTCTCTCCATCCTTGTAAATACTCCTTCAATGATGTCACACAGATTGACCGTACAATTTTATTCGGTTTACCACTCTTACCCCCAAATTATTTTGCATGTCATTTCATGGTACCCACTGTAATTCATCACATAGGACTTAGTTCCACAAAGTGGATTCGAAAAAACTAAGAAGAAGAGAAAAAGCTTGCTCTCTCTTAGTTCAGGTTGAATGAAACTACTGCAAGAAACAGACAGATGTTTCCTCTTTGAGATTAGTGAATGAGTCATGATGCCGTCCGTGCTAACTAGGTATTCAGTTTGCCGTTGTTCTCTCTCATGCAATATGGACTCTGCTTAAAGCCTTTTATGGATTTAGGTCATTTTTAATCGTCAGCATAATCGTCAGCAATATTTTCTGAGCTCCCTTTATGTCTGGCACTTTTTCTTTTAAAAGCATGAATTGCAAAATCTTTTTTGTTTTCCATCAAAAACCTGTGTTTTATTCTATTAAATCTTGCAAAAAATTTGCATTAGAGTTTCAGTTTATCAAAAAGCGCTTGATGATGCAGCATCAAGATCAGTGTATTTTTTTTCATACCCACGTCATTTTTTCCCTAAATTCGCATTTTAAATTGTCAGATTTTTTCAATGAAAACACGTATCAGGTTGAATTATACAGTTGAGTCCCATTTATTTACAACATGCTAATACTCGAATTTTTTCTCGGTTTGTTGGAAATCCCCCCCTCCCTCAAGAAAAAAAATCTCAGTAAGTATCCTTGGAACTTATTCGAAATCGGAAAAGTCGTCAAGTTTTTCACAATCATGTATTAATCTTTGATACTTTATTTATGCCTATATCTTTAACAAGCTCGCTCTTCCTGGCATTTCAAGTCTTTATTTTTTACGTTTGGATTGATTGTGGTCAGAAATCATTCATGGAAACTCTGATCATAATTAATGCGGATAAACTGGACTCAACTGTATTTTTCTCCTGTACCCACTTCCTTCTACCTGTTAATTTTTCTATTTTTTGAGGTACCTTGTCTTCTCCACGACTGATCAGCAAATGATAGATTAATTTTTTCTCTTCAAAAACAAAGCGTGATACTTGACCAATTAGAGCAGGTAGAATCGACAACTCGTTTTAATGTGTCAGCTTTCAATTTTCAAGGTGTTGATATATTGTCATGTAGATTGGGAGCTTTGACCGACATTACTCCATCTGTTATATTTTTAGTTCTCTCAATTTGTATTGTTTTTGGTTTTAAATATTAAGTAGGTAGTTTTTTTTTTTCTTTTTAAATTGTACAGAATTAGTGACTCACACGATCAGTCCTGCTGATTTTTTCTTTCTTTTTTTTTACGTTTCTTTTCATAAGTTGAGTAAGTAGGTAGTTCATTCTTTCTTTCTCTCGTTTCAATTAAAGGTGCCATTAGTATCATTAAGTATTACACTTGTAACTTGTATAAATGCAGGAATAATCATATTCTGTTTCTTTTTAACATTAAAAATGTCTAAGATTTTTTGTTTTTAAATTGTTATATGTACTAGGTAATTTTTCATTTCCAATTTGACCATCGTTTCTGATACATCTTTCTGGAAATAATCATTGAAAGGCAAAGGATGGGTGCAGTTATCCTTCTGAAGGATATTGCATGATTTATTTTCTTAAGCTGTCAACTGTCCTTTTCTCCTGTTTTTTCGTATATTCTGTACTGAAAGAAGTATATTGGTCATCAGTTCTGCTGTGCTAAGGAACTAAAGTGTCCCGAACATTCGAGAATTGTCAATTTTTCTTCAATAAAATATTTATTCTTGACGAGAGTTATGAATATTTTTTCTTGAAATTTTCAGATAATTTGAAATTATTGCAAATAAAATTCTCTGAAAAATTACAAGAAAAATATTCACAGATTTCCCTGAAAATTCGTGTTCCGACAGAAGAATTTGGGCAAGGTCTGATGGCTCAGACAGTCTTCTTCCTTAGTGCAGCAGAATTATGCTCTGGCTTAAAGCATCTTGTATTCATGTAATTTTGTTTCTAAAATTGAGGTTTTAAATGAATTACATTCATATCGGAAAAAATTGAGAAGTTTGTGTGAAAAGAAAGCCAAGCAACAGCTTTGAAACAATTGAGCTAAGGGAATAATGAAAGATCTAAAGGAAAGTTGATGCAATGGAAAATGGCAATTCATACGCGTTATCAAGCTATGCTGTGGCCGTTTTATATTTTTTCAAGTCACAGGGTGTCATGCAATAATTAATATGTTATCGATTTTTTTCCTCAAGTTCATTGAACTATTTTGCGCTGCATTCTCTATTTTTTTAATGAGAAAATTTGGTATGATTATCTCTGTTTTAATCATTGGTTACAATATTAATTAGAGACAACAAAAATGACAATGTTGGAAAAATCTTCCGTTTCATCACATTTTATGCATTTTTTATCTTCAGCAGAGATTTGCAGAGTTAGAGACATTTTTTAATAAAAGATACACAATATTTGAGACAATGCTTTTTTGTTTTTTTTTTTAAAAAAGAAGAAAAAGGAATTGCAATTCTCTTCAATAACTTGTCTTTAAGAATCTAGTCAAATATAGGGGTTTGAAAGTCCTCTGTACAAATATGAGCACTCGGAAGGACTCAGTCAATATTCAATCACTCGGTGAATATTTTTCTATCATGTGCAAAGGAATCAGCCGAGCTTATTGCATAACATTTTAGACTCTTAATCTGTTGTAGTGTTCTTAGATAATTGCAGTATTGCCAATAATTTGTATGCCTCAGAACTTAAATTCATGAGATTGGGTCTTCTGTATGAGGCTTGGTTGGAAAAAACGGGAGAAGCACATGATTATTACAGTTCCCAAGAATTCAAAACATTGATGTTTTGAATCCCTCCTCTTATTCATAATACCTTGCTGTGACAAATCGAATTCCCCCAAATGTTCTCTTGTTGTGCCTCTGGACTTTTTAAATCTCAAACATTTTATTGAATTGAACATATCTGTTCAATATCGGGTAAAATATTTTATATTATATTTGGATCACCGAATATGTCTGCACAAACATAAGACTATCATTGTCGGCTTTCAAAGCATAATTCAAAATGCTTGTCCAGTATATACTATCAAATGCTTATTGATTGCATCTTAAATTTCCGCATTCTTAGACAGGAGAAAACATGTGCAATATAAAGTGTGTGATGTAAGCTGTAATCTACTTTTCTCCAGTAGAAGAGATAAGCGATGTATGATTCTTTTTTTTTCTTTTGCTTTAGCACAGGTTGTCATTTAGTCATAGCTTAAACATTGTTTTACATTTTTCTCAATTTCTTCAAGCTCTATCATGCAAGTTTTCTGATCTTGAATTAGGGGTTGAATAATGAATGCAAAGTCTTAGCATGCCTGTCCCAGAGGATTAGCTCTTAACCTTGTAGGCAAGTAGAGTATTCCATCAAATATTTCAGTTTTGTTTGAATTAAAAAAATTTATTCAAGTTCATGATAAAATTAAGGTGGATACCTCTAATAGTTGATTCTATTGATTGAAAACAATTTCAAATTCCCAAGGAATATATTTATAAATTTAAAGTGGTTTGTAGCGCTCCCAGTGCTTTGATTTTGTTTTACGATAGTAATTTGGCTGTACCTCTAGGATTTTTTGTTGTGATATTGTTAATATACAAAGAAAAAAACGAAAGAAAAAAGAAATGGTTCAAAACTGGCATTGGCTACTGAAGAACTGGAACCTGTCTCTAATTCAAGCAGTATCATTTGAAAGCAAGATTTTCTTTCTTTTAATTCATTCCGCATTTCAAGAACTCGTATCCTCTCTTTGGTTTCCTTGACTTCTTTTTCGTTTTTTAAAAAGGGCACCTTCTTTCAAATGCTACTGAATTTACTTTGACTGAGTATTCTCTGTTTTTTATTATTTATAAAGTAATGTATCATCGCAGCTTTTTTCATTTCATTTTTCTAAGCCTAGCAGTTGTTCAGAATAAAAGACTTTATTATTTAGTGTAATTTTAAGATATAATTAATTTTTTATTTTATCCTAAGTATCTACATATTATATATATAGAAACGAAATCGTTAAAAGACGTTTTATTTATCTCTTCTTTTGTTGTTGTTACGGTTTACGTATCTATTTTTAACCAAAGTATTTCTTGAACTTTTCGTACTAATGTATTTTATGGAGGTTCATCAAACTAATTCCACTATTTCTATTATCTTCATCTGTAGAACAATTTTATTTGCAAGATTAAAGGAGGATAAACATTTAAGAGAGTTCTCATTAGCTAAAATCTGAATAAGGAGAAATCATCACTAATAAGTTAGCCCAAGGAAAAGATTCACCCGCAAACTACTGTAATGTTGAATTTAATAGGTACCTCTTGAAGTTTGCAGTACCTTTAATTCTTTAATGTTCTTTTTTAAGCACTTGATTGCATTTAATTCTGCTGTGAAAGTGGATGTTCATCACAAAACTTTTTCTCCTTCGCATGTTCCATGTACAATGTACGGTTCACTCCTCTCCCTGTCCTCCTTTAATTTTTTTTTCTTTACAGCTCAGTCAGTCATTAGCTTAGTCAGCAGACTTAATCAGAGTTGTGGTGAGTAAAACTTTCGGTTTTACTGGATTTTATTTTTTGCCATGAATTATTGTACGTAAAATCTGTGTTAATGTACATAATGATTTATGACTATAATGTATGTACGTATGTTGTCTTACTGATTGTTATGTTCGAGATTGTTGTAGAAAGCGAAATTTGGTTGTTGATTGTTATTTTCTTCCTGTCTCGGAAACATTTATCAACAGATATATTTATATTTCACAACCACTCAGCTCCCTCCTACCCCTTCATTTCTTTAATCCCTTTGAATAACTGTGTATTACTCCCCCCCCCCCCCCCCATACAGAAAATAATTTTAACACCAGTTATAATTGTTCTGCGCTACTCTTATTTTTAGAAAATTACGTTTACACAGTTTGTGCCAGTGATTCTCTAGTAGATTAATACAATATGTATTCAGTTTGCGTAGACCCCTACAAAGGAGGGGTTAAAAGAGAAGAAGAAAATTAAAATTTTTTATCTTTACAAATCCTTTAATCCGGAGTTATGATGTGCCAAAATCAAATGAAGAAAACTTGTTTCTGTTTTTCCCAAGGCATTTATTTTTTCATTCAATGTTTTAATTTTATTTTTGATTACTGAGTAAATATTCAGAAAATTAGCGGATAAATTTTGTCTCAGAGATTATGAAAAAATTATGAATACATGTAATAGCTGATGCAATTTCCCCCCTTTTTTTTAAAAGAGGTGCATTTGATTAGACATTCTCTCGTTTGTGATAACATGGTTTAAAAAATTCTGTGTTGTAGTCCTTGCACCTTTTTTTTAAGCTTCAAGGCTAGTATCCTATTATTCTAAAGATGAAGCATCATACTAAAGCTTAAATGAAAGGGATGTCTTTTTTCAATGAAAGAGCTGTATTAGTTTTTTCTTTGTTTTTGGTCTAATTTTACTCTATTTCCGCCGTAAAAGAATTCAAATTGAGGAGTGTGGGGACACAAAAATAAATGTTTAAAAATCATGATAACTGTTTCAATGGATTGTGCATTTGTCAAAGATAATTTTGAGTAGTGCAATACATGACACCAGTTCTGAAGTAAAATGAGGGAAGGCCTTTTTTAAACTGATGGAGATATCTTCAGGGGAACTTGCCTGCTATTGCGAAGGAATTCATCAATGATATGAAGCCTTTTAAAGCCAAGAATGTCATTAAAGTCAAGAAATTTCATGTATGTCATGAAAGAAGTACTTTATATCGTCAGCCTTTTTGTTTTCTATATCTACCCTTAGAGCCTCATTAAATTAGATCAGTGGCTCTTTGACAGTATGCTTAGAGATTTTGAGTTTTATATTTTAATTTTTTAGTGAGTAAATGATGTAGTTAAACATTCTCTCGTTTGAAAATTGCATAAAATTTTTGGTTCTAGAAAATGAGCTGAAAGCAGTGTGATCATAGGAACTGACAGCATTTTTGTGGTAACTTCAAGAAAGCCCAATTAAGAAATTAATCAGAAAATTGGTTCTCAGCAACTAATGTAGTCGTTAATGAACTTTTAAAAGGC